>NC_045696.1:120989846-121289846 GCF_009834535.1 Camelus ferus | reverse complement strand
TAAGACATCTCTCTCTAAGGATGATAAGTCATCCTTTAAAGTCTAGGAAGGCTCGCTCTCAGGAGTGAAAGCTCTGCCCTTTGGAACTGTCAGCTTCTTTTGCTTCATTTGGCTTTCAGGTTTTACAATTTCTTTTTTTCACATTTAATTTTGTTTTATAGTTGTCTAAAATGTTTACTAGATTCCAAAGTCAAAATGACAAAACAAAGTATGTGCAGAAAAGTCTGGCTCCATTCCTGTTTCTTCCACTTTTACCCTCTCCCCTCATAGATACTTACTTTGTTGAGTGTTTTAATACCTGATGGAACCAGCCCCTCTCACTTCTGTATTGTGTGTCGTTTTAAGGGTTTTCCTGGATATTTTGCTTGTTTGTTCTTTCCATTCAACTGTATAAGCAGCTTGTACCGGAAGAGGGGAAGAAAGCAATGGTACTTTATTGCGATTGCAAAGGAGATCTCTGTCAATTCTGAGTCTTCCCACCCAGAACACGGCCTGTCTTTCAGCTCACTCATGTCTTCCTTTGTGTTTTGCAGGAGTGCGTAATGTTTCCTCTTAGAGGTTTGGAATGTTTATTTTTAAGTTTATGCCTAGTGTCTTTGTTTCTTTCTTTCACTTCCATTGTATCCTCTAACTGCCTGTTGTTCATATACATAAAAGCTGTTGAGAAAAAAAAATCTGTTGGTTTGTTTTCTTAAATTACTATTTTATTGTTTTATTTTTGTTTATAGTAATTTTCTGTTAATTTTTGCAATTTTTAAAATATATATCATTTGGAAATAGAGATAGGTTTTCCCGTCGTTACTTAACAATGGCTCTAGTTTTCCTGTCTTTAATTGTGTGGACCAGTACCCTCCCGCCCCAGCACAGTGTGAAACATTATCAGTTACGATGTGTCAGTTTCTGGCGTACATCACAATGTCTCAGTTATGCATATACATACATATATTCATTTTCATATTCTTTTTCATTAAAGGTTATTGCAAGATACTGAACATAGTTCCCTGTGCTATAAAGAAGAAATATGTTTTTTCTCTACTTATATATATAGTGGTTAACATTTGCAGATCTCAAACTCCCAAATTTATCCCTTCCCACCCCTTTCCCTGGTAACCATAAGATTGTTTACTATGTCTGTGAGACTGTTTCTGTTTTGTAGATGAGTTCATCGTGTCCTCTTTTTTATTTCTTTTTTTTTTTCTTAAATTCCACATATGAGTGATATCATATGGTATTTTTCTTTCTCTTTCTGGCTTATTTTACTTACAATGATGATCTCCAGGTCCATCCATGTTGCTGCAGATGGCATTATTTTAATGGCTGAGTACTATTCCACTATATAAATATACCACAACTTCTTTATCCAGTCATCTGTCAGTGGACATTGAGGTTGTTTCCATGTCTTGGCTGTTGTGAATAGTGCTGCTATGAATACATTGGGGTGCATGTATCTTTTCGAATTAGAATTTTGTCTGGATATATGCCCAGGAGTGGATTGCTGGATCATATGGTAAGTCTATTTTTAGTTTTTTGAGGAATCTCTATACTATTTTCCATAATGGCTGCATCGAGCTATGTTCCCACCAGCAGTGTAGGAGAGTTCCCTTTTCTACACCCTCTTCAGCATTTATTGTTTGTGGACTTTTTAATGATGGCCATTCTGAGATTAATATTTTTGAAGTCATTGGAAAGTGTCAGAGGCTTAGAGGTTTCTCAGCCCCACATCTATGGAGCCTTAAATGCTTGTGTTAGGACTCAGAGAGGATTTTTTCTCGGGAGCTCATGAGATAGCCCTACACTACTTATTGAAGAGATTTAGGGTTATGTTTAATATTAGCTATTTAATGAAATATATATATTTAATGTTTAATATTAGCTATTTAATGAAATTATCCATGATTTCTGTGGCATAGTAGAGTCCTTATCAAAATCATAATTTCATTTCCTTCTAACTGAACTGTGAGGTATGTTGCTTTGTCTCCAGCTTACAGATGAAGAAATTGAGGCTCAAAACCCCGTGCAGTCAGTTGTCAAACTTTGTGCTTTTTATTGTGTTCTGCTGCCTTTATTTTGTTGTATTTCCGAGAAAATAAATCATACCTATAAATCATATCCCTTTACTCTTACCCATTCGGAAGGTTCATTTATCATCATTCAAACATTTAACAGAAAGACTTATCTATATGTAACATATTTCATAAAGTCAGAGAAATTATCAACTGTTTACCGTACCACTAAACGCAAAAAATGCTTCCAGTGAAACAATAACCTAGTGCTTTCTTAATGACTTGTGGTTGTTAAGAAAATGTTTTTTTAAAAAAATTTTTATTTAAGTATAGTCAGTCTGCAGTGTTGTCAATTTCTAGAGTACAGCATGGTGATTCAGTTACAAATATACATACATATGTATATGTGTGTGTATATATATATATACATATATATATATATATGTATGTATGTGTGTATATATATATATATATTCCTTTTCGTATTCTTTTTCATTATAGGTTACTATAAGATATTGAATATAGTTCCCTGGGCTGTACAGTAAGACCTTATTGCTTATCTATTTTATATATAGTAGTTAGTATCTGTAAATCCCGAACTCTCAGTTTATCCCTTCCCACCCCCTTTCCCTGCTGGTAACCACAAGTTTGTTTTCTATGTCTGTGAGTCTCTTTCTGTTTTGTAAATAAATTCATTTGTACTATTTTTTAGATTCCACATAGAAGTGATATCTTAATGTTTGTCTCTGTCTTACTTCACTTAGTATGACGATCTCCAGGTCCATCCATGTTGCTGCAATGGCATTATTCCATTATTTTTTATGGCTGAGCAGAATTCCATTATATAAGTACACCACAACTTCTTTATCCAGTCATCTGTCGATGGACATTTAGGTTGCTTCCATGTCTTGGCTATTGTATACAGTACTGCTGTGAACATTGGGATGCATGTGTCTTTTCAAATTAGAGTTCCCCACAGATATATGCCCAGGAGTGGGATTGAGGGATCATAGGGTAAGTCTATTTTTAGTTTTTTAAGGAACCTCCATAGGAAAATAAATATGTGCCTCTTTGATTCTCTGAAATATGAGATTCATCATTTCCTTTGATTTGATGCACATATTATTACTACCTAGGACATGTTTGTTAGGCGGCAGTGTTAAGAATCTATTCAGAATAGATTCTTCCAGTTGGGGGTCTTAGAGAGGCGGAGAGGAAGAAGGACCACCAGCAAGTGTTATTAAGACCGCGTGTGCCTAGTTCTGTGGGAAGTGCGGTGCCAGAACAATCCAGACACTGTGTGAGCTCCGTGAGGCCGCTTCCTGTCTCCTTCTCTGCTAGTCAGACCACACAGGTAACTCTGAGACTTTTCCTGAGCAGACCTCCTCTGAGTGTGACTGACAGAAGCCAGCTGCCTTGAGAGGGATCCAGGGGGGTGAGGACCAGTGGTTTCTGTAGCAGCCTGCCTCCCACCCCTGCACCAGGACTCATTCTGGAGAGAGGCCCCGGTTATGAACTGGGGTTGCAATGGGGTGGGGACAGTGGGTCAGAACCAGGGAGAAGGAAGCAACAGGTCCCTAAAGTCAGAGTGGAAGCGATGAGACTCAGGAGGCCATGAGGGCAAGAGGAGGCTCAGAGACAGAAGCCCCCCCCCTTCTAAAAGCAGCCAAGCCTGAGTAACTTAAAACAGGTCCCTCCGGCACCCCAAAGCTGGATTCCTGGCCTGTCAGAAAAGCACTCCATTGAACCAGAATCCCGGTGGCCCTGGAATCGTCATTCGGACGGTTTTCCTAAGCCAACTGGTGCAAGACCGTCTGCAAGCGTGCGTGGAGAAACGCCGTCTTCCTGCCGAGGCTCCGAACCTAGCTGACTTCCTGGCACCTCTTAGGTAGTTCAGTATGTTTCTGCCGTCTCACTGCAGAGCTGCGTGTGAATGTGCCTACATTCTGCTCTTCCTTCTACCTGAACTCCTTGCACTTGTCTGTGGCTTCTACCCAGCCATTCCTGTCCGTCCTTCTCAGTGTGACCAGACCATCTTGAATTGAAACTGTATTTTCTCCACAAATTTGCTGTCTTTGTTTTTGGACTCTCTGAGCCAGATTAACACACCACTGCCAAATGGATTTGACTCCTGGAGTGTGTTCTTGGAGTTTGCCTGGGAACTTCCCCTTTTATCCCCAACCCCACGTGACTCCTAACTGCTGGGCCTCTAAGTGCCCCTTATTTTGCCTCTGATCCTTTGGACTTAGTTGTCATACTTGTTTTCTTTCTGTTTCACCCTGATTTCCTCTAACAAACCTTCTGGCTGTTGGTGCCTAGAGAAGAAGAAACCCCACCCCAGTTCCAACCTCCAGATCTCAGTCCTTGGCAGTGTTCCTAATTCAGCCCCTGAGTCTCCCAAACTCACAGAAGGGGCTTCAGTCATTAGAAAGCCCATGGGTTACACCAGCATTTGCTGACTCTTGGACAAAACCCAGGGAGTTGGAACTGATGGGTTCATCACTCTGTCCGGCGTTGTTGGAAACACCTGTAGTGAAGAACTTGACATTCTCCGGCAGCTGGAAGCAAGTTCACGTCCCTCTCTACCTATCTTATAATTGGAAGGGGAAAATTTGGGGTGATAGATGGTCCTGAGATCTGTTAGAATGTAAGTGCTTTCTTTTTTTTCCTGGGCAGAGGTCATTAGGTTTATTTATTTTTTTAACACTTTTATTGTGGCATGGTTCCTGTACAGTAAACTATACATATTTCAGATGTACAATTTGATGAATTTTGATAGATGTGTACACCCATGAAACCACCACCACAATCAAGACAGCTAACATTTCCATCATTCCCCAAGAGATGCAAATTTCAAATTCCCAATTTATCCCTTCCCACCCCATTTAACCCCAGCCATAAGTTTGTTCTCTATGTCTGTGAGTCTGTTTCTGTTTTGTAGATAAGTTCGTTTGTGTCCTTTTTTAAGATTCCACGTGTAAGCGATATCATGTGGCATTTTTCTTTCTCTTTCTGACTTGCTTCACTTAGAATGATGATCTCCAGGTCCATCCATGTTGCAGTAAATGATATTATTTCATTCTGAGTAGTATTCCATTGTATAAATAGACCACAACTTCTTTATCCAGTCATCTGTCGATGGGCATTTAGGTTGCTTCCATGTCTTGGCTATTGTAAATAGTGCTGCTGTGAACACTGGGGTGTATGTGTATTTTTAAATTATATTTTTCTCTGGATATATGCCCAGAAGTGGGATTGCTGGATCATACGGTAAATGGAGGTACTTGAGTTGAACCCAGGACCTCATGCATGCTAAGCATGTGCTCTGTCACTGAGCTGCTGTACCCTTCCCTCCGTAAGTGCTTTCTTGGTGGCCTCCTGGATTCAAGGGCTGCTGGTTTTGTCTGTCGATATTTCATCAGCCTAGACGTCCTGCAGTTACCAGAGGACTCAGACTCACCAGAGTGTCTCTATACTGGACGAACCCAGACACAGGCATTCTGTCCCAGCCTGGTGGCTGCCTCTGCTGAGACCTGTGGTGAGTCCTGCAGTGTGGAACAGCAGCAGCTTAACTAGTGTTAAATTGTGCAGGAATCCAGGAGGCTATTCAATAGAGAAAAACTACATCTGCTCTTAACTTTTGTAATATTTCCCTTCTCATGAACATGATCCCTTTTTCTATAGATGAGGAATTCAAAGCTCTTTGCTTAAGGAAATTGCTTAGGATAATACAGCTAAGAGTGCAGCCTTTGTTTAAACCTAGCTCTCTCATGTCTGTAGTTCTTGTTCTCAACTATTAAAAGACAGCTCACATTTACTGAGCATTGACCGGATGCTATGCTGCACACGGCATAAATTATCTCATTGAGCCCTGGAATTATCCTTGGTTCAACAGTGCTACAGTGACAAAGAGCCCCTGGGCAACAGAACAGTGCGTTTTTCACTTACGTTGGAGCTAAAACGTTCTCATCCATGTCTGCCTCTCCTCCGTGCTGTGATTCAGAGCCCAGGTTGCTTCTGTCTTGTGGCCCCTCCATCCCTTAGGGGCTCACTGTCATTTACATCCAGCAGGAAGAAGAGTGAAAAATGTGGGGAGGGCTCTCTCTGGAAGCTTTAGCTGAAAACAGCACTTGCAATGATGGCTGTATTCTAGAGACTAGAACTCAGTCACATGCCCAATGCTGAACTGCAGGAGAGGCTGAGAGATGTGGTCAAGCTGCATTTTCAGTGAGTTTTGGTGACCAGAGAGCTGGCTCTTTCACAAGGAGACACCCTTAGTAGCCCCATTTTGCAGATGAGAAAACTGAGGCTCAGAAAGGGGAAATCATGTGACTCAATCGACAGACCTTGCAAGTGACATAGGCAGGAATCCAGTCTGTCTGACTCTGTCCAATAAAACTCCCCGTGATGGTAGGAATGTTCTTTATCTGTGATGTTCGAGAGAGTAACCATTGCCTGTGTGGCTGGAGCAGTCCTACCCCTACCCCCCTGTCTTTCTCTTCAAGAAGATTTCCTGCTTTCACTTGTACCCTGCTGGGAACCCATTCCTTTTTCTCCAGTAAACATCATCCAAGGAGAAAATTTCTCCCCATTGTATGTCAAGCCTTCACTGCTAACAGGAGCCCTCCTCTGCCCAGTCTCTAATGACTCCAGAGGGGGAGGAATGGGTGTCCTGAAAATGAGGTCAAAAGTAGGTATTTCAATACCAAGATAATTTTTTCATCAGAGAGAATCAAGTCTGATTTCCTCAGGATCTCAGAACAGAGCACACCTTGCCAGAGCAAGCACTGTGTTTCTTCCCCCCAGGAAATCATACAATCTGGTCTTACATAAAAAAAGAACCTCACAAGTCAGTGCTTAGTGGGGATATGGTTTGAGTGGGCAGATGGAAAGGTTCTGGAGATGGATGATGGTGAGGGGTGCCCTACAGTGTGGATGCAGTTAATGTCACAGAGCTGTGCCCCGAAAATGGTTACACAGGTAGACTTTAGGTTGTTAATCTTTTGCCACAATTTAAAAAAAAAAAAAGAGTGTGTAAAAAAAGAATCTTCTTCCTGTGAACATGACTTGGCACGCCCCCGTTTGACACAGCTGCCCAGCATCCCTGGACTGAGGAGGTGAGTCCTGCCCTCACCTGGCCGGCCATACCTGGGGTGACTTGTGTCCTCACAGGAACCCAGGATGGGGGATAGCAGCTCTCAGGGCTTCCAGGACCCCAGGATCCCCCCCCCCCCAGAAATCCTTCTAGGGGGCAGGAAGGCTATCCTCACACCGTAGTGAGTTGAAAATATAGAGGAGGTGACACCATCTGGCCCAACTATTTTGGAGGAAAATTGTCCATGCTCACTCTGTCTGACTGCTCAGAAAAGGTTTGAGGAAATCACCTTTGGAAAACACTTTCAAGTCCTGGACTAACAGCACTGAATAAACACGCGTCAGTGGCCTGGTGGGGTCTCTGACGTCAGGGGAAGAGGGAGCCCTGCTGTCGTCCGCGGTGGACGTTTTCCCTCTGGAGAGAACATTCATTTCAGTAAAGTGCAATGTATTGAATGTGATGAGAAGCAGTTTCCTCTTACTTATTTAACCCGTCTGTGTCCACCTCTGCGCTGAAAATTCAGATGGTTAAGCAGCTCCTGGGAAGATGGTTGGGGAGATGGGGACGCAGTTGCTGAAGGATGACGGGGAGGAACAGTCTAAGGGGAGTCCTTGGACCCCCTGATGCAGCTTTAGAGCATAATTCACCCTGATGGGGGTCCTTGCTCTGTCCAAATGACAGTGATGCCGTGTGCCAGCGACCGAGACCCCCGCTATGCTGCCTGCTTGTGTTTGCTGGTTTGTTTGTCTTTCTGTAGGCGAGCCACTTCTCATTCTTCATTGCTCCGCTCTGTAAACGCTGAAGCTGTAAAAGTTGCCTCAAGGTCTCACTTTTTATTATTGCACTTTTGGAAATGTTTTCGAATGCAGCCTTGTCAATAGGAAGGTTTTCACGAACTGGGTCGACATTGTGAGAGGCCTTTGTATTGAGTCCATTTCTGCAGGGCATTCAGCTACTCTCCCACATCTTAAACGTTAAAAAGGAATGCATTTTTTTTTAACTATTGCAATCTGCAGCCATCCTGGGCATTTCTGTGGAAAGTGTTTCCAGTAGAATTAGCAAAGAAAACATCAAGATGAAGGATAGCTATTACAGAGAGCCCTTGAGGCCACGAGACATGACCCTCTATTAGGTGCTTGGCAAGGCCGTCCCCGGGCCTCCTTCCCAGGAGCTGGAGGAGGTATCAGCTCTCTTCATGGTGATGATGCTCTTGACATCCCAGCTTGGACTTCCAGGACAGGACCAAAGGGAGCACAGGAAACCGCCGTCAGGGGAGAACATGTTGACTGATCATCAGAAATAAAGTATTTGTCCCCTGGGAACATGTCTGTCACCTCCCTTCTTTTTTTTTTTTTTTCCCATTGAAGTATAGTCAGTTTACAATGTTGTGTCCATTTTTAGTGTACAGCATCATGTTTCAGACATACGTGCACATGCATATATTCCTTTGCATAGTCTTTTTCATTATAGGTTACTACAAGATATTGACTATAGTTCCCTGTGCTATATAGTAGGACCTTGTTTATTTTACATATAGTAGTTAGTATCTGCAAAACTCGAATTCCCAATTTATCCCTTCCCACCCCCTTTTCTCCCTGGTAACCATAAGATTGTTTACTATGTCTGTGAATCTATTTCTGTTTTGTAGATAAGTTCATTAGTGTCTTCTTTTTTCTTTTTTTAGATTGCATGTATGAGTGATATGGTATTTTTCATTCTCTGCCTGGCTTACTTCACTTAGAATGATGATCTCTAGGTCCATCCATGTTAATGCAAATGGCATTATTTTTTTAATGGCTGAGTAGTATTCCATTGTATAAATATACCACAGGTTCTTTATCAATGATCTGTTGATAGACATTTAGGTCGCTTCCATGTCTTAGCTATTGTAAATTGTGCTACTGTGAACATTGGGGTCCATGTATCTCTTCAAATTAGAGTTCTTTCCAGATATATGCCCAGGAGTGGATTGCTGGATCATATGTTAAGTCTATTTTTAGTTTTTGGAGGAATCTCCATACTGTTTTCCCTGCACCGAACTGCATTCCCACCAGCAGTATAGGAGGGGTCCCCTTTCTCCACAGCCTCTCCAGCATTTATCATTTGTGGATTTTTGAATGATGGCCATTCGGACTGGTGTGAGGTGATACCTCATTGCAGTTTTGATTTATATTTCTCTAATAATTAGTGATACTGAGCATTTTTTTCATGTGCCTGTTGGCCATTTGTAGGTCTTCATTGGAGAATTGCTTGTTTAGGTCTTCTGTCCATTTTTTGATTGGGTTGTTTGGTTTTTGGTTATTCAGTTGTATGAGCTGTTATATGTTCTGGAAATTAAGCCCTTGTCAGTTGCATCATTTGAAAATATTTTCTCCGATTTCATAGGTTGTCTTTTTGTTTTGCACAAGCATGTAAGTTTAATTAGGTCCCATTTCTTTATTTTTGCTCTTATTTCTATTACCTGGGTAGACTGCCCTAAGAGAACATTGCTAAGATTTATGTCAAAACTGCTTTGCCTGTGTTTTCTTCTAGGAAACTTATTTTGTCTTGTCTTATATTTAAGTCTTTAAGCCATTTTGAGTTTATTTTTGTGTGTGGTGTGAGAGACTGTTCTAGCTTCGTTGATTTACATGCGGCTGCCCAGTTTTCCCCATACCACTTACTCCATTGTATGTTCTTGCCTCCTTTGTTGAGGATTAATTGACCATAGGTCTGTGGGTTTATTTCTGGGCTCTCTATTCTGTTCCATTGATCCATGTCTTTTTATACCAATACCATGCTGTTCTGATTACTATAGCTCTGTAGTATTGCCTGAAGTCTAGGAGGGTTATTCCTCCAGCTTTGTTACCTTTCTTCAGTACTGCTTTGGCAATTCTGGGTCTTTTGTGATTCCATAAAATTTTAGGATTATTTGCTCTGGTTCTGTGAAAAATGTCCTGGGTAATTTGATAGGGATCACGTTAAATCTGTAGATTGCTTGGGGGTTATATGGCCATTTTAACAATATTAATTCTTCCCATCCAAGAACATGGGATATCTTTTCATTTCTTTAAGTCATCTTTAATTTCCTAGCTAATGTTTTGTAGTTCTCCACATGTAAGTCTTTCACCTCCTTGGTCAGATTTATTCCTAAGTATTTTTTTTGGATGCAATTTTAAAAGTGATTGTTTCTTTAATTTCCTTTTCTGATATTTCATTGTTAGTGTAGTGTAAGTCATCTTCCTTCTTGTAGCCTTAAACTCATCACAGAGGAGTGCAGGTGCTTTGGAGCCATCCTAATAAGGAGAAGAAAGCTAGAACTACCATCCTCCCAAGAAGTTAGAGAGAAACAAGCTGAGATGCCTCTTCGTGCTGCCTCCAGCCTGGGGCCCCACCCCCCGCTGTGGTCTCAGGCTTCCTTGTTGAGATAACTGCTTGGACTTTTGTGTCCTGGAGGAACTGACTCATGCAAGAGGCAGAGGCTTAAGTCAGGAGGCCAATGTATTAATTTACAAAAATTTATTAAATTAATTTCACAAAAACTGTAATCCTCATGCTCCATACAAGATCCTTCTCCCCTGCTGTCTAAGCCATCCCGAAGCAGAATTAGCGATCAGAATACTGCATGCAGAGCCTGGAAAGATCAATCAGGACTCTAGAGGTTCGACTGTGGTCAGCAGTTTGATACAGACACCCTTTGGAGAGTCTGATTAAGTTAATAGGATGTTTGCCTTCAAAATGCAGACCATTTCCAGGGCTTCGTGAGCTCATTAAAGCGGATCTCTGGACTCGAGCCCTAAGCCAAGCCACGGTCTTGTCAGAGTCTAATTTTCAAAAAGTGAAAAGTATGACTCCTCCAACTATCAGATGAACGTGTGTCAAAGATTTTAATCAGCGTGTTCATCAATGAGGAATCCAGTAAGATGATTAAAAGTATCTTCCAGGAGTATTTTGTGCAATAGGGTTTATGTGGTCTTTTTCTTTAAACAGGACTAAGTTCTCTCAGTACAAAATTGCTCAGTGTCCTTCACAGCAATAAGTCACAAACTTCAGGGCTGCCTCTGCTACTAGATAGAGGCCATTGCATCTTCCATGAGTTTAAAAGAAGTAAATTCACAGAGTCTGATCTCTGAATTAAGAAACAATAAATAGCAAAACCAGGAGACAAAAACTACTGCTTTTTCCTCCCTTGGATCAGCCCTCCTCCCATTCTTGGAGGTGCACTTTTCCTTTTCTAACTAAATCCTTTAAAATCTTTTGCTACACAATGCAAAAAATAAAATAAAATTAAATTAAATTAAATAGCAAAATCATGCAATGCTGCATTCTTGTAGGGAAATCCATCATCCTTGGGCCTGTTAAAGTTTTACATGCCTTTGAGAAGACTTATAGTCACACTCTTGGCATATATCCAGGTTATGGAAAATTTTTCTTAGTATCCATGCCAATTTTCTACATTCTTCTTAGACCTGTTTAGTTCCTATTTAAAAATTCAGAATTGAAATAATTATTTTTAAACATCTCAGAGGGTTTCCCCAGTGACAGGCAAACATAGCCAATTTTTGTAGAGTGGCCTTATTGAAAGTTAGGAAGTAGATCATGGATCAGTTTGGCTTATCTCCTCTTAAATTCCAGTGTCTACTTAGACTTAAAGAAATGGGGCAGGAGAGCAATTGCTTGGTGATAAAAACTCGTACAAGTAGTAAGTATTGTCTTTCTGGACTTTCATTAGTTTTCTGAAGTGGGTTTGTCATGTGCCACACTTCTGTATTGTCCATTCTTGGTCACAGCCTATACTCCACAGGGCTAAGCGTACCTTTGGGACCTGTAGCTGTGGCACCCAACTTCCTTACAAACAGGTGGCCACTGATTTCACCCACTGTCCCTTAAAATAAGTGGACTGGGAGTGACCACACGGGAATGAGGGGGAGAGCACGGAGGCGCCTCCAGAGAGGAGACCGGACTCACCCTGGACCATGTGGCTCATTGGAAGCCAAACTGTGACTTGCATCTGGACCTACAGAAGGGACAAGAGCATTAATCCACCTCTGTGCACCTGCTGTATGCCGGGAGCTATGCAGAGTCCTTTCCCACATTCCATTCCCTCTAATCCACAACAAAATTACAAGGTTAATGGAGAAGGAAACCGAAGCTCAGAGAGTTGAGTAAGCCCCTAAAAATTCAGACTTCTTCAGGATGGAAACTGAGCCCAGGACTGGTTGAGTCTAAGTCCATCTGATACCTCCTGAGGTTTCCGGAGGCCCTTCTTTATATCTTTTATTCTGATGCCCGAGAGAAATGAGGGGACTTTTCAGTGCTGTCCCCAAGGTAGGATTAAAAAACAAAATAGCAGGTTTGTTTCTCCATCATCGTCAATAGTTGAAGGACAAAGGAGGAGGAGAAATACCAAGGACCTTCCTGCAACTTAGCATCACCCATCACATTTCAGGTGAAGTGTCCATGCAGTGAACAGCCAGGAAACAGGGACCTCTGGGGGTTTTGTCAGCTTGTTATAAAGTCCCAGAGAGCCCAATAGTATTTTAAGTCTCTTGGGGGACCCTGCATATATGTGGGAAAAATCACATACAGGCAGAAAGGAGATAGCACCTTGGAGCAGTTCTGTCATGCTTTTCTTAGTGTAAAATCAGAGATGATAAAAACACTCTTTTGCTTTTCTGCCTTTGTATGTATCGTGTCTGTTTCCAAATACTTCCCCACATTTTCTCTGCAGAGCCTCATCCGGGAGGGAGACAGGACAGGAATTATTGTTCCCATTTTTGCAGGAGATGAAGTTGAGGCATAGATTAAGTAATTTGCACAAGACATCACAGATAATTAGCAAAAGTGAGAGGAGCAGGTAGGGAAAGTGCTATTGCTTGAAATGGTTTACAGTTTTTTTTTATTATGCAGTTCTATCAATAAAAGCACTTTCAACATACACATATTTTATTAATTATACACCTTTATGCTTGTACTAATAGAGTATGTATATTTTAAGTTTTATAGAATACTAGAATTTTAAAGGCTGTGAGAAAAATGAATATAAATAGAAGTGCTCATTTTCCTCCTTCAGTCCAATTGTGCACTCACCCAGGGGGTGGGGATTCACACCCTCCAGTATCCATGTCTTTGTGTATTTCCCTCCCTTTGAGTGTGAGCAGGACCTGTGACCCTTTGACCAGTATATATGGCCGAGGTGGGGGGATATTATTCTCATGGTGATGTTATGTTGCATGGCAAAGGTGAAGATGTCATTAAGAGCCCTAATCAACTGATATTGAATCACTCAAAAGGGAGATTGTCCTGGTGGGCCTGACCTAATCAGTAAGCATCTGTGCCTTCACTGAAATCAGAGACTTCAAGCAGCCGAGACTCCATCTCTCTGTTGCTGGCTTTCAAGAAACAAGCTGTCATGTATTCAACAGCCAGAGATTTTTTCAACAACATGAGGGAGCCTGGAGCAGACCTTCCCCAGTCAAGCATCCAGATGAGAATGCAGCCCAGCCAGTACCTAGACTTCAGCCCAGGAGATCCTAAGCAGAGGACTCAGCTGAGCTATGCCTGGACTCTTGTCCCATGGAAACTGTGAGATAGCAAGTGTGTATTCTCCTTAGCCACTCCATCGCAGTAATATGTTACCGAGCAGCACGAAACAAACACGCCAGGTGGTGGTGTCCGGCACCCCTCGGTTTTGCACACCTTATTTTCTAGTCAAAGAATCTGAGTGCCTACTAAGCGCCAGGCACTCTGCTCAGCACTTTACCTTTAAGATGTCATTTAATCCTCCCCACCTTGTGCAGTTGGTATTTTTGTACCTATTTGAGGGTGACAAACTGAGATTCAGTGGGAGTAAGCAACCTGCCCCAGATTCCACAGTCAGAAATAAAAGGTGAGGGCCCTGAACATCAGCTTGGAGCTGAGAGTAAAGCCATTTCTTCTAACTTCCCTTCTTCTGTTGTAGCCAAATGACCTGATAGAATCCTACACCAGAAAAGAAATTCCACACTCCCTTTTCTGCTCACTCATTAAATGTTTACTGACTTTGCGCATTGCCTTCGGATAAGTCCTGAAGAGGGACAGCCATCAGGCTGCCCTGCCCTCACACACAACTTGGCTCAGAGGAATGACCATAGCGTGTCTTTCCCCGACAGGAGGGACTTGGTCCACCACCATCTTCAGAGACCACACTGTAGTGAGCTTTCTTCCACACCTTCTAGGACAGAGCTAACACCTGGTCTTATGAGGAGAAAGTTGAGATGTTCCTTCTCTGTTCCGGGCTGGGGCCTGGCATAGTGCTCTGTACGGTCTGTGTCTGTTAGGCGGCAGCAGTGGGGTCTCTGTGTGGTTGTTACTTCTACATGAGGAGTCTGCATGAGACCGTCTGTTGTGGCCAGAGCAGCTCTTGGGCTGCAGAGTTCAAACAGTTGGATGATTCAAGATCAGCGAAGCTTGAAGCTCTTGGAGGCAGCTTGACATGACCTCCCATTCATTCTGCTGTGACCTGCCACGCCCCGAACTGCTGCTCTTTGCAAATCAGTTTTTCACCTGGTGACTGCTCTCCTAGCAGCTGCTGCCCCTGTGTTTCCAAGTCCCAGGCCTTGCAAGTCCATCACTAAGCAACCCCAAGGACAGAGAGCAAAGAGGAACATTCTCGGTTTCCGTGCTTGCATCGTGTCCTGGTGAGGAAGGACTTTGCCAGGACTGAAATGGCAGGTGAACACCAGCACTTGCTTCTGACTTTGCTACCTGCTTCCGGGTGATTGGACCGCCTTGGGCATGTCCCAGAGCTTCATACCACCCTCTCTAAGCCTTGCTGTCTTCCTTAGTCAGATGAAGATAATCGTACCTGCCCTGATTCCATAAGACTTATTTACTCATTCATTCAGCAAATCTTGGATTGCCTCCTCTATGTCAAAACAGCCTTAATAATCTACATTAAAAGACTGCCATCAGGGAGTAAAACCAGAAACTTCAAAATCATCTCAATTGCAAAGATCTTTTCCTTGCAAGTGATAATCATTTGCTGAATGTCTTTTAAGTGCCAGCTTCCTTAATATATTAAATATGTGATCATTCATTCAATTATAGATAAATCTCCATTCAAGACCTAGTCTCCGTGAGGCCCCGTGCTGGTTTCTGGAGGTTCAGAGATGCACGTCTCCACCAACAGGACTTTCACAGTGTAACGAGGGAGCCCAATAGTAAGGTATAAGCAAGAAAAACAAAAAGAGGAGAAAAGATGAAAGTAGAAGCACACAGATTTTTTTTTGCTATTTTTTTCCGATTTTTTATTATGGAAAATTTGACAGATACTGCAAAAGTTGAAAGAATAATACAGTTAACACTTACATACCCTCTAATTGGATGTAACAAATGATAACATCTTGGCATTTTGCTTTATATTCAGATTTTTTTTAAGTGCAGAAATACCAGGGAAAGAAAAATCTGTAGGACCCCCTGTCCTGGGATGTGAGGGAGGAAAGATATGGTCAGACTCACATTCTGATAGTTAATCTGACTCCATGGACTTGACCAAGGGGAAAAAAAAAAAAACAGTTACGGTGTTTCTGTGGTCCAGGCAAGAGAGAGTGAGGCCCTGAAGTGCAGAGGCGTCAAGGGTAAGAGAGCAGAGGAGTCATTTGGAGACTATTTAGGCAACACATTTCACAGGAAGGAGTGATTGTCTAGATATCAGATGGGAAAGAGGAGAGAGGAAAGAGGGGATTAAGAGTCCTCTCCAGTTTCTCACTTGAGTAATATTAAGTCCTGTCCTCAGCCCTGCAGGGTAGGTATTGTTATTGGTGTTTCACTCAGAGCCTCAAGGTCAAATATCTGATAAGGTCAGGGCCCAGATTCAAACCTTGAATTCAAACTCCAGACTTTTTTTTTTCACTACAGAATCAGCCTCCTCCAGCAACTTCATATTAGTTTTCCACGTACCCCTCTTCTTAGATTCAAAGATCTGCTCCCTGGACCATGAGACGGGACAAGGGAGGAGAAAGGACATACAGCAGGATCAGGGATGACAGAGCAGGCAGAAGTGGAAGCACTAACCAGGCTTCCCTCCTTCCCTCACCTGCATCCCTTCCCACCTCTCTTCTCCACCAGCAGGTGCCTGGTCCTCGGGGTCAGGGCTCTCCTGGGAACCCAGTCTCGTCTGGAGGAATTGGCACAGGCAGCCTCGACAGGGGTCCCCAACAGTCAGATTTGCTGGGATTTCTAACAGATCTGGGGATGTATCTAATGTGCTCCAAAGGATGAGAATCAGGAAATTCTAGTTTGCTATTTGCTTTCCAGCATCCCCAGGCTCCGTCCTTCACTCCAGCTGTAATTTGCAAGGCCAAACTTGTTGTCTGGCCAAAGCAGTATCTTGACAGTGGTTGGGAGCTGTTTTACCCTTCAGAGTTTCCTCTGGATCCGAATAGCAGTTATGAGACAGTTGGGGCCAGAGTAGAAAGCTCCTCTTCCCCCATCTTTCCCTTGAGGCTCTGCTCCCAAGGGCGGGGGGCTCGTGGTTCAGATGACAGAATGGTGCCATCCGTGGACCAGAGTTCTGCATCATCAGTGATTTCCAAGGCAGCGAAGACGTCACCCTGCAGCAGTTGAGCCTGGAGATGGTATCCAGCTCTCATCACTGGCTGCCCAGCCCTTTCCTCATCCTTACATGCTTGCCTTTCTTTTTTTCTTCAATTTGCCTATTTACTGCTTCTCCAGATTGCCAAAGAACATGTCAAAGGATGCTACTAGCCTGGAGCTGAGGTGGTTTCCTGATGCTAGGGTACACCGCTGCTGTCCTCAGCAGGACTCACTATCTGAGTGACATTTGTTGGGCCTTGGAGACATGGGAGAGGTTTTATGAGGTTTCCTGAGGACAGAATTCAACCTCATGAGTTTTTCTGCTTTTACGATAGGTAGGGAAAAGAGTTTTCTTTGTTTCACAGAACAGTTTCAATGAAAGTTATCAATAAAATTATCCAAAGTACTTAGATAATTTCGTTGCATTTTATATTAAGAAATAGGATGCTGTGGATGGAGGAAAACTCTTTGGCCTGATGCTTAATTCTTGGGGGCATTGTATGTTTTAAGAGACATATAACCAGAGCCCTTCCTATCTTAGCCTGATATATAGAGAAAGGTTTTCTGTTCTTTTCCTTCTATTTGTGTATAGTTTGTCACCTTTTTGCAGCAGACTTTGTATACTTAGTGAATCACAAAGAGTGAGATTCTGGCCTCTTTCTGTACAAAGTAATACCCTGTGTTAGAAATTGGATATTCTGCAGATGTTGAAAAGAACGGCCTTTTATGGAGGACTTCTTCCACTTCCTGGGTCCTTCTCCAAGATCAAGGTCTGAGTTCTACTCACACTTCTGAAACTCTTCCTACTGACTTTGGACAAATAACCTTTTTGTTCTTAAATTGCATCGCCTACAAAGCAAAGATGGTAATGCCTGCCCCCACCCACTTCCCAGTAACATTTTTTGAGTCAATGACAAAGTCTGAAAAGCACTTTAGATTGTTCTGTGGGACCTTTATTTTAGCAGTGCCTTCTTAGCCATCAGGGCCACACAGTCAGGGCAGCCAGATCTGTGCTGCAAAGGCTCTGAATGCTGAGACTTCAGAAAGTGAAAACCCAGCTCACAGCTCACTTTCTCCAGACTCTGCATTTGCAGCTTTGAATCTTGTTTAATTTATGACTAGATGAGATACTTTACCTCTCTCGACCTCCATCGGGGCATGAAACAGTACCTGCTTTATGGAGCTGCCTTGAGGATTAGAGGTAATACAAACAACTCGCTCAGCATACAATAAGTGGTCAGGGAGCACGGCTACATTATCTGTATTAGATGTTATGATAGATCATTCATTAAGATGTCTTACTGGGGGAGGGATAAATTGGGAATTTGGGATTAATATATATACACTACTGTATAGAAAGTAGATAAACAACAAGGACCTACTGTAGAGCACAGGGAACTATATTCAATATCTTGTAATAACCTATAAAAGAAAAGAATGAAAAGAATATATATATATATGTATGTGTGTCTATGTATAACTGAATCACTTTGCTGTACGCCTGAAACTAACACAATACTGTAAATCAACTCTACTTCAGTTTTTTTTTTAAAAGATGTTTTATTGGCCAAGAACCAAATGAAATGAAGTGTACATGTGTCCTCTGAGACACCAGCCACTCCCGTAAAGAGTGTCAGGATTTCCAAGAAAAAGTGGCTAAACCTGAAAGATGTGGAGATACCATCTGTAATTAGTTGCCAACAGGGCTTCTGCATAGATAACTGAAGCTGTTAGTGCTGAAGGCCTCATTTTATTTCAAGCCATGTGCAGATTCAGTTTAGACACCACAGGTGGATAGGGCATGGATAGTGGAAGTGTGATTTAAGACATCCTGTGTCTTTCAGTTTGGAGAACTTCTCCCCAAGGTGATGTCAGTCTCCCAGCTTTTTCCTGTTTTCTCTGCTGAGCGGCAGTGGTTTGGTACCTCCAGCGTCTCTCTTGGCAGAAGACTCCCAGTCCCAGTTCATCAGAGGCATTTTGTTAGTACAGTGTCACACTTAAGCCTCGTCCCTCATTATCTGAAACTGGTTTTTATTGAGCTGCAGTTGGATTATCTCAAGCTGGAATAAATTGTTTGCCGTTTCTCTGCTTCTGCCCGTTACTGGAGAGCCATTTAAACACTCAGTTGTTTCAAACTTTTCCTGAGCTGCCTTGATTATGCCCCCTGATATCCCTGCTGATTTTGTCTACAGTCCAGAACATCCTTAGACATTTCCCGTTCTCCTAAGGCCCAGAGGATCCTACGACTTGCTTCAGGTTGCAGGTTCAATCAGTGGATTGAGACAAAAACAAGGTCTCCTGGTTCTTCATTCTGGAATCTTACTTTCCATATGAATGGCCTCTTCTTCATCAACACGAAGGTGACTCACAGCTAGAAACTGGACATGGAGTAGCCTAAGCTGAAAAGAGCAATTAGCAAGTACTTAGTGTTTCTCAAAGTATGAGCCTCTAATCAGTAACACCAGCATCATTAGGGAACTTGTTAGAAATTCAAAATCTCAGGCACCACCCAAGACCTCCGGAAACAGAAATTCAAGCCCTCCAGGTGGTTCTGATGCGCTGTAAAGTTTGAAAACTATGGGACTGGCTATGTCAAAATCATATACCTCGATTATGTAAGGCCATTAAATGGCCACTGACGCGTGAAATTGTGTTTGGATTTCACAAGTACGTTTGCATTTCAAGTCTGTTATTTTCCCTGAAAGACAAGATAAGCTAATACCTTACAAGGCCCACAGTTTTACTGAAATGAGCAGGAGTGTTCTCAGGGCCCTGTGGGATCACAGACCTGGCTGATAAAAGCAGGGAGCGGGGCGGACACTTCTCTGGAAGTGTTCAGCAGAGGTACTCAACCTCTCTCTAGTCTTACTCTCGGTTACTCTACCCATGTACTTTACCTTCCTGGTCTCTGTAGGCATTTACTCCTCAGCCTAAATCCTACTCACCTTTATGCAGAATATCAGATGAGTGTGTTTCAGCTAGCACTGTCCAGTACAACTTCCTGCAATGTTCTGTTTTGTGTTCAATGGAATGTTCAGTGTCACTGCTGACTTGGAAGGTAGCCACTAGCCACGTGCAGTTAGGATACTTAGAAAACTTACAAATTGATCATCTAGGATAGTCTATTTTCTCTTAAATTGTGGGCCACTTTTAGGGCCAGTCCAGAAGTGATCCCGTCTAAGTCACTTATTAGGATAATTTGACGAAGTTGGGGGCTTCCATTCATGATGAGGCTAAATCATTCTAGGACCAGCAGGTTTTCTGAGTTTTTTTGTAATTTTGTTTCTTTGATATCTATTTTATTTTTGTTTTTGTTTTCCATTTTTTAATTGAAGTATAGTCAGTTTACAATGTTGTGTCAATTTCTGATGTACAGTATAATGTTTCAGGTATACATGTACATACATTTATTTGTTTTCATATTCTTTTTCATTATAGGTTACTACAAGGTATTGATTGTAGTTACCTGTGCTGTACAGAAGAAACTTGTTTATTTTATGTATAGTAGTTAGTATCTGCAAATCTCAAACTCCCAATTTATCCTTTTCCACTTCCTTTCCCCACTGGTAACTGTAAGTTTGTTTCCTATGTCTGTGATTCTATTTCTGTTTTGTAAATAATTTCATTAGTTTTTTTTTTATAAGTGATATCATATAATATTTTTCTTTCTCTTTCTGGCTTACTTCATTTAGAATGATGATCTCCAGGTCCATCTATGTCACTGCAAATGTTATTGTTTTATTTTTATGGCTGAATAGTATTCCATTGTATAAATATACCACAACTTCTTTATCCAGTCATCTGTTGATGGACGTTTACGTTGTTTCCATGTCTTGGCTGTTGTAAATAGTGCTGCTGTGAACATTGAGGGGCATGCACTTTGATATCTATTTTAAATGGCAAGAGGTTGCTGCATCCACATTTGAAAGAAATGCTAGAATGTGCAGTAAGACTTCTTCAACAGAAACCATACAAAAGTGTTCTAAAAGTCTGAATTCACTTTTGATCCTGAGTGATGTCCTCCATTAAAAGGCTATGATTATCAGGTTTGCAAAAGGATAAGCTGTCAGTAAAAGAATCTAAAGTTTAAAAGTTCACATGACTGCATCTGAATACCATTTGATGTTTCCAGATATTTTTAGTGTCCAGTAATTTCCTTGGCCAAGAGAAGCCATGCCCACTCCTTTCATTTTACACTTCAGATACTTTCAGTTTATGAAATAATGATATAAAACCAAGGAAGAATCTCTTTAGCTTGAGCTTCTTTAAACAGTAGTTTCTGACATGAATTCAGAAAGAACATTGCTTCCTCTTTATCTCCTTATCCTCTAATCTCCCTTCCAGTTATAAGATATTGTCAGGCTCAAGAACAGCAATACTGAAGGTCAGAGTAGGTTTAAGGGAGA
The DNA here is from genome assembly GCF_009834535.1 of Camelus ferus. NCBI lineage: Eukaryota > Metazoa > Chordata > Mammalia > Artiodactyla > Camelidae > Camelus > Camelus ferus. The sequence goes on along the minus strand of NC_045696.1, from coordinate 121,268,787 downwards.
AGTAATCATATTTACCCCATCTGAAACGTTCACCTCAAGAACGGAGATGAGCAAATACGGACTGACTATGAAATTACTGAATATTACTGGCCCCTTAACTGGATACCCAGGTTTAATTGCCCCTCGAATTGCTTTGCTGGCTGAAGTTTGAGCAGATTGGATTGTGATAATAAGTGAGCTTGATTACTTACTTTCTTCATTGGTTCTGACAGCTCTACCTGGGGAAATGATCCAGAGTGAAGCACTCTCTCTAATCTACATTTCCTATGGATGAGGCTTTGGCAAAACGATTGCCAATCTTGGCATTCATATCTTCTAAACGTATTAAGTCAGTTAATGCATGTTCGGAATATTATGCGAAATTCAGGAGACTATTGAATGTGTTTCCAGTATCTGAGGAATAAATGTGCCTGTTGGTAGGGAGGACACGTTGTTACGTGGCACGAAGTGCAAGGTCAAGACTAGGAGGAGGAAGTTGTTATTTTGTATTATTACTAACATGTAGTCAATTTACAATGTTAGTTTCAGGTGTACAGCAAAGCGATTCAGTTATACATGTATGTTTTTTTCAGATTATTTTCCATGATATGTTATTACATGAAATTGATTATAATTCCCTGTGCTATATAGTCGGTCCTTGTTGTTTATCTGTTTTGTAAACAGTAGTTTGTATCTGTTGATCCCAAACTCCTAATTTATTTCTCCCCTGCCCTTTCCCCTTTGGTAACCATAATTTATTTTCTATGTCTGTGAGTCTATTTTTGGTTTGTAAATAATATTTGTATCACTTTTTTAGATTTCACATGTACATGATATCATATGGTATTTGTCTTTCTCTTTCTGGCTTGCTTCACTTAGTATAATAATCTCCAGGTCCACCCATGTTGCTGCAAATGGCATTATTTTATTCTTTTTATGGCTAAGTAATATTCCAGTGTGTGTGTGTGTATGTATATCACATCTCCTTTATCCAGTCATTTGTCGATGGACATTTATGTTGTTTCCGTTGTAGTTTGGCTATTGTAAATAGTGCTGCTATGAACGTTGGGGTGCATGTGTCTGTTTGAATTAGAGTTTTTCCAGATATATGCCCAGAACAGGGACTGCTAGATCATAATAGTAAATCTGTTTTCAGTTTTTTAAGGAAACTCCATGCTGTCCTCCATAGCGGCTGCACAGTTTACATTTATAACAGTGTAGGATGGTTCCTTTTTCAAAGAGGTTGTTATTAAGTGTACCTAGGGTTGTGGTATAATCTCCAATGTTAATTGAAATGAATATGGCTAACTGTAACAATCTCCAAATATATCTAAGACCTTAATTAAGCATATGCACATTTTTTAGCCTCATAGTCCTCTTTTTGGAAAGTTATTCTATGGAAATCATCATGGATTTTATATTTTAAAATGAAACGCTCAACATAGATGAAAGGTGATAGGAACAAGAGAATGACTTGAATGATGGAATTCTCTGTGCCCTTTAAAAATAATGTTACAAAATAAATAGGGCGGGGGGTGGGGTAGAGCTTGAACCAAAATCATCTGCAAATTTTTTTTTCTTTCTACTTTCTTTTGCTTTATTCTGTTCTTTTTAAAATATATATAAGTTGAACATTTGGCTTATCAGTTTTTAACCTTTCTATATCACTAATATAAATATTTAAGGCTTTAAACTTTCATTAAAGGGTCATTTTCACTACACTACACAAATTTTGATATTCAGTATCTTCATTGTGATCTTGTTCCAAGTTATTTTCAGTTTCTACTATTATTTTTATGAGTTATTTTGATTAGTGAACTTAAAATATAAACATATGGGGATGTAGTTGTGTTTTAAAATCAGTTTTTAACTTACTAGTAGTCACAGGTATGGTCTATCTTATTCTGATCCTTTTTCGTAAAAATTGCACGTGCTCCTGAGAAGAATATGTTTCTTCTGCATCAGAAGGATTCCCACAGCAGAGTGGGAATGACAGTGGGAAGAGGTGGAACTAGGGAGAGGCACGAGTAGAAGCAAAGAGACCAGGTAGGAGGCTGTTGCGGTAATTTAGGCAAGAGATGGTGGCTTGGACCAGGAAGGGTGTAGTGGAATTGATGAGATAGACCTGGATTGTGGATATGGCTTTAAAGCACCACTGACAGGATTTCCTAGAGGACTGAATGTGGAGAGTGACAGAGAGAAGTCTTGCCTGAGCAACTGGAAGGGAGCGATGCCATTAACTGAGATGCATAGGACGACAGGAGGAGCAAGTTGGGGGTTGAAGACTTGAACGGAGGGTACGTGTTAGACACCCAGGTGGAGAGGTCGGCAGAGGAAAGTTCTGAACTGAAGATGTAAACTTGGGATGTAAACTCAGGTATTTTTGGCTTGCTGGTGGTTTTTAAATCCATAGAAACAGATGAGATTACCTAGGACAATGGTTCTCAACTGGGAGTGACTGGGGTGGTTGCTGCTGGCATGCAGTGGATAGAGGGCAGAGGTGCTGCTAAGTGCACCCTGCAGTGCACAAGATCATCCCATCGCAACCAGGAACTGTGTGGCCCAAGTGTCAGTCGTGCTGAGAAAGAGAAAGCTGACCCAGGGCATGAGGGCACAAGCACGGCTAGAGAAGAGAAGGTGCTCAGACACTCAGCTCCGGGCACACCTTGCCTGGAGCTCAAGGACATGCAGAACAACCAGAGGACTCTGAAGGTGTATGTCCAGTGATTTGGAAGGAAACCGGCAGAGTGTCAGGTACTGGAAACCAAGTATAGAAAGTCCATGAAGGAGCAGGAAGTGATCAGCTGTGTCCAAGGCTGATGATGGGTCAAGAAAGGGGAGGGCTGGACACTGACCGTTGGAATTACCACTGTGGGACATTGAGAAGGCCCTCACATTGACAAGAGCAGATTTAGCACGGTGGTGTTGGCCAAAGGTCACTAAGTGACCTCAGGCAAGCTACTTAGCCTCTCTGAGTTTTAGTTTCCTCACTCGTAAGATGAAGGATAATAATCTATGTCATAGAGTTGTATGAGATAACAGACATTGTATGTAAGAGGAGGTACAGCTCAGGGGTAGAGAGTGTGCTTAACATGCACAAGATCCTGAGTTTAGTTTCCCAGTATGTCCAGTAAAATGAATAAATAAAAAAACCTAATTACCGTGCCCCCCAGAAAAAAGCAAAAAAACCAAAACAAAAACAAAAACCAAAACAAAACCCAAAGTATGTAAAGCACCTCTAGTCAGAGTTGGCATGTAGTAGGCACTCACTAAATGCCTACTCACATCTCCTTCCACAACTTTCCATCATTTCCAAATTCTCTCCTCCTGCTCCCGTACACACACATACACACCTTCCGCTTCAGTGCTGTATCATACCCTGGGACCATTCAGTATTATGTGAGGCAGTTCTTCCACTAAAACAATTTATGATGGGACCCATATTTCAGTTATCCCTTATCGTTAACCAGAGAAAAATAAATGTGTGAATAACTTGAGTTTTTCTGTATAAGGTGATAAATTGTACTGGGAGAGAAACAGGTAGCAGTTTAAAAATACCCAGAATCGCCAAGTAATTTCTCATGAAGTTAAGCCTTCTGTTGTGAAGTTGCATTGTGTTTTAAGTCCTTCTGCAGTTTCAGAACCATGCAGACCTGAAACAGTAGTCCCATGTTCTAGGTTTACTATAGCGACACATACTTTCCTCACATGAAACTCATGTATTTCAAACTCAGTCAAAACCAAAAATCCTCAGAGAGCTATGTCAAAGGATGGAGATTGGGGAAAATCAAGAGAGGTGGAAATTCACTCTTTAAAACTTTTTACTCTGGAGTCTCCCACCCATGCTGTCTTCTCTTGGGACTCAGAAAATGATATTGCTCCAACGATTGCACAGTAACTGTATAAAAATGAATTGAATTTCAAAAGGTCAAAGGTAGCTATACTGTGGGGGAGAAGATACCCAGAAAGATGTCACAATGCATTCAGGTCTAATATCCACAGAATGCGGGGCCTGGAAGGTCATCCAGGTAATGAGATTTTGTGCTAATTCCCCAGTTAGTCACACCAATGAGCTCACAGTCCAAGTGGCTCCTGACTGCTAGGAACTCAGCAGGCTGAGGAGGAATTCCCCATGATTTAGAACTTCTAGATGCCCTGACTCAGTTCCAACCTGATTCTCACATCTGCCAAGTCCTCAAAGTGAGGCTTTAATTCATCTTCCTACCTCTACAGCTGCTGCATTTCACTGCGTCTTAAGACACAGATTTTTCTCATATTCTTATCTCACAAATCAGGCCACAGGGTAATAATCAATGGCTTGTTAAAGTTGCTGTTGGTCAGTGCTGTCCAAAAGAACACTCTGTGGTGATGGAAATGTTCTGTATCCGTTCTGTCCAGTGTGGTCACCACCAGCCACCTATGGCTTTTGAGCAGTTGAAATGTGGCTGGTACAGCTGAAAAAGTGAGTTTTTAATTGTATTTAATTTTCATTGTTTTCCATTTAAATAGCCACATGTGGCTGGTGGCTGCCATGTTGTCCAACACAAGCACAAACTGAATTCTTTGAGAAAGTACTTATGCTTGTCTCTTCCATTCACTTAAGGAGTGATCAACTTGAGGCTCCTTAAAACTTAAATCTGCTGCTCGAGGCCTTTTTGGACTGCTCTGGTTGTGTGATTTCAGATCATGGCCTGAGTGAGTACCAGCTGTGGCTCAGACTCTTAGAAGAGATTTTTCTTTCCCTCCCCTTAACTAGAGCCAGCATTGGGATATGTACATTTTCCTGCCATTCCTTCCTGTGTGCTGGGCTTTTTTTCCTCCTCTGCTCTTATTCTCAGAGGGTGTCCCTTGGTTTCCAGCATTATGCGGAAATGGTTTCCTATTAAACTCCTTATCTTGGATGTTTTTGATTTTCATATTGAAGCTTCCTTCAATCAGAAATAACTAAGAGCCAGTGAAATATGGTAATGTAATTTCTGATGGACAATTGAAGTTTAGTAAATATTAAAAGAGAGTGAAAGCACACAGCAGAGGAAATTATCAACAAAATGAAAGGCAATCTACTGAATGGGAGAAATATTTGCAAATCATGTATCTGACAAGGGGTTAATATCCAAAACGTATAAAGAAGTCATACAACCCTACAGAAAAAAAAAAAAAAAAAAAAGCAAACAACCTGATTTAAAAATAGGCTGAGAATCTGAATTGACATTTTTCCAAAGAAGACACACAGATGGTCCACAGACACATGAAAAGATGCTCAGCATCACTCATCATCAGGGAAATGCACATCAAAACCACAGTGAGATAACACCTCACACCTGTCAGGATGGCTGTCATTAAAAATACAAGAGATAACAAGTGTTGGTGAGGATGTGGAGAAAAGGGAACCCTTGTGCACTGTTGGTGAGAATGTAAATTGTTGCAGCCACTGTGGAAACAATATGGAGGTTCCTCAAAGATCAAAAATAGAACTACTATATGATCCAGCAATTCCACTTACGGGTACTTATCCAAAGAAAACAAAAACACTAATTTGAAAAGATATGTGCACCCCCATGTTCACTGCTGCATTATTTGCAGTAGCCAATATGTGGAAATAACCTAAATGTCCATTGTGGATGAATGGATTATATACACACACACAATAGAGTACTGTTCAGCCATAAAAAAGGATGTCTTGCCATTGATATGTTGAGGGCATTATGCTAAATGAAGTAAGTCCAACAGAGAAAGAAAATGCCTTACAATCGTACTGATACGGGACTCTAAAAACAAAACAAAAACAAAATTCCACAAAAGAACGAGTTCACAGATACAGAGAACAGATTGATGGTTGCCAGATGTTGGGAAGGGGGTGGGCAAAATGGGTGAAGGGTGTAAAAAAGTACAAACTTCCAGTTATAAAATAAATAAGTCACAGGATGTAAGGGGTTGGTGGAGGGAGGGAAGACCAAGTAGGGCCGTAGAGTTTGAGTGTTTCTTAAAATGGTGGTTCTAGTGACCTTTTAGATGTTTGGGGGAGGGGTGTTAGTGCACTGCTAACTTCTGTTTAGATAAAAGAAAAGAGGAACTGGAGAAGGAATATCTATGAGGCCCTTGCAGGGTGCAGGGGAGAGAAAACTTAACACTTGGTGTATCAGTCAGAGTCCTGGCAGGAAAGAGATGGCAAAGCACAGATGGATGGAATAGCATCCCCCGGCCTGGCTTCTTGAACTGGTTAGAGCCCTGTTTGCCCAGGGTGATACTGGAAACATAAGACCCTGTTTTATGAACATCTTTATGAGCTTCTGTGCCCAAGTGCAGCTTTGAGGTCCAGGTGACAATGCAGAGCACAAGAGGGGGTCCCTCTCTCCACCTCCACAAAGCCCCGCCCTGCTCTGGCCTCCCACGTCTTGGAGCTCCGAGAACTTTGAGGGCCACTTTTCTTGATGCAGGCATCGTTCTGGGTACCAATAGCAGGTACATCATGAGGCAACCTTAAGTGGCTAAGGAGGAGGCTGAGCAGGAAGGGAAGAAATGTCCAACTGGAGATTCTTTAAGATACTTGGGGTATGAGGGTGACTCTGAAACTCTGAGATGACCATCATTTCTGCTTGAATACATGTAGTTCATTCCTGGGAAGATTTTAGTAACAGTGCTTATGGGACCTCACTTCCACTGAGGAGTGGGTTGAGGATTTGTGATATTCAGATCATGAGAGGGGGAGAAAAATAAAGGAAGAAACATAGTTTCTTCTAAAGACTAAAACTGAAATTGCAGAGGAAAACATGTGTTCCTTCCCTTTTTTGTCTGATCCATTCAGATTTTATCCAGAAGATCCAAAAACTGGGAAGCCTCTTTGAGGATTTCTGGAGAGCCGTAAGCCTGTTGGGCCCAAGACATAAAGGTGGAATTAGTGCAGAGGACACTTTTGGCCTCTTGGTTGTTGGGCATCAAGATGGCCATCCTCTTTCCCCACTGTGTTCACATCAGGCATTGTGGACAGGGACCACTAGCCTCGGGTGATAAGACTTGGCTTTGAGTCAATCTATCAAAGCTATGCCACCTTGGTGAATTCACTTACCTTGCCAACCATGAGATCCTTGCCTGAAAATGGGATATGAACAGCCTCATGAGACCATGGAGTATTTTTTATCATCAGATGAGATAATAGTAACCCAGTAAATGCTGAATGAACATAGGGGCAAAGAGCATGTTTTAAATAGTGCCAATCTATGGTGAAACGTTATTCCATTGAAGAAAGTAGTGCAAATGATGCGCACCTTCTAAAAAATTACTCCACATTAAGAGCTGTAAGTGCCAGTCTAGATCTTTCAGCCTCATTGAATCTACTTGGATTTGGGGTTGAATTAGATGAATAGTAAGTTCTGTCAGTGATAAAAGAGAATGAAAAGAAAATGAGAAGTTAACAGGCTGTCTAAAAAATAGACCCATTTGCTATTCCACTTGTAGCTCATTACTCTGCTTTAAAAAGAAATACTTCGGGAAGGGAGAAAAAGAAAAAGAAAAAGCAGCTCTAGAAGAAGGGTGTAGTTGGAAAATAAAAAACAAAGCCTTTTCCTATCTAGGACAGGTTACTTCTCCCTAAGGTACAATGCTGGGAGGCTCTAGAGACAGCCACGATTCCTGAAACCTGGACACAAATCTCAGCAGCAGCTAGGGCAGTGTGTACCCCATGGGTAAAATGGGAAAGCTGTGTTCCAGGGACAGAGATCAGGGCAGAGAGCCTCAGCAAACCTGATAAAGAAGGTAGGACATGATGGTCAGAAAGATGTCTCAAGTCAAAATCGGAAAGTCCAGGTGAATTTATGGCAACACAGAAGAGCGCAGCAGCCAAACTGACAGGAAGAACTCAGAAAAACACATGAAGCAGAGTACAGAGCCAGGTCGGGCACCCAACTGAGGAGGGTGGTGAGGAAAGGGAGGCCTGCCAGGTAAAGGGCAGGACAAGATGGTGAACAAATGCCGTGGAAAATGGGAAGAAAGAAACTATCGTCTCTTTACCTCTCATCCACAGAACCTAGGGAGGTGCCTTCTACAGAGAGATGCCCAGGAACTGTTGAGTGAATGCATTACAAGCAAACAGATTTAGGATACTGGAAACTGGCTTTTGTAATTCAGCCAATAGATAGCCTAAACCAGTGCTTCTCAGACTTTAATGTGCACACAGGTCACTGGAGGGAATCTTGTTTAAATGCAGATTTTGGTTCCGTGGGTCTCGGGTGGGGCCTGTGTCTCTTAACACAGTATGACCACAGTGCTACTGATCCACCCCATAATTTGAGTAACAAGGGCTTTGACTGAACTCAGCAGCTTGTATTAGCTTTCTGTGAAGACAGAAATCTATTGCAAGAGGAAGGACTGCAAGTGGAAATGAGGAAGGCATCTTCCAGGAGTAAGGAAGTCAAGTTTCAACAAGAATGACAGTTCTTGAAAATGAATTGGGGAACTTTCCTGGGACAGGGGCTGCCAACAGCCCTGTGCCCAGAAAGAGGGGACTACAGTGGCCCAGAATTATACATGCAGATTTGGGGGAGTTTGAAATTTGTGAAGTAGTTTATCCACCAGAGCCATCACAATTTTTCATAATCTGAACAAAAATCATTACTCAATGATAGACTTCATTTCAGTCCACTCCATTTATCTTATTGCATAAAAATAAAACTTAGGTTTTATTTTTTTAGTTTGAGTATATCACTAAAGTAGACTTTAGTGGCATACAAAGCTGACATAGAAATAGAGTTGATGGTGTAGCAACCCACGTAGAAATGGGAACTCAATAGAATCCATCGCATTAACTCCTTATAGTCTCCCATTAACTGGCCCCTCCTTTGTTTTTCTACCTATTGTCCTCCATGAACTATAGCATGTGGTCTGATTTAAAGAGAACTTGGAGAATACTTCTCTCTTAGAGATTCCCCTAAGTGTGGCTACCAAGCCGTGGTCCAAGATAGTGGTGCAGAATCAACTCCAACTTGACTGTGATGAGATGCTGTGTTCTGAGACCAGCACCACGGACAGAGGCAAATTCCTGTGGACACCTATCTCCGATTTCAAGATGAGACTTGAAGAGTATGCCCCTGTCACCACGGTGCAGAGGACAGTCATTTCTGACCTGCCCTATCAAGTGTCCACCTTCCCTGCCAGCTCTGTCCCCTTTCTTTATATTATAGGACTGTTCCCTGCTGTGCTTATGCGTACAGGACACCATACTCCTTTTCCCATGGACAGGCACTGCCATTTTTATTCCTGGAGTTAAGTACCCATATATCAAACAAGTTTTCTGGAATGTGTCTCTAGATCCTAGACTATTTCATACGGATTTCCCATTCTGCTTTGATATGGCTCTCTCATCTGTTGGCTCTCAGAAGACATCTGCTCATGTATGTCAGAGTAGGAAGTGGTCTTCAAGACTTTAAAATGCAGCACACTTTAAGATAAGAATCCCTGACATGTTTCATAGCACAATAGTCTTAAGGAGGCTTTAGTGACTTTAATATCTGTGATCAGATATTCTAATCTATTGATAGTCTGAACAAAATCAAGCTCCCACTCTTCCTAGTCTAGCAGAGCAAGTGAAATCCCCTTTGCAGTTCGGGAGTAACTGTACTCCCTAAGACCAAAATTAGGAGTAAGGAAGTAAAGTTAAAGGGGGTTCCTGAGAATGGTGAACCAGGCAGGAGTCAACACTGAACCTAGGGCTGATGACTGCAGAAAAGGAACTCTCTGAGTTACAGAGTCATGAGACCTCGGTCTCAGCTGAGGGAGGCCATTGATTTTCATTAGGAAAGGGCACACTAGAATGAGACACAAAGATGCCTGCCATTTACTGGTCTAGTTTCCAGCAAACATTTATTTCAATTTCCTCAGAATGAGATGTACAGGCTGAAATGGTCAATGAGGAAGATTCTCTGAAGCTGGCCATGCATGCTACAATTTCTAAGGGATAATGGCCATGAGGACACCTCAAGTGGCAGCATCAGAAGTAAGACTATAGAGAAAGCCCTGGGGTGGGGCACTGTTACCGACTTTGGTAAAGAATAGGAACTCCATGGATACTACAGTCAAGGGAGAAAATCAGGCCTTTTTTGCCCACTGGCATTTCTAAGTTAGGGTCAACACCATAGCCTTTGAACCTGGATCTTAATTTGACACCTTTGCTGGCTTTTCCTAAAGATCCCACTTGGCCGCAAGAGCCTTCCTACTCAACATGGAAATAACAGACAAAAGCCATGTTTTTATTGAAGTGTAGCTGATTTACAATCTTGTGTTAGTTTCTGGTGTATAGCAAAGTGATTCAGGTATGTATGTGTGTGTGTATATATATTTATATGTATGTATATGTATACATATATACACACATATATATTCTTTTCCATTATAGGCTATTACAAGATATTAAATATAGTTCCATGCTATAAAATAGGACCTTGTTTATCTATTTTATAGATAGTAGTGTGTATCTGCTAATTTCAAACTCCTAATTTATCCCTCCCTGCTTTCCCTTTCGGTAACCAAAAGTTTGTTTTCAATGTCTATGAGTCCATTTCTGTTTTATAAATAAGTTCATTTGTATTCTATTTCAGATTCCACATATAAGTGATATCATATGATTATTTGTCTGACTTACTTCACTTAATATGATAATCTCTAGTTCCATCCACATTGCTGCAAATAGCATTATTTTATTCCTTTTTATGGCCAAGTAGTGTTCCATTGTATAAATATACCACAGCGTCTTTATCCAGTCATCTGTCTATGGACATTTATGTTGCTTCCATGTCTTGGTTATTGTAAACAGTGCTGCTGTGAACATTGAGGTGCATGTATCTTTTCAAATTAGAGTTCTCTCCAGATATATGTCCAGGAATGGGATTGCTGAATCATAGGATAAGTCTATTTTTAGTCTTCTGAGGAATCTCCATACTGTTTTCCATAACGTCTGCACCAAACTACATTCCCATCAGCAGTATAGGAGGGTTCCCTTTTCTCCCCACCCTCTCCAGCATTTATCCTTTGTGGACTTTATAATGATGGCCATTCTGACTGGTGTGAGGTGATTCCTCATTGTGGTTTTGATTTGCATTTCTCTGATAATTAGCAATTCGGGGCATCTTTACATGTGCCTGTTGGCCATCTGTACAGACAAAGCCTTTTGATGATGGTGTATTGGTTCTCTATTTCTGCTGTAATGACTTACCACAATCTTGGTGACTTACCACAACACAAATTTTTTATCTTACAGTTCTAGGGATCCAAAATCCAAACTCTCTCTAAGCTAAAATAAATATGTCAGCAGAGCTGCATTCTTGGGAGTATATGACGATGGATGCCCTGCTCTGTTCTCCTTCTTCCACACTGTCTCAGCCCTCTTTTTCTCCTTAAGGTGATGGCAGTGAGTGCAGAGTGATGATCAGGCTCTTGTAACAGTCTGTACCTCTTCATCCCCCACCCCAACCTGACCCTCCCCACCCCCTCCCCACTAGTCACCACTAGTTTGTTCTCTGTATCTGTCAGTCTGCCCTTTTTTTTGTTATACTCACTAGTTTGTTGTATTTTTCAGATTCCATATATAAGTGATATCATACAGTATTTGTCTTTCTCTGTCTGACTTATTTCACTTAGCATAATGCCCTCCAACTCCGTGTTGTTGCAAATGGCATTATTTCATTCTTTTTCATGGCTGAGTAGGATTCCATTGTGTATATATATGTATATATACCACATCTTCTTTATCCATTCTTCTGTGACTGGACACTTAGGTTGCTTTCATATCTTGGCTATTGTAAATAGTGTTGCTATGAACAGTGGGGTGTATGAATTTTTTCGAATTAGAGTTTTTGTTTTTTTCCAAATATATACCCAGGAGTGGAATTTCTGGGTCATACAGTAGTTCTGTTTTTAGTTTCTTGAGACATTGCTGGATTCAATTCTAGCCCAAACCACTGAGATGTTTTTCTCAGCTTCGCACTCCTGACACTACAGCACAGTGTCCAAATGCAGTGTCTAGAAGAGCAGCATCACCTGAGCTCGTGTCAGAAATGCAGATTCTTGGGCTCCAACTCAGATGTGCTGAATCAGAAATTCTGAGAATGCTGTCCAGAGATCTGTGTTTTAAAAGCTTCAGGTGCTTCAGATGCACTCTAATTTGAGATCCATCACACTGGAGCCATTTTCTGTCTATCAGCCATGTCCTGAGAGCACCCTCACAAGACGTCTAATCTTTAGTAGCCAGGAATACCACCAGCCTGTCCAAAGAATGCTTAGGAGTCCTCCCCACCCAGCTGACCTCATTTTAATCCCTTTTTACCATGATTTTCTTCCCCCATCCCCGTCTCATTCTCCATACCCCTCTATCCAGACTTGAAAGCAGAACAAACTAAATTGGAAGTCACCTGAGAGATAATCTAAGCCAAATGTGGCAGTGGTATTATCTCAGTTGTGAGAGGTCTGAGCCGTAGGTCATGGGCTCCCTGGATGGCCGTGTTGAGCAGCATTCTGAAGTCACGTCCACATTCAGTGAGTAAAAAGTCCATGAAGGATGACTGACAAGTGCTGTTGAGGTCATAAAGGGAAAGTAGCAGCAAAGTGCCCTGCAGAAGCTCTCCCTGACACAGGCCACCCATGGTCTTGGTTTTTAGGGGAAAGGAAGTGACTTATCTCAAGTCTCCCAGCTGGTGAGTAGTAGAGCTACTGCCTGAAACCATAATGGTATTCAGTACTCTTCTCTAAGTCCCTGTATTCTTTCCCTCTGTTCCCCTGCCTTGTCTCCACTTCTCCTCCTCTTGATTCTCCATCACCCTTGTAAACTTTTTGCTCATCATTAACATAACAGCCTCTACCACAAAGGATTGAGGGGACGGGCAAATCAACAGACTTAGCCCCTTTTTGGTGAGGAGTCTTGGAGAGGGGAAAGGTGGAAATCAGTGGCTGCAAAAATATTCTCACCACATGAAAGTGAACATGCCCTTCTTCCTTTATCTCTCCTTTCTTTCCTCCCACCTTCCCTCCCTTCCTTCCTTTCATCCATCAGCAAATTTGGGGGACACATATTAAACCCAGGCGTTTTTATAAGCTCCAAGGATACAGTGGTTAATAACACAGACCCCCCCCAAAATCCTGCCCTCATGGACCTTGAATTCTAGGAAGACAGAAAGCAAATCATGAAGCAGAACAGATGCCTTGTCAAATGGTGATGAGTCTTCTGGGGAAAACTTAAGTAGGCAAGAGAAACAAGAGGAGCAAAGAGGAGAGCAGTGGTCATTAGGTTGGTCAGAGGAGGCCACATAAGCAGGTGACATGTTAGCATGGACCAGAAAGATGGAAGGGAACAAGCAAGTCACACTGAAATCTGTGTGAGAAATGTTGTAGGTAGAGCACAGACAAGTACAAAGTCCCAGAGACAGGCACGTTCCAGGTAGGTCTGAAGAGGGGTGAGGAGGCCACCATATATGGAGCAGAATGAGATGACACTAGGGAATTGATGGTGGAACACACTGTGTAGGGCCCTGGACACCACCATGGGGACTTGGGATTTTTCTAGTCCTGTTAGGACGTTGTTTCTGAAGATCCACAGCCTGACATTCCTTAATCTGTCTCCCCATTTAACCTAAAGTGGCAACTCCCTTTCCCAACAATTCCTCTCTCCCAAGTGCTCCCTGCTCAGAAAACAAAGACAAGAGAACCAGTTTGTCATGTAAAGGAGAACACGTGGAGCGGGGGGCACAGCAGTGTTCAAGAGACGTGGATCTGAGTCCTCCCAGTCAGTGGCTGCCTGTCTTTGGGATATGCAGTTTGACTGGACCTGTTGGCTTATCTGTAAAGGGGATCCTTGGATAAGACACGGCTTTAAGACAGGCTGTGCCATAGCTTAATATACTTTAAGGCTAAGATGTCAGCAGGGCTTCATTATTATTCTTTCTTAGTCCTTCTTTTTGCCATGGAAGCTTCACTCCTTTGGGACAGCAGGATACAGAAATAGAAAGGAGCGTTCTCCGCCATGTGTAACATCTCACTTGCACCAAGAGCTCTCCTGTAGGTTCGGAAAGGGCAGGGGTCCTTCCAGTGAGGTAGTTCCCAAGATGAGTATCATCTCCTCCAAACATGCCTTGTTCAGACTTAGAAATGTCTTCTGTGTTCGCACAGCATCCTGCCCTCGTCTTTATCATAGCAACTGCTCAACTCTGTCATAACTGTTGGTGTGTTGGCCTGTCTGTCCTCTTCCCCACTTCTCTGCCCAGCACCTCACCTCCCTACACACACTGAATTATAAGCTCCTGGGAAAACAGTTACCATGCCTTGTTATCTTTGTATCTTTAGCCTTGAACACAGGGCCTGGTACATAGTAGTTGCCCAGGAAATGGTGAATGAATGAATGAATGAATGGCCTGTGTGAAGTGGATTCATGTTGGTGTCAAACAGAAGCCTCTGAAGAAAATTGTCACAGTGATTAAGCCAAGGCTTAGGATGGTTTGCTGGGAATTTTTTTAAAGTTGCCAGCATTCAAAAGGATCCTGTTTATAATCCAGTGGAGATTATGATGTAATCTGAAAAACTCCTGTCATTGCAGACTTCTGTGCAGAGAACTGAAGATACAAAGACACTGCCCTTAAGGACGGACCTTTGCTCCTATCCAGGAAATGTGGCATGGGGATTAAGGTGGGATTACGCTAAAGACCAGCAACTTCTGCTTCAAATTTTAGTTTATATATTGTTTTCAGATAGGTTCTTCATTGGAAAGTCATCTGGATTAGACATCAGAGACTCTGGGCTTGCAAAAAAGTGGCCTTGCCCCTCTGAGCTTTAACCTCTTCACCTGTAAGATGGAAATGGTACCTCTGTACATCTCAACGGGCTGTTGAGAGGATCAAATGAGACAAGATATGTGACAGCTATTCCAAACTTACAAGCATAGCTGCTGGTGTGGGAGACTGAGTGTGGGGAGCTTTTCTAAATGGCCCCGCAAAATAGGTGACTGACTAGGTCATTAAGATGAAGTTGTTACTGCCTCTAGCTTAGAGCAAGTAGAGAATGGCTTTAGAAGCAGTACTATTATGAGTAAATTTTATGATAGTCATCCTCTGTTTTCTAATCCTTAAAATTAGAGAGACCTAGTGGAATGATCCCCAAATACCCATTGAACTGTGACACTAAGATTTTAATGACCCACTTGAGACAAGACGTGATGAGTGAGTTCCCACCTGATGGATCTAAGCCTACCAGAATGCGTTAGAACAGTGCTCAAACCCTGTAAATCCACGTCACACAAGTGCAGAGTGGGTGTCTGAAGCATGTGTTCCTCTGGCTCGTGTCACAGCCAAGCTTGTTGGCAGCGTGTCACTAACCCCCAATATCCCTAGTGGACCAGGACCAGTTGGCCAAAGCCTCATAGAGGCAGCCAAGCGAATTATTTATAGATGCAGCTCATCAAAGGCTTTGCACCTTCCTTTGTGTTGAGGGATGATCTCCTGACTCCCATTCTTCCTTTCTCTTTTATGTATTGTCTCTTCCTTAATTCCCTAGGTTTTGATGTGCCTTCAGCTCTGATGAATTCACAGCTGCGATGATTTTTACTTCCTAATCCATCAGTTGGGAGTGATCAGTAGGGAGAGAGAGAAATACTATCCCAGTTCTGCAGCTTTCTGCCAAATCTGTCCATAGAGAATTTCCATAGAAGTTTGTGTTGATTACGCTATTTTTATGAAAGGGAATTTTGATGACCTTTAGTTTGGGTGAGTTAGGTGAGAACTCACCTTAAAAAAAAAAAAGGTGTGGGGGAAGATATGGGAGTTCTGCTACAGTCCCAGGATTCTAGGAGCAGCTGAATCACCAGGTATTACAGAGCTTACTAAGCAAGTAGTTCAAGAGTCAATGAACATTCAGAATTCAGAGCAGCGCAAGTGGCTGGGTCATCTGGTCAACCTCCTGAGCAACAGGATTCACAGATGTTTATTCTCATGCTCTACTGTTGTGGCAACTTGGCTGTTCTCCCTGTGTCCCTCAGCTACGACTCCCCAAACCAGCTGCTTCATTCTTTCTCTCTGTCTCAAGTTCTGGCTGGTCTAGTTAGTCCATTGGTCCTCTTTGTCCATGATGAGCAAAACCTCCACACTAGGTCATCTCATAGACTCCTGGCCAACCTGCAGGTTAGCTCTCCTTAGACAAGTTGCCCACTTCAGGGGAGCACAGGCATGAGGCACCATTGTGGCAACTTGTGTGGACAGAAATCCTCAGAAGAGGGATGTGGGAGGAGCTGATGCTCTCAAGCCCAGCTGGTCCAGTAAAGCATTCAAAGTCAGCGCCATAACAGAGGCGGAGATGCCTGTGTGAACAAAGTTTTCTTTCTTACAAGTAACCTTGACATATACAAATAAATTCCAACTTAAAAAGCACAGAGGTTTTAAGGACTCCTTTATGCATCATTTCATTATTTAAAAATTTATTCTATGCTACTCTATTATTCTTTGGTTAAAGATCATTCAATTAGTGAAGTTCCTAATGTGCCAAAATAAATTTATCAAAATTTTAGTGCCGTGTGTCTTCCAAGGATCATCCACTGGACAGAGTGAAAGCACATGCGTTCAAGGTTGTGTTTGGTTTAACCAGTGGTATTGCCTTGGTGTTATTTTCTGTATCTATTGCAGAACTGAGTGCATTAGATATATTTCAGATGACTTGGGCTTTTGTGGTGAGCTGGGACCTAAACGCTTTTACAGCTTTGTTGTTCTGAGTTCTCAGCACCCAATTAACAATAGGAACCTCCAGAGTATAATCATTTATAAACTGGAAGTGAATGCAGTTTTATTCCAGAAATCTTATATCACCTGAAACCAAGCATCTTGAAACAGCTGACTTCTGCAAACTTTTGTGAACGCTCTGATCATCACAGCCATCTTGGGCATTTGAGTCTCTCCATGTCTTGAGAGATGGGGTAAATATGAGGGAAAGGTAACTGTGTATTAACTAAGAGAGTGGTTCTCAAGCTATGGTCACAGAACTAGCCTACCAGCATCACCAGAGGACTTGTTAGAAGTGCACATCCCCAGGCCTAACCCCAAATCTGCTGAATCAGAGACTTTGCCAGGGGGGCCCATAAATCTGTGTTTTAACAAGCCTTCCAAAAGATTCTTGTGTTTACTACAGTTTGAGAATACTGAGCTCAGACTTTCGTGAGCTTCAGGAGACCCCAGGAAGGCTATCTCCATGAGAACCAGGCAGCTTCCCCGTAACGTGGTTTGGAACAAGGGCATGTGTTGTTTCTCTGGGTACTTCTGACCAGTGTCGGGTCCGGGAGGAAGTCCACACTCAGGACAAATGTCATCACTGTATGTTGCTTCTCCTTCTCTCTCTGTCCTCTCTTCTGTCCTGGCAGGCTGACCCTCAGTATTTCTACACTGCTTCACTTTCCTACACAGAACATCCTCCTCCTGGATTGAGGAGGAGACTAAGCTTTTGTCCAAGATCAGTGAGGAAAGTGTAATGGTTGACTGGTGGTATCTGCAATGGATGAGGATAAGGGCGAGGAGTAGTGGGGCAAATGAATGGTAATGCCTATGCCAGGTGTTTGCCGTCTGGTCTAGACCTAAGTAAGGGATGCAGAGAAAGAGGTGGAGAATCCTGTCTTGCTACTCCAAGGACCTGACTCTTCTTCTGTGACTGATACTTGAAATAATGTCTCCCCACTTCGGGGCAGACCCACTGACCCCCAGGGTCCAATTTCTCCAGGCAGGCAGGTTAGATTATACATATGAGCCTCTATTCACACGAGGAAACCCACGTAATGGGTGAAGTATACCTTTCCATCAGCCATTTTTCTCTTTGGAATGACTCTTATCAGTTGCCTCCATCTTCCTCTTGGCCACATGGAAGAAAGAGTTTATCACAGGCAGAGGGGCTAACCCTGCTGAGTGACTGTGAATTTTACCATACAGTCCAAGCATGAGAGGAACACTGACTTGGTCTCATCTGCCCTCGCCTGTGGTGAAGTCGTTCCTGGTCAGCTCAGAGAGGTCACAAAACAGCTGTAGTGAGGGGAAACCACTGCAGAAGAGTGAAAATTGCTTGTTTTAGAGGCAAGTGGAAAGGCAGAAGGAAAACTGAGTGAAAGCAGGGACTAGTGGGCAAAGGCAAAATCATGAGTGGAGGGGGACCTAAAAAGAGAATGCCATCCGAGATGAAGAGGAACTGAGAGTTTCTCCATCCTGGTCACCCTCCCCGAGACCAAGCTGGACGGCAAGAGGAGACCTAACATGAAGGTGCGGCAACCAGCCCAGAGCAGCCGTCTAGACAGGGAGGCATGAAACATCACGAGTCAACCTCCACATCCCACGTGTGGCTTGGTGACAAGTGTTTATATAAGATGACTGATTACCCTGCAGTTTGCTTTGTCAATCAGTCATGGAGTTAATTACATGTTACTCTTGGGCACTGTTATAAATAATGGTGCGGCAAACAGTGCTCGGTTTAATGGTCCTTGGTGTTCAGCTATTAAACTGATGGCACAGCCACATCAGTATTGATGAACAGGGATCCTCTCCATCAATGGATAATTTATATCCCCAAGCATAATGGGCTATCCCAATCCCATTTTTGCCAAGGCATTATTCACACTGATACAGACAATGAATCCATCAATAAAGGAGGGACAGACATATTTTGTTTCGTGGTTAAAAAATAAAATCTCCTGATAAATGCTGTTCATGAGGAAACAGGGATGTTTGTATCGCTGACCTAGAGCTTAAGGAAGATCTGAACTCACCATAAAACTTCCCAGAATGGAAAAATAAGGTGGATTCAGGAGGAGGGATTTGTACCCAACCACAGCTTCTACGGGTGGTTGGGGGCTTTGGATGTGCTGCTCACCTTCCCAGAACATCCTTCTTTATCGCCCACTCCCTGTATACCTGGCCGACTCCACCCACCAGACATCAGCTTAAGTGGCGTATCTTTCAAGAACCTTTCTCGACTTTCTGGACAGGGTCAGATGCTTGTCGTAGGTTGGGTCCTCCAGAAAGCCAGCCCTGAGACAAGGATTCATGTGTGCATGTTCCCAGGACTGGGGAGTGAGCAGGTGGAACCATAGAAAGGAAGGAGGCAATGCACAGATGGGATATCAAGCAGTCTCAAAAGTGAGGATTTTGGCTCAATCTCACTAGGAATATCTGAGTATTCACATCTCAGAGTTGTCCTTTTTTTTAATTTTTATTTTTTATTGAAGTGTAGTAGATTTACAGTGTTAGTTTCAGGTGTACAGCAAAGTGATTCAGTTGTATGTATGTATGTGTATATATTATTATATACACATACATACATATATATGTATATATATATATACACACATAATATATACATATATGTGTATATATTATATATACATACATACATATATTTCATTTTCTTTTCCATTATGGCTCATTACAAGAAATTGAATAGCGTTCCCTATGCTCCACAGTAGGTCCTTGTTGTTTATCTCTTTTATATACAGTAATGTGTATCTGTTCATCCCAAACTACTAATCTATCAGGGGCAGCATTTCAACTTCTGCATGTGTCAGTCACTGACTAAGGGCTGCCCCAGCACTTCAAGGACTCCACACACAGAGAAGACAGTCTGGCAGCTTGAGGATGCTCCTGTAACAAAGACACAGGTGCTGGTGTTGGGAGAGAAGGAGTATCAGGTGCATTCCAAAGTGGTGAAGGGACCCAGTGTGACGTGCGTGGAACACACAGACAGTGTCTGCTATCTGGCCCTGCAAAGTGTTCCCACCCTTTAAGATGGCATTTATTGTCCTACGTGGTCATCGTTTCATTAACTGTCTGTCTTTCCTGCTGGATTGTAAGTTCCCTGCTGGCAGGAGCAATGACTGTCTTATCCATCATTTTATCACCAAAGACTCACACAGTACCTGGCCCATGGCCAGTCCTCAAAAAATAGTTGTAAAGTGAGAGAAAAAAGGGGAGGGAGGGAGGTTGGTTTAATGGGAGGGCTGCACTAGTATAATGTAATTCACACTCAAATAAAACCAAACCTTGATAAAACAGCATTCTTGAAGGGGTTATGCTGACCTATTTTCATTCATTCTGAGCATGAGAATCTTGGCTATAAAAGCCAAGTATTGCCCATCTAGCCCAGGAGTTCGTTTGTAACAGTCCAGCAAGGGCTCTAAAATTAACTGGATTAGGGGCAAGTAATCCACTTCACAGTCTGGAGTGAAAGCTGTAGACATTTCACTATATATAGTTAATCTGAACAAACACAAACATGACAACAGTAAGATTTCTATTCATTCCCAGCTCCTTTTCACTAAATGTTGTTAAAAATCCTTGGTTAATGTGCTGTAGAGAACCAGCTCTATTCTGTTCACACCTGGACTGCCTTTAATCTTTCATTCATGCTTTTACATGTATTATTTACACATATTTTTTAACCAAATCTTTTTTTGTTTTAAATTTATTTTTTAATTGAAGTATAGTCAGTTTACAATGTTGTGTCAATTTCTGGTGTACAGCATCATGTTTCAGTCATACATATACATACATATATTCCTTTTCATATTCTTTTTTATTATAGGTTACTGCAAGATATTGAATATAGTTCCCTGTGCTATGCAGTAGAAGCTTGCTGTTTATCTATTTTATGTATAGTAGTTAGTATCTGCAAATGTCAAACTCCCAGTTTATCCCTATCCCCTTAGCTCCCTGGTAACCATAAGTTTGTTTTCTATGTCTGTGAGTCTGTCTCTGTAAAACTGAATTCTTAGTGGTTTAGTAAAACAGAAGTTTATTTCTCGGTCAAGGAAAAATCTAACAGGCTGTCCCTAGACATTCTCCGTATGGTAGTTCAGGGATCCAGACCCCGTCCACCTCGTAGCCCCACCACCTTCCAAAGCCTTCAAGTCCTTCACTTCAACCAGTGGGTGGGGAAAGAGTGGAGAAAAGGCATCCCCCTGTAAACCACGTCAGCCGGGAAATGTGGCCCATCCAGCACTGCACTGCACTGGACAGCTCCCCACTCTGCCACACAACCTTTCAGCAAGTAGCTGTCAAGCGCCTGAGTGCACAGAGCTCTGTGTTAGCTGTTGGGAATAAAATGGTAAACGAGACAAGAGTGGTTGCTTCTCCTGGACCTGACTTACAGTTCATGGGGGAGATAGAAATGAATCAGGTAATCATGATCTCGATCATTACTTGAGAACATAATCCCACAAGTGCAGGGAAGGAAAAATATGGGAGAGAGAAGAACGTTTAAAGCGAGCTAGATCCAGTTGAATACCTGAGGAAAGGGTCTTTAAGCTGACACCCTGAAATTTAAGCAGAATTCTCTAGAAGAAAGTTGGAGAGAAAAAACATTCCAGGCAGAGTAAACAGTGTGTGCCAAGACCCTGGTAGAGAAAGGAATACGAGAAAGAAAGCCTGAGCATGAGAGGGGACATGGAGGGGGTGGGGTGGGGGGACAGAACGAGGATTGAGATGTGGGCAAAGACCTTCGGGCATGATGACTTTGTTTTTTAATTGAAGTATAGTCAGTTACAGTGTGTCAGTTACAATGTGTCAGTTTCTGGTGCACAGCATCATGTCCCAGTCATACACAGACATACGTGAGGAGGACTTTACTCTCCTTCATAGTTCTGGTGATTCTTGCTGTGTGTGGATCATATGCCCTCTGGTCACAGATGGGTCTGTGAAGGGTGTTCCTACTAGGGACCGTGCCCCTGATCTCAGGCCTCCATTCTTGTGACGCTGCCGGGGTGTCCTTTCTCTTGAAGCCAGTTGGTTTCCCTGAAAGTCATCTTCCTCCGCATCTTGGTCTGTGTGTCTCCATCCCGTCGGGCGTGACCCACATGTGCTGCGGGCTCTCAGACTTCAGTCTACACAGTACTTGCTGAGATTCCTTCTACCCTGCAGACTCGTCACCTCCCATCGCTCCAGTTTAAGTGCATCCGTCCTCCAAAACTCAGCTCCTCAACTCAGCCCCACTGCAGCTCCTCCCCTGGCTTTCCTCCGACTCCCATCTGGGTCCGATGCCGTCCACTCTGACCCCACGCCGGAAGCCCCTCCAGCACGGCGCTTGCTCAGTTGTATGCTGGTGTCTTTGGACTGATTTTCTCTGCTAGATTTGAACATTTTAAGGGAAAGGACTGTTTTCTTTTCATCTTCATACCTCCAGTGCCTTGCCATCAAAGACAACATTTATTGAATGAGTGAAAAAAAAAAAAAACCTATCTCTCAAACTTCTTTTCACAAGACATTAATCTCATGACAAATTTTACCTGTATGCAAATACACACCCAAGTTCCTGGACCAAACAAGCTGGAAAGTACTGTGTATTATGCCCTAATCTGGAAAATTATTCACAAAGCACATTAGCAGGACCTGGACTAGGGAAAGGCAGAAGGAGTTTGGGTGCAAGATTTAAGGAAGTACTTACTCCAGCTTCATGTAAGTGACAGTCGTGCACTTGTGGTGCCCTAAGAACAAGTACTTCCTTAAATTTTGTGCCCTTGACGGTTATTTGTCCCACCCTAAAAATATGCCCTGCACATTGGCATTTCAAAGTCTGCAGTGGAGAAAACTGTTTAACTTCCATTATCTCAGAGTAACCCAAACCTATTTGAGGACTCAGCCCTTTTTAATTTTTTATTAAAATCTTATTAACCTCTCATAAAACTGGTGCTCTGTGAAATGAACTTTTAAAATGCTTTGCTACTCTATGGATTAATACATTTTGATTTCTGCTCTTCAAAATGATAACCCTGGTGTGGAGAATGGAATTTAGATGGAAACTTGGGTCAATTTATCAAAAACCACTGGAGATACATTGACTGTTGTGATAGCCAGAAAAAAAGATCTAATTAGTTCCAACTACTTTTGCTGGCTTTTACAGTATTTATTGATGAGTCTGTTTCTCGGAGGACCATTCCCATCCGTGAATGGATTGGTTTACACTTCCAGGTAGAAAAGTTCTGTGTTGTCTCCCCAGAGACAAATAAAGCTATTGGTCTGTCTGGTGATAGAAGTGGGATGAGAAGAAAGGTTCAATTACTGGGGTAATAACCCTGAGAAGATTGGTCGGTGGCCCTGCCTAACACTGTCAGAATCTCAGCTTTCTGCTTGTCCATCTTACAAATGTGTGTCTGACTCCATCCAGATGCAGAGAGTAAGACATCTTCCCGGATGACTCACAGAACCAGGTCCTCCCATCTCTCAGGAGAGCATTCTCCTTAGAGGTCTGTCTGTGCTAATTATCATTTAGAAGAGGAGAAATGAGTCTTCTTGGCAAGGCAAGTTCACCAGCAGCAGTTTTAGGCTCACAACTTAGTACAGTCGTTAGGATTTCTTGTATCTTCCTAGAACCCCCAGACTCTTTCCCTCACCCTCGTTGACCAGAAGTGGATCAGGCTACATAGAAAGGTGGAGTGACAGAGGGACCCCCATCACAAGGAATGGAATGAAATTTCAAAAACAAACAAAAACAAAAAGAAGTAGTAGTATTGGATGACCCTCAGCTTGGTTTCCAGGGCAGCTGGAGTCAGTCTACACAACAGTTCCTGGATGAGGACTCAGGTCCAGACCAGGGTCAGACGTGATGTCTGCCCACAAGAGGCACGAAGGAGAGGGTCCCTGAAGTCTGAGCACCCAGGGCCCCATTGTGCCCAGAGGATAAGCTAGATGCCCAGGCACCCAAAGAAACACTGTGAACACTGGCGCAGAGCTGGGGCCACCGAGTGCTGGTGATGAGGCAGGAGTGTCCTGGACAGTCGTTTGTCATCTGACTGGAACGCCTGAGTTTATTAGGGTTGTCCAGCTTAAACACTCAGAATTGGCTTAGGCATGGCAGCAATGGAGCTGTTCTCCTACAAGGTCCTATTGTATAGCACAGGGAACTATATTCAATATCATATAATGACATATAATGAAAAAGACTATGTGTATGTATATGGATGACTGAAACTCTAAGCTGTACACCAGAATTGGCACAACATCGAACACTGACTATACTTCAATAAAAAAATAATATTAAAAAAAAAATTTCCATAAGTCATTTTATGTGATTGGTGAGGAATGGCTCATTTCTCCATGTTCTTAGGATCTGTTTTGGTCCCTCATCCTAAAACCTCCAAGTCTTGAACACCCAGGATGTTCCACAGACAGTAATTAAATGAGAGAAGCAAGTAAATGAGCTTATGTCAGAAACGCACAGCAATTGAGTTGCCTGGCTGTGCCAAGACTTCCTCCTGGCTGGCAGTGAGTCCTGCGTTGCCAGCTTGTGGTTTCCAGACTGATTAAGCCATACAAATGGATGCATCTGTTCTTTTCTGGTCTTGGAGCACGTTCCCCACCTCAGGGACCACGGGAGGTTGCCTCCAGGCATCATATGATAGCAATCAATAAACCAGCACAGCAGGGCTCATTTAGAAAGAGAGACGCAGGCATTTTTCTGGAAGAAACAATGATTACCTGTCATGGGTCCAGAGAACCACGGTTCTTATTAGAGATCAGGAGTGTGGGACTCCACATTTGACGTGGCCAAATACTAACCTGTCCCTTGACCCTCCGACCTGTCCCTTCCTGTGAGTCCCACTCAGGTGAGTGGTGCCCTGAGTCACCCACGCCAGGAGCTCAGGCTTATGTCAGGCTCTCCTTCTCCTTCCTCTCCCTCAACCCCAACATCTCCTTAGAGATTGAGGCCTTTGGCTGCCACTTCTTTAATACCTCTGTAATTTTCCCCATGTCATGGGTTTTCTTCTGGCCCTCGTTCAACTTCAGTCCCCACCCATTTTATTCATTCTTCACCTGGAAGCCTCCATGATCTCCCTACATCTGATTATGTCATTCCCTGTTTAAAATAGTTTACGTGGAAGCAGCCCAAGTGTCCACTGACAGATGACTGGATAAAGAAGATGTGGTATATTTATACAAAGTCATACTACTCAGCCATAAAAATACAAAAATGTCATTTGTAGCAACATGGATGGACTTGGAGATCATCATTCTATGTCAGACAGAGAAAGACAAATACCATATGATATCACTTAAATGTGAGATCTAAAAAAAAGTGACACAAATGAACTTATTTATAAAACAGAGACAGACTTATAGATATGGAAAACAAACCCGTGGTTACCAAAGGGGGAAGTGAGAGGGAAGGAATAAATTGGGAGTTTGGGATTTGCAGACATACACTACTATATATAAAATAGATGAACAACAGGGTCCTACTGTATAGCGCAGGGAACTATATTTAATACCCTTGAAAAAGCCTGTAATGACAAAGAATATGAAAAGAAATACACTTGTATGTATAAGTGAATCACTGTGCTGTACACCAGAAACTAGCACAGCATTGTATATCAACTATACTTCAATTTAAAAAAATAAGTAGTTTACATCTCTAACTTGTCTGTAGAGACTCAATCTGACTGAGGCGTTCTGTAGAACACTGAGATCTGATGCATGCCGAGGTGGACTGACTTCATGGAAACAGTGAAATAGCTTCCTGTCTCATCTGTCATGTAATCAGTGCCCAGAAAGGTACAGAAAACACAGCAGATAATTAATATTCATTCAATAATGAGTAAGTAGACAATATGCTGTACGGGGAAGCTGGGCTCTCCCCCAGGAGGCCAAGGTTCCAACCCCAACTTTACCACTTTCTAGCCAAGTGACTTCAGGAAAGTTACCTCATGTCCCTGGGCTTCAGTTTCTTTCAAACTATTGTTCTCAGCACCTGCCTAGTAGGTCTGTTGTGAGGCTTAAATGAGCTGTCCTTCCAGGACTTGGCCCCAGAGCACCTGGCACACAGAAGTAGCTCAAACTCGAGCTGTATGAAAAACAGATAAATTGACGGAACAGAAGATATGAGTCATGTCTGTTTTCACCGCCGGACTGTAAGCTTCTAGTAGTCAGAGACCGACTCAGCTGTCTTGCCCCTTTGTTGTTCGTTGTATGTGCTATACCTAGTTTCCTGACATGTGGGAGGGAGTCAAGGAAGGTTTCATAATGAAGGAAATAAAGCCATTGAATAGAAGAAATAAAACCCACAGTCACCTTCTCTGCCTCCTGTTTGTAAAGGATATCAGACTCTTCCAGAATAGGTCTCACAAGACATGCAGGGACAGAGATACAGAAAAGAGGCCGGGGGACCAGAGAAAGAGAGACTCATCTCGTCTGAGCTCCTCAGGGATAGCAGTGCCAAATCACATGTAAGGAACGGTAAGAAAATGAGTGTCTGTGTGTATGTATGACTGAAGCATGATGCTGGACACCAGAAATGACACAACATTGTAAACGGACTATACTTCAATAAAAAGAATACAAAAGAAACAGTGCCCCACTGCACTGTCTTGTACTGTTAAATATCTTCACTGAGCAGGGGTTGTACCCACATTTGCAATTCACCTGAGGAAGTTTCCCGAGCTCAGCCACTCATCAGTCCCCTGATCGCATGTCAGCTTCTCAGGTAGCTGTAACACCTGTCATTTGGAAGAAGAGCGGTACAGATCCAGCCAACGCAGAGCAACTCTGGTCATGAAGATGGAGCACTTGCCCAAAGCTTGAGGCATCTGTCCCCGTCAGAGCCGCCTCTCCACTCCGACCCCACAACCGTGGGACTTTCAGTCTTCCTAAGGCAAGCCAGGTGTAACATTAAAAAGGTTTGGATGAGAGCATTTCGGAACCCCTGAGGCTTATCTGAACTAACCAAGCCTCCCAAAGCCAGACATTTCCATCAAAAGCTTCCAGGAGTGAAACGCTTCACTGTGGAGTGTCCCTGGGTGAGGGTGCCGTCAGAAGAGGAGAGGTGTGTGAACTGGCCAGATAAAGCTCACATACATCACCCTTCCTCCCAGGGAACTCTCAGTCCACCTCTCACGAGCACAATCTTTTAGGATTTTGTTGGCCTGCTCAGGGCGGTACTGCACTGAATGATCATTCAGGAGCCAGGATGGCCCTTGAATGCTATTTTCTGTCTGTGGTCAGATTTCTTACTGAATTGAAGAGCACAGTGTGTAAGCCAGAAGATAATTTTAATTATTGCCGTCATAGTCACCAACCACGGACTTCTGGATTTTCTGTCCAGTGTTTCTCAGTGTTTCCAGAGACCACATGCAGACAAACTGGTGACTTGCTTGCTTCCAAGTCGTATTCTTGGGACCCTCCCCCAGAAAACTAAACCAGAATCTCTGCAGGTAAGGCCTGTCTGTGCCAATGTCATAACCACCAAACAAGCAAATATGTATTTGGTATTCTTTTCATAGATGTTTACAATTCCGTGTAAACCACTACACCAATTTTGTGTTAAGGGTTGTCATTGAATTTTAACAAAAAAGAAGTCATTCCGAGTACTAAACTATGGATGAAGTTCTCCCAAATTCCTAATCATAGATGTCCTGAAATATAATTGTACATATATTACCCAAAACTCCTTAGAATGGTGGAACATTGCCTGATTTCCCAAAAGCTGCAGTTGGAAGACTGGGCTAGACTAAGTGATGTGAGAAGACAGTTTGGTTCCTACGTTGCTGATTCTGTTAGCACCTAATTTTGATGGCCTCCATTTAAACTTCTACCTTTAAATGAGCCCAGCAAGACCCTGCCAGGATTAATCATTCTGGGCAATTTTCGAGTGCTTATTATCAAAGAGAACATTAAAAATGTATATAAGTATATTCTTCCCTGGGAGAGGTCAGACATCCATAAATTAGTTGGTTGTTAAAAAAAAGAAAAAAAGAATAAAGGGGAAAAAAATCCTGCCATTGAGAAGGCTCCTGGCGTGAGTATGTAATGAAGCATTGTGGTTTAATGAAAAGGGCCCTGGATGTGGAAAAGCAAAGCCAGGTTCACAGCCTATGTCAACTCTTGCTACCTCTGTGCTTGGGAATAAGCCACCTTCAGCTGCTTTATTGAATTTTAGGATCATTATCTGTGAAAACGGACCCTCCATCTCATGATGCTCTTGTGAGAATCACCAGGAGAAAGTGAACCACTGACTTCTATTCATCCAAGGGGGTAGAAAGATACCTAACAAAGGAAAATAAAGGGAGTAGTGTTCCATTCATCAGGCATTAAGTTAATTAAGAATTTTATTACTTTGATCATCTCAGACTTTGAAACAGAAAGTTGGAAAAGGAATAAAGATGCAATGCCATGTAACTAGGGAATTCTGGATGTGGATGGGACCCGAGAGAGCATTCCCCCTCCAGTTCTCATTCCCCAGACACCCATTTTGCAGTGAGGGAAGCTGAGGCACGGAGAACTGAGAAGCGCTCCTGAAGCCTCACAACGCTGTCTGCAGAGCAGGGGCTAGAACTTGGGTCACCTGCTCCCAGGCCCTCCCCCTGTGTCTACAGTCACTAAATGTGGCCATGATCCCCCGTGTGCAAGTCTTTTCCTTTAGCTCAGTGGTAGAGTGTGTTCTTAGCATGCACGAGGTCCTGGGTTCAATCCCCAGCACCTCTGTTAAAGAATAAATAAATAAGCAAACCTAGTTACCTCCTCCCCTC
Organism: Camelus ferus; assembly: GCF_009834535.1. Lineage (NCBI taxonomy): Eukaryota > Metazoa > Chordata > Mammalia > Artiodactyla > Camelidae > Camelus > Camelus ferus. Next base: position 121,240,307 of record NC_045696.1, on the reverse strand, counting down.
ACCAAAAAAAAAAACTTTTTTAAATACTTAACATGAGATCCACCCTCTTGACAGATTTTGCAGTGCACGACACCACGTTGTTAACTTGAGCACAGTGTTGCACACAGGGCTCTAGGACTTGCTTATCTTGTGTAACTAAAACCTTCTACCTGTTTCCCCCACCCTCAGCACTTGACAACCTCCACTGTATTCTCTGCCTCTATGACCTCATCAAAGTGGAATCGGGTGATAGTTGTCCTTCTGTGACTGGCTTATTTCAGTTACCATCGTGTCCATCCATATCACAAATGGCAAGATTTTCTTCCTTTTAAGGCTAAATCATATTCTATTGTATGTCTACTCCACACTTTCTTTAGTCCTGCACTTGGACTGGTTTCATAGCTTGGCTATTGTGAGTCATGCTGCTGAAGTTAACATGGGAATAAGATACCTCCTCGAGATCCTGACTTCAGTTCTCTAGATAAATACCCAAAAATGAGATTGCTGGATCATACGGTCATTCTATCTTTAATTTTTTGAGGAAACACTGTACTGTTTTCCGTAACTGCTGCACTGTTCTACATATCCACCAATGGTGTACAGGGGCTCCAATTTCTCCATATCTTTGCCAACAACTGTTATCTTTTGTGTTTTTTTAACAGTGTCATTCTAACAGATAGGAGGTGATATCTCATTGTAGTTTTGATTTCCATTTCCTGATAACTAATGATATTGAGCATCTTTTCGTATACCCATCGGCCATTTGTATATCTTTTTTGTAGAAATGTCTGTTCAGGTCCTTTGACCCTTTTTTAATCAGGTTATTTAGGTGGGTTGTTATGGAGTTGTAGGATTTCTTTACGTATTTTGGAAATTAATCCCTTGTCAGATATACAGTTTGCAAATATTTTCTCGCATTCCATAGGATGCCTCTTCATTTTATGGATGGTTTCCTCTGCTGTGTGGGAGCTTTTATTATAGCTCCTGTAGGAGGTTGATGTAGTCCCACTTGACTATTTTTGCTTTTGTGGGTTGTGCTTTTGGTATCATATCCAAGAACCATTGCCAAGACCAATGTCAAGAGTATTTCCCCTGTGTTTTCTTCTAGGAGTTTTACAGGTTCAGGTCATATGTTTAAGTCTGATCCAGTTTGAGTGGATTTTTGTGTATGGCGTACAGGATCCAATTTCTTTTTCTCTTCTTTTTTTTTTTTTTTTTTTGCATGTGGATATTCAGTTTTCCCAGCATCATTTTTTGGAGAGACTTACCTTTTCCCCATTATGTATTCTTGACACCCTTGTTAAGATGAGTTAACCACATATGCATCGCTACTTCGGGGCTGTCTATCCTGCTCCATTGGCCTATAGATCTGTCTTTAAGTGAGTACCATGGTACATTTTGATCTGTCTTTTTGTGATTACTTTTATAATGCATTTTGAGATCAGGAAGTCTTTAGCTTTGTTCTCTTTCTCAAGACCGCTTTTGTAATTCGACATTGACAAAAATTCAACCCCCTTTCATGATAAAAATGCTCAACGAACTAGGTAGAGAAGGGATGACCTCAACATAATAAAGGCCATACATGACAAGCCCACAGCCAATATCTTAGTGGTGAAAAATTTAAAGCTTTTTCTCTAAGAGTAGGAAGAAGACAAGAATGCCCACTCTCCTTGCTTCTTTTTAACACAGTACTGAAAGTCCTAACCAGAGCAATTAGGCCAGAAAAAGAAATCCAAATAAGAAAGGAAGAAGTAAAATTATTTCTGTTTTGAGATTATATAATCCTATTTGTAGAAAACCTTATAGACTCCACAAAAAAAAAAAAAAACTGTCAAAATAACAAATGAATTCAGTAAAGTTGCAGGATACAAGATTAACATGTAAAAGTCAGTTGTGTTTCTGCACTAATAATAATCCATCCAAAAAAGAAATTAAGAAAACAATCCCAAATGGATCAAGATGTGGTATGTGTGTGTATGTATGTATGTATGTATGTATGTGTATATATATATATATATATACACACACACACACAATAAAATATTATTCAGTTGTGAGAAAGGAGGACATCCTGACATTTGCTACAATATGGATGTGCCTTGAGGGCATTATGCTAGGTGAGATAAATCAGAAAGAGAATGACAAATATGTGGAATCTTAAAAAGCCAAAATAGAAGCAGAGAGTGGAATGGTGATTACCAGAGTTTGGGGAGGAGGAGAGGACTGGGGAGATGTTGGTCAAAAGGTACAAACTTGCAGTGGAAGATGAGTATGTTCTGGAGATCTGATGCACAGCATTGTGATTATAGTCAACAGTATTGTGTTATCTACTTCAAAGCTGGTAAGAGACTAGACCTTAAATGCTGTCACCACATGAGAGAAATGACGGTTCTGTGACCTGATGGAGGTGTTAGCTAAGGCTACTGTGGTAAGCATATTACAATATGTAAATGTGTTAAGTCAGTACGTTGTACACCTTAAACTTACAAAATATTATATGTCAATTGTATCTCAACAAAAAACGAAAAAAAATCACATTTGTAATAGCATCAAAAAGGACAAAAGATTTAGGAGTAAACTTAGCTACAGAGGTGAAAGACTAAGCACTGAAACCTACAAAGCTCTGATGAAGGAAAGTAACAGACACATAGAGACGGAAAGACATCCCATGTTTATGGATTGGCAGACTTAATATTGTTAAAAATACCTGGGGGGAGGGTATAGCTCAAGTGGTAGAGCTCATGCTTAGCATGCACGAGGTCCTGGGTTCAATCCCCAGTGCCTCTTCCAAAAATAAATAAAATAAATAAACCTTATTATCCCCACAAAAAAGTAAAAAAATATTGTGAAAATGAATATATGTATATTAATGTATGACTGAAGCGGTGTGCTGTACACCAGAAATTGACACAACATTGTAAACCGACTAAACCTCAATTAAAAAAAATATCCATAGTACCCTCAAGATTTGGTGTGATCTCCATGAATATCCCAATGGCATTTTTTACAGAAATAGAAAAAAAAATCCTAAATTCATGGATCCACAAAATCCTTACTTTAAGGTTAGCTGATTCTAAACTGATTAATCATGTCTATAAAATACTTTTGTTGCAACAACTAGATAAATGTTTGATTAAATACTTGGGGACATAAACCTACCAAGTTGACACATAAAACTGACCATCGCAAACAGGCGAGTGAGTGGTAAGTTGGGATAGCACCTGTCTTCTAATGGGTTCAGTGCAAAAGTAAAGTAAAGGTAGGATGGAGTAGCCCGACCTCTCAGTACACACCTACCCACGCATTCCACAGATGGAGCTGAGGACGCAGGGGAAACCCTCATTCTGCTACCTTTGCATCCTCTTACGTGGGAACAGTGAGCAGCTTCTCTGTGTGCTTGGTGGGTTCCCTGAGCCCCAGAGGGCCCCGGTGGTCTATTAATCAAAGAACAGTGCTTCTTGCATAGAGCAGACTAAGGAGCCCGATTGTGAATTTCTGCTTCCCTTAAGAGGCAGCGTGGCACAGCGGAAAACTTAGCAGCCATGACACCAGACACCTGCATTCAAATCCATCTTTGTCATTGTCTAGATGTCTAGTGAAGTCACTTAACCTCTCTAAGACTGTGAGTCATAGCTGTGAATGGCAGTTTCCTGTGACTGGTAAGGAGAATTTTGTCATTTCAGGGTTATTGTACAGGATTAAAGACAATAAACACAAATGGCCTGGGCTCATAAAAGATGATTGGTTAGGACAAGCTATGAAGTGTAACTTCTTTTACTTCAAAGATCACCTCTGGTTCGCTGTGTGGTCTTGAGAAACTTACTTCACCTCTCTGTGCCTCAGTTTCCTCGTGTAAAATGAGCAAGATAAATTATTCTGGGGATTAAGTGAGTGTGTGTGTCTGTGTATAAAGTACTCAGGACAATGTCTGGTACATAGTAAGCCCTGTGTATGTTGTAATTATTACAATTTGCACTGTTTTGTGGTGGTGATGAAATTAAGTGGTCAGGAAACCTGGGTTTTAGTCGCAGCCCTGCCCTGGGTGAACTCACAGAAGCCATGTCACTTCTCTTCCATCAATTTCCTTCTCCATAAAATGAGGGAGTTGACAAGGCCATCTGTCGAGCTCGGACATGTTAAGAGTATACACCCAAACTCCACTGTGAGCTGTACCAGCTTCCTGGCTTGTAGATGTTTCCCAAGCTGCCACTCTCCCTCATCTGTCAAGGCTTCCTGTCTGATTTGCACTGAGAACCCTGCCTCTGCCTTGGTGCTTCTGCAGGGCAGTTGATCTGTTTACTTTTCACCACGATATGTTCCTCTGCCAGCTTCATCAGAGCAGACAGAAGCCAGCTTCATGGCAGGGGGAATGGGGAAGACTGTTTTTATTTGTCTGCCTCACTTTCTTCCTTCTTTTGGGATCCCTCCTGAGAAAGATCAGAACAGAATTCTGCAATTCTATTATGAAAAATGCCACCGATTGGAGAGGTGAGGCCCCATGTGAGCAGCGGTGCCCACCCCGGGAGGCCATGCCGGAGTCTGAGTCCTCCTCCAGCCAGGGGGGGGTCTGTCCCAGGGACAGCAGATGTCCTGGGTGTGATAGTGGCAGGAGGAAGGAGGGCAGTAACCAACTAAAGCATGATGGGAAATCTGAGAAGTGATAGGTGGTTTTCGTACACATATGTGACAAGCTAAAAGACCCCGAACAGTCCCTTTTGCTTTTTCTATATTCTGCTGCACGTGTGGGGGAGAAAGAGTTAAAAAGAAATACAATGAAGCACAAAAGAGTGTTCGAAAGGCTGCTTCCACGTCTTTTCTTTTGCCGGTTTCTGCCCCTTTGCCTTCTTATTTGCTCTCTCCAAGGTAGAATAATGAGTGCGTATCGGAGAGTCAGACTCAGGTGTCCCAAGGCGGTGATTGCTGTTGGACACAGTGCTAAGCCTGGAAGGCAGGGACGCGCCTCCTCCTCCTTCTGTGTCCAGGCCAGGCAAGCTTTCGTTTCTGGCTCCAGGGAATGACTGTGACAGTCAGGGTCAGTGTGGAGGGGCCAGCACATAGAGTGAAAAACTCTGCGTATGGGAACATGCGGATCAGCGGGCCGGTGCTCACCTGTGATATTCACTAGCACATACTGAACGATGTTTCCACCTGGATAAGTGTTGATATGGTTCACTGTGACAGAAAATAAAAGAGAAGGATCAACCTGGGGTGGGGGGATTAGGTTTTGTTTTGGACACACTTCATTTGAGGTCTGCGCAGCATCCTACAGAATCTGAAAAAAGATTTACAAGCAGGCTTGGCAGGCAGGACTGGCTAGTAGGGTCTCCATCCTGAGGAAGAACCAAGCTGCCCCTTAAGCCCTCAAATTCCAGAGACAACCTCCGAGTAAAAGTCCCCTTTGCTGCCTCCATCTTATCTGAGATCTGGGGTTTCCTGGCTGCAGATCCCTGTTAAGGTGTAGCAGTGAGCGGCGAGGGTATAGCTCAGGGGTAGAGCGCGTTCCTAGCATGCACGAGGTCCTGGGTTCAATCCTCAGTACCTCCATTAAATAAATAAACAAATTTAGTTACCTACCTCTCCCCCAAAAGAAAAGCTTTAAAAAAGAATTTAAGGTTCAATTTTATTTTTAAAAAAATCAAAGATGTAGAAGTGAGATCTGAAGTGTTGAGACCCTATTCCAAACTCTACCCTAGAAAAAACTGGGGGACTCCCTCTTCATCTAAGGGCGTGTGATCAAGGGTGGCTGCTGATTTAAACTGTGTCACTGTGCAGAGTGCTACTTTCGAGCCCAGAAGTTAGCCGGAGTGCTGTTAGACGGAGCCCTCTCACTGGACGTGAACGGTTGCATCTTAAGTGTGATGGATGCCTACTTTTCACCCAAGTGACTCGCCTGTCTCCGTTTTCCGCCCTTTTCTCATATGCGTATGATGAAAGATCTCACTTTTTTTGCCCTCTTACTCATTCTTGTTAGCATTACTTTGGGGAAAAAAGAAAGAAACAGAAAATGTGATTCACATGGTCAGATCACTGAACGTAAGCGGCCACTGTGGAAGCTACAGGCAGGGACCCTGGCCCCCGGTCCCAGCTGTGAACCACAGGGGCTCTCTGCTCCGGGGAAAGAATGCTGGAACCGAAGTCAGGACACCTGCCTTCAAATCCCAGAGTTTTCATTCTCACGATGGTCCCTTTATCTCTTTTGGTCTCACTGGCCTTACTGGGAAAACGGGCAAAGTATTAGTCACTGCCGCATCCCAGGGCTGCTTGGAGATCCTGGCAGAGAGGCTGAGTACAGCCAGCCGGAACCAGCGATGCACTGCTTCCCACGAGCCACAACCCTGGACTGCTGGGCTTCGGTCTGAACCCAGCATCTTTCATCAGCGCTGCCTCGGGAAGTTCACATTGCCTTGGCTGCGGTGCGTTCTTCATTATATAAAAAAATACTTCTGTTCTCTTGCAGTGCATTGTGTGGGACTGGGACTCCAACGGCAAACATGACTTCATCGGAGAGTTCACCTCCACATTCAAGGAGATGAGGGGAGCGATGGAGGGGAAGCAGGTGCGTGGAGGACCACCCGGGCATCCCCCAGATGTGCTGCCAGGAGGCATCCTGGGCATGGGGTGCAGCTAGAGGGGAGGCACTGACTCGTGGTGAAATGTGGGAAGAGGGGGCCTGGTGGGACTGGCACGCCCTGATTCTAGTGCGAGCCCCACCCCCAGCGCCTGGTATGACCTTGGACAAGACACTGCCCAGGCATGGAGCAGTCTCTCCGTTGGCTAAATGGAGAGGCCACATGAGAGTACTTCTAATTTCCTTCAGCTGTGTGGCCTCGGACAAGTGACAGCCTCTCTGTGCTAACTGTAGCTGCCTCGTGGAATTCTGGGACAAGTCACTGCAGCCATCCACAGTGTGCACCCAGCAGGGCGCCCAGCGCAGAGTGAGCATTCCCAAACACCTGCTGGTACTGTTGCCCTAGTAGTAACAGTCTCTCAGGCTCCACATTTCCATGAGCTGGTGACGTTAATTTTACACAGTTAGTGCTGGGGACAAGTGATTCGGGTCCTCTAAATTTTCATTTTGGGCACCAAGGTGTCATCGAGTTCCACGATTTCGCTCTTTAACGCTCTTGTTACCAAGACAGAGACCCAAACACGACCACATACCACAGGAGCAGTAGGGGTGTCACCACATCACCCCAGCACCTGCACCTCCTCCGTTCCTCTTTCACGTACGTACACACGTAGTTTGGTACGTATGTTAGTCAGTTGTGGTTGTCTGGACCCTAACCATGCACCATCTGCTCTTACCTATTCAGGGCTCACCTGCCCACCTTCAGCTCCAGACCCTGAACCTCTTTGCCCGAGGGCTCTCTCTGGCTGCTGGAGCCTGCCCTGCCCATGCCTGCGGCAGGCTGGACGTGTGCAGGGAGATGTAGCCCATCTCAGGGAGCAGCCCGCAGAATAACTAACGGGAGTTGGGATAGAAATACCCCAGCTGTCTTCCCCTCCAGGCAGCAGAACTTTGAGGGGTTGTTCTGTGCAGTTTCCCAGACTTGCCTGGCGGGGATCAGCCCACAGGGGTACCTGACCTGATGGTGTCCCCCCCCTTGGGTTGCCTCCCTGTCTCAGTGCCTCACTTCTTGGTTGTCACCTCCTGGTGTTCCCTTCCCTCCCAGATGAATTGCTTGCACTTAAATCCTTACCTTCAGGAAGAATTCAAACCAAGATGCCCACCATTCTTACCCTGGGGACCACTGTCCCTGGGGAGCAGAAGGGAGTGACAGCAGAGAAAGACCTTTTCCCTTAGAGATTGGACGCTGTGTCTGGCCTGCTCAGAAGTGCTTCTTAGAGAAGGTGTCCCAACTCATCTTTCAAGCCTCTCCTCTCAGATGTAAGTCCAGATACAACCAGACTGGATGGAAATAAACTAACATTCTTTACAATTAGAAGCTTAATCTGAATCAGACCATTTGTTGAATCCCTCCTATTGGCCTGAAAACTCAAGGACAGCTTTCTGCACAGCTCCCACAGAACCTGCTGTGGATGCTCTGTGATATACCTAGCATCGCGAGGGAGTGTCACATGCACAGAGACCTCCACCCACGAGCAGGCATGCAGGGCGTCAGGGTGACAACTAAAGCCAACACTAAACTGCAAATAAAGTCACTTCCCAAATAACCAGGAATACAGGCAGAGAAGTTGTTGCTTCATGGAACACATGGGACCAGGCTCTCTTGAGCTTATAAATCAATGACGGTTATCAGTGCCACCCACTAGGGCTCTAAAGAGTTTGTTTTGATCACCTCTGCAAATAGAAACAATCAAATCACATGTGAATAGATCCTCAATATGGCTAATTATTGAGGAAATGCTAATCAAAACTACAATGAGGTATCACCTCACATCGGTCAGGATGGCCATCATTAAAAAGTCCACAAACAATAAATTCTGGAGAGGGTGTGGAGAAAAGGGAACCCTTCTACACTGCTGGTGAGAATGTAGTTTGGTGCAGATGTTATGGAAAACAGTATGGAGATTCCTCAAAAAACTAAAAATAGACTTACTGAATGATCCAGCAATCCCACTCCTGGGCATATATCCAGAGGGAACTCTAATTCAAAAAGACACCTGAACCTCAATGTTCATAGCAGCACTATTTACAATAGCCAAGACATGGAAACAACCTAAATGTCCATCAACAGATGACTGAATAAAGAAGTTGTGGTCTATTTATACAATGGAATATTAGCCATAAAAAAGAATGAAATAATGACATTTGCAGCAACATGAATGGACTTAGAGATTATCACACTAAGTGAAGTCAGTCAGACAGAAAAAGACAAATACCGTATGATATCACTTATATCTAGAATCTTTAAAAATGACACAAAAGGACTTATTTACAAAATAGAAACAGACTCACAGATATAGAAAACAAACATGGTTACCAAAAGGGCAAGGAGGGGAGGGATAAATTGGGAGTTCAGGATTTGCAGATATACACTATTATATATGAAATAGATAAACAACAAGGTCCTACTGTATAGCACAGGGAACTATATTCAATACCTTGTAGAAACATATAATGAAAAACAATATGAAAAACAATATTGTATATATGTACAACTGAATCAGTCTGCTGCACACCAGAAACTAACACAGCATTGTAAATCAACTATACACCAATCAATCAATCAATGAAAAGAAATAGCCAAATCAATAAACATGAGAAGCACTTTGTCTTTAGAATGCTAGGAAGAGACTGAAAGTGAAATTATAGCATACATCACAACAAAACAACACCGAAGTCTGATGCTTTCATACAAACAGAAATGAGTCTTTAAGTCCCATGGAGGAAATGAATCACATACTACTGTGCTTTTCAGTATCACTGAGATTCCAGAAAGCTTTTAGTGCAACCACTCAGTCCCTATTTTGGCACATCTGCACTGTGGGAACTGTTCTAGGATCCGTTGATCCTACTGATGTTTACTGAGGAGCCCGTCCTAAGTGTCAGGCTCTAGATGTGACACGACTGTGCATTAGAGTAAAACATAAATATGAATCAAGTAAACAAAAGATCAAAATTCAAAATGCCATTACACCTTGGGACAAATGCTATAAAAACCTCATCCAATTTTGTTATAAAGTTGTGATGTAGAAGAGATATCCTGAAAAGGTGACATTTAAGTTGAGGGCCGTTAAAGAAGGAAAAAAGCTTCCGTGTAACAAGCAAGGGAAAAGCATTTCAGGCAGAGGGAACAGCATTGCAAAATGCTGAGCCAGGAAGGAACCTCTTGTGGTTGAGGATCTGGAAGGAATCAGTGTATCTGGAGCAGAGAGGGCGAGGGCACTGGGCATGAGATGTCGAAGACAGAGGCCAAGGCCAGGAAGACAGATTCTCAGAGCTCAGAGAAAGGAGTTTGGATTTTCTTATATGTGTATTGAAAGTGCACGAGAGCTGTGCTCTCCAATATAGTAGCCGCCAGCTCCATGCACCTTTTAAATTTTTAATTGTAATAAGTTGAAGTTAAATTAAGTTAAAATTTCAGTTCCGCAGTCACACACGCACACACATCAGGGACATCGTGGCTGGTGGCTTACACGCCGGTTAGTGCAGATACAGAATCTCCCCATCACTGCAGAAAGTTCCATGGGACAGTGCTGCCAAGGGGTCTAGGCTGGAGAATGACATGGAGGTTTTCATTGTTTTAGAGATGACCCTGGCTACGGGGTCAATAATCAGTCGTCGGCATGAGAGACTGACGCAGGCTGTCAGGAGGTGAGACAAGTGGTTGGCATCCGGGCTGAGTTCACCCAGGAAGGCAGCTCTCTGCTCCCCGTGGGACCCCCCGAACTCACTGGGGCGTCTGTGCCTCAGCGGCTGGGCCGGCTGGGACAGTCCTCCACAGGCTCTCTCTTCTCCAGGAGAGCAGCCAAAGCCTCTGTACACAGTGCTGGAAACTTCCCAGCAGCCCAAGGAGGGCAGGCCCCAACGGACAGGCACTTCTCAAGTCTCTGCTTGTATCACTGGGCTGATGTCCTGTCGGTCAAAACAACTCACCTGACCAAGCTCCCCGTCAATGGGAGAGGGACCCACACAGATGCAGGACGCTGGGAGGGGTGGGTCATTGAGGCCCGTGTTGTATCAGCCACTCACATCTGCCTCGGAGACGGCTTCATTTCCAGACACTTCTAATTGTCGGGGAATGAAATTTGTCTGCTGGTGAGAACCCCAGGACCAGCTCCCCCAGGATGGTGGGCAGGAGGGTTCAGTGACTCTTGATGCTTGACTTTGTCAGCGGTCAGGTGCAGTTGGCTTTGTCCTGTGGAGACTAGAGGTTGGAGGGTTGGGATCTGTTCCCCTAGGGGACCCTTATAGCCCCTAGCTGCCTCCTCAGTCCCTGCACCTTCTGCGGTTCTGAGTCTGTCCCTCATGGGAGCCCCTTTGCAGATCCGTTGTGACAACTATCAGTCCATTCGAATGTTCAGTTTTCTGCGAAGTTCTATGCTAACCCATCGTTACCCCACCAACTTCCTGTAGCCAGTATTCAACGGTCCTCAGTTTTCCTCCCTCCTAAGTCAGTTCCCAGGCACTGAGGCTCAGATTTGGGTTCCTTAGCAGTGTGTCTCCAGAGAACTTCCCTCTGCGGCTTGATTTGGCCCTGTCAGCAGTAAGCATTTATAAGTGTCAGGTGCCGTTCTGAACATCTGACATGGATTCACCATTCAGTCCTCATGGTACTCCTATGAGATAGCCCCATTTTACAGATGACATGCTTAAAGCATAGAGAAAGCACGTAATTTGCCAAAGGTCACGCTGCCGGAGAGTAGGGGCTTGGAGTCACCCCTGGCAGGGCATGTCAGAGCCTCTTCCCCACCACCCTCCTCATCCCCCCTCCAGGTGCGAGGGCTCCAAGTTCGAGAGCCTCCGTCAGCCCTCAGGTCGCTCGGCAGCAGTGCCCAGGGGCCCCCTCACAAGTGACTCCAGTCCCTCTGGGGCAGACAATCATGCTGTACCCTTTCCTGTTGCAGGTGCAGTGGGAGTGCATCAACCCCAAGTACAAAGCCAAGAAGAAGAACTATAAGAACTCGGGGATCGTGATTTTGAATCAATGCAAGGTACCTGCATAGCCCCTGTCTTCCAGGAGGGCGGAGCCAGGGCCATCCGGGAGGAAGACTTCGGGCTGTGTGGACAGAAGGAGAGAGTGTCAAGGAGACAGGGTTTTTTTTAAAAATAAAAATCAGAAAGCCAGGGGAGAAATCCCTTGTTTAAGATGTAGAAGTGAGAGGGGAGGATATAGCTCAGGGGTAGAGCGCGTGCTTAGCGTGCACAAGGTCCTAGGTTCAATCCCCAGTCCCTCGTTTAAAAAAAAAAGTACAAATAAATTAATAAATAACCTAATTACCTGCTCCTCAAAATAAAGTATAAAAAAACATAAAACACCTCTCATCACTAAATGCTAGGTGCACGTCTGGGACTCAATAAGTCCTTGTGGAGCAAGTGAGTAGGTGAACGTCACCAAGAATCAAGCAGCAGAACCATCAAGAAGCAGAGTAAGACTAGACATCAGTCAGGCACACGAGAGCTCAGACGCTGGTGGCTGGGCAGAAACGGGCTGCACTGGCTTCCAGCCTGGAGGTCAGAAGGATGGACTCTGCAGTCTAGACGGCCATCATTTGAGTCCCACCTCCACCATCAGTGTCCTCATCTATAATATGGGCACAGTGAGAATGATAGTATCTCCTTCATAAGCTTGTCCTAAGAACTGAGTGAACTAATGGGTGTTAAGTGCCCAGCATACAGTCAGCGCTCAGTAAATGTCCATCACTGCTGTTCATGGCAAACTGTCAGCGCTCAGTAAATGTCCATCACTGCTGTTCGTGGCATACAGTCAGCGCTCAGTAAATGTCCATCACTGCTGTTCATGGCATACAGTCAGCGCTCAGTAAATGTCCATCACTGCTGTTCGTGGCATACAGTCAGCGCTCAGTAAATGTCCATCACTGCTGTCCGTGGCAAACTGTCAGCGCTCAGTAAATGTCCATCACTGCTGTTCATGGCAAACTGTCAGCGCTCAATAAATGTCCATCACTGCTGTTCATGGCATGGGAGGAATCTCAGTAACTGGCAGCGGGCAGTGAAGGCCTTCTCAGGTCACAGTCATTTGAAGCTGCCAGTCTAGATCCCTGTGGTGTTAAGAATATTCCCAGAACTGGGACCAGGACACGGGGAGCAAGACTGGAGCCAAGTGCAAAACTTGACTCATGGTAAACCAGAGGTGACCCTTGAAAACACGGTGTCAGCCTCCCCCAGAGGCAGAGGCTCATTAGAATTGTGCATAAACCCAGAGAGGAGGGGAGTAGGGGCTGGTAGTGGCAGCCTTCCCGGCCACCTGCTGTCAGCCCTGCTTTCTCTCTCTCCTTTAGTGGAACAAAATCAGCGGACCCGTCCCTCTCCCACAGCTCTTCTCCGCTCCTTCTCCTAGGCTAGCCTCCTCTCCCCAAAGCTGAGGCCCCTGATGGGTGCGGATACAGTCCTACTGTCACTAAAACAGCCCCTCTCTCTCCTGCAGATCCACAAGATGCACTCCTTCCTGGACTACATCATGGGGGGCTGCCAGATCCAGTTTACAGTAAGTTGTTTCCACGTCTGTTCTGGCTTGGGGGTCAAGGCTGGGGCAGGAGAGACCGGAGTCTATGAAGAGTCTCGCTGCTGACAGATCGACCAGTCACACGTTTTGAGAATGAGGTCATGCTTCTGTCTTCCCCAGTGAGTGTGGCTTTCAGTGTCACATCAGGAAGTTCATGCCACTGAACCGCAGGTGATTTAAGGACCGTCCTAATGCTTCCCATTCTTTCAGTAACCATAGGAGGCTGAGGCCACAGGCAGGTGGCCAGGTCCCACCCCCTGGTGAGCAGGCCGGGCAGCAGGTGACCCGTGCAAGTAGGTCCCACTGCACCGCTGCAGGTGTCTTGGTTGTGTCCCTGTGGCCGGAACACAAGCATCAGTGCCATGCCCAGTGGTCAATGCCAGGAGTCAGCCATCCAGGTGGTTTGTCAGGCAGTGAGAAGGTGACTTCCAAGAAATGGAGAACCAAGCCCTCAAGGTTGAGGAACAGACTGAGTGTCTGGACTCACTGGGTGGATTCAGGATCATCTCCGACATGGAATCTGTGAACCCATGGGATTTACACACCCCTCACGTGTATTTGGGGGGGTGGGCTGGGTCTTTCTAAAGGGCCTGTGTGGCCAGTGCTGTGAGTCCATCTGCCCTGGAGCCCCTTGCTTTTCAGTGGCTTCCTGTTCACAGTCCTCCCGGGTTTGGGCAGGTGGGACCTCCAGAAAGAGAACACACAGATGGCAAGGGAGAGGTCTGCGAAGCCTGCGGGAGAGCAACGCAGGTGTAAACAAGAGGGGAATCGAGTTCGTGTGCTCTTGTTCCTCACGTTACAGACGTGTATTCGGGAAACTCAGCCCTGTTTGGCTCCCTAGACCAGCTCAGTCATGTGAGGAAGGCAAGGAAGATGGGCTTAACGTTTTTAGGTTTGAGCCCAAGAGCGTAGACAAAACCCATGTGTTACTGGGACTCAGGATGGTGGTACCCAGAGGACTGGAAGGGGGTTCCCGAGGGGATGAGATAAGGGGTCTCCCTAGACAGAGGCTTGCCCTTCACTTTAATCTCCAAGGGGTCTGCCCACGTCCTGTCTAAACTCAGAGCTTTGTTGATTTGCCCCTGAAGACTTATAGGAGTTAATTCTAAGTTTGGTTCATTTCTTTAAAGTCTAAGTTTCTCCACTTGTGCTGGATGCCTTGCACCTGTTTCCCCAGACCCTCTCCACTGTCCACCCTGCTCTCAGTGGAGGCTGGTCTGTGTGAACTATCTCAGTGGGCTTCTGTGGCTTGAGGGTTGGGGAGATCCATCAGGAGAGCAACGTGGGGAAGAGAGTGAGGAGTTTGGGGATGCTCACCAAGTACATACACCGCAAGTGTATGTCTGTGCAAGTGACATAAAGCAGGATCCAAAGGGACCTGGGCTCGCGGGAGGGTATAGCTCAGGGGTAGAGTGCGTGCTTGGCATGCATGAGATCCTGGATTCAATCCCCCAGTCCCGCCATTAAATAAATCAATAAATAAACCTAATTACTTCCTCCCCTCAAAAAAAAAAAACCCCAAAAAAACCCAACAACAAAGGGACCTGGGGCTGAGAATAGTGAAATGACTCTAACAAGATGATGTTTAATGTAAAGTCCAGGTTACTGGTTACTGCCACAAAATGTGAAGTTGTAATTGTCAACTCACTGTGAATCAATTTGATGTAATGCCACCCCTCCGTAATAAAATTCCAGCTTCATAATGCCTCAAAAAATTGAAGTGATTGAGTCTGAGGGTCTCTGAAGACACGCCCACCCAGCCCTGCCACGTGCGCACTGGCAGGTACAGAAGGTAGCAGACATCTGTGCTGTGGGCACACCCCTAAGGCTGGCTTCCCTGTGGATGTCACAGAGGAGAGCTCCTGGAAACCCTGTCCCCAGATCTTAAGCAACCCAGCAATTTCAGGAAACTATTTATAGATTTTCACGGGAAAGCGCTATTGACCTGGGTCTGTTTTAGTGTCTATAGAACCCATGCTTTTGAACAACTCTTTATTCGACCTTTGGGGGCCTGCTTTGCCCTTGGAGTTCTGCTGCAAAGAATCAGCCCAAGTGAAAAGTGGACGTTTGACCCCACCAGGCTGCCAGCTCTAACCCCTGACTCGTGGCGGGGAGAGGAGGCCTGTGGCCTCTTGGCTTTGCTCGCCGCTCCTCTCTCACTTCTGCCAACCTTTCCCAACTGGGAGGTGCCCCCTTGGTGGTTCTCAGCCCTTACGTGTCCACAGATGGACCAGTGGGAGGTCCAGCATGAGAAGAGGGAGTGCACACAGACAAACTCAGAGGCAAGGGGACAGACCATCCACAGTGCCTGCAACTCCCTCCTGCAGGGCCTCAAGCTGGGGACTTGGGAGGTTGCTAGGTGTTCTGTTTTGAGCTTTCTGTGGAAAAAAAAAAAAAAAAAGAAACCCTGCAATGTCGCGTTCCTCTTAAATTAAGTCAGCTGTCTCATTATTAATTTCTTATGACTCAGGCGGTGCCATCTCCTGTAAATTATAAGCTGTGATGCAGACAATTAATAACAATCAGCCGGTCTTATTTAATTTGGTCTATATGTATTTATTATCTGCCAGATCATTTTGTTGAAGCCATCTGGCCCAATGGAGGGAAAGTGGCAGAGGGGCAACGAATGAGGAGAGGGCCTCCTGGCATAGAGACAGGCAGAGGGGGAAGGAAATGACATTCTGTGCAGTCACCCCCTCCCCCCAAGCCCTCCAGAGTCGAAGTCTCTCCTGGGTACAGAGGATTACCTGGGGTTCCAGGAGCTCCAGCCAGAATAAGCCTGTGTCTCCCTGGAGACCGATGTTCACTAGGCCGCAAGGGAGTCAAGTCCTGCATGTTTCCTCCCCTCCTTCCCCTCCCCTGTGCCCAAGTGACCTGCCTCTTGGATGCACCAGCCAGGCTCTCCTGCACATGGATTTGGTTGGATTTGCCCAACAGTGGCTGGCGGCCAGAAGTCAAAGGATGGGAGGAGGAGGAAGTTGGGGCGCTGCCTCCCCAGCTCCCTGCCTGCCCAGCCTGCTGTTAGGCAGTGACCACATCCCTCAACAGAAGGACACGGTCCCTGCCAGGTGTCCCATCCTGCAGACATGACTCTCACTAAGTCCCTTTTGAGTGAACCATGTTTCCTGTCAAGGACTCTGGCCAGTATGCACCACAAGCAGGGCGAGGAGAAGGCACTTGCACGGTCCAGTGATGCCCAGGTTTCTGGTCCAACCTCAAGAATATCAAGAGGGCAACCTCTCTCCCTCCAGGCACCAGGTGGATGTATAGAAAGGGCCCTGAATACTTCGATTGAATTATGAGGATCAAAGCCCAGGTCTTCAAGAAGAGACAGACTTGGGGAAAAGAAGACACTGGGTGAATAAATGCAAAACGAGTTCCCCTCTGAGCATGAACGTTTATTCATCCACGTAGTCTCATGATGAGTGCCGAGACCTGACTGGGGTTATGTGAACATACGGGATGCATTTAGGGGATTGTTGGGGAGCTGGCTTGGATTCAGAACCTGAGAGGCTTTGAATGTTGTGGTAATTGGGTGAATAAAGGACTGTGGGGAAGGATCTTGAGCAGGACATGGGCCATCAGGGCCACGCTGTAGGGAAGTAGGTCTGGCAGGGTTTGGTGACAGGCACTGATGTGGTGACAGGTGAAGCAGCCATCCCGGCGACGAGGCAGACGAGGTGGCTGGAAGGGCAGCAGTGGAGAGGGCCGTGTGGAAGGAAAGGCCACTTGCCTTGACTTAGGATCCAGTGAGGAGACAGAAAGCAAGAGGTTGAAGGGTGAGTCCGGGCTGACTCAAACCTTTGGGGCCTGAAGACAGAGCACGGCGGTGCTTTCAGAGAAACCTGGAAGCCAGCAGGAGCCGCCAGGCAGCAGGGTGAATTTGCCCGAGGACGTACGCTCAGTATCCCGGTGGGACCCTTATAAGTCCAGACCTTGGTTTCAGGAGAGAGGTGGGTCTGGATGAGATGGCCAAAGAGAAGAAAGGGGGCCCGGAGGCAGAAAGTAGTAGAAGACCTCCGTCTGGCAGCTGGGGAAGGGGGCACACCGGGCGAGGAGAGATGCTGGGGGACGAGGTCCCGGGGGAAGAAGTAACTCAGGGGAGTGGAGGGGAGGTTACAAGGTCAAGGGAAGTAATCCCAGGTGCCAGAGGGGAGACTGAAGGTGAAAGATGGAAAACGGGGATGGGTTGTGTCATGTGTAGGCACAAATCACTTTCAAAGGAGCAACCCCAGCAGAATGAGATGGGAGACCCAGGAGTGAGGGCGTCAGTGGAAGGTGGGCAGTGAACACAGTGGGTACCACTGCTCACACAAGAAGGCTGACCGTGAGGGAAGTGGGAGGCAGGAGGCGGGAAGGCGGACGGCCACCTGCGGATGAAAGGAGGAACGTTTCAGCTCTAAAGTAAGAAGAGGAGACCCAGTGTCAGGAAGAGATTAAGGATGCTAAAAAGACCCCCAGTCAAGGGTTCTGCTTCTTGTTTGGTCACATGGACCCCTTGAGAATCTGATCCAAGTTCTAGATCCTCTCACTGGGAAGTGAGCACACCAGTTCTGCACACAGTTTCAGGAGACCAGGGGTGCCCCTGGGGACCGTCTTTGTTCCTCATGTGACTCCTTGAGTTGTCAGAACTCCGGAGCGACTGTCACATTGCAGCCTTGGAGTAGCTGGGCGGAGGTGCAGCGGGGACTCCAGGGACAGAGGCAGAGCTCAGGATGTTTGGCACGTGGTACAGCAGCTGAAAATAAGCCCAGATACTGGAAGTTCACATACGAAATACAGTTATAGGCAGCATAGAGGAGACAGACAGCATAAGGTATTTGGAAGGAAAATGGGAAGAAAAAGTAAAGGTTTCTTTTAACAGTGATTGCCTTTCCACATGCAAAAAAAAAAAAAAATGTTCACCATAAAATGGGTTTCCCCAGAGAGAAGTTGTAAGCTATGTAAATGTCCAACAGTAAAATAGTGGCTGTGTCATGGCAGTGCCTCCTTTAAGTGGACTGTGAGAAAGCCATTTGGAGTGATCATTATAATGATAAGAAATAATATATGCTATATATACAGACAATAACTAAACAGGAAAAGACAAAGAAAATAGTACTTATTCAGCTAGTAGAATCCTGAGTGGTCATTTTTTTTTCTTACTATTTTCGGATGGCCCTTTTTATCCTTTGTAATTTTTTTTTAAAATTAAGATGATACTGCTTTCTTTTATCTCTGATTTTATAGTCTACATTTTAATAACAGAATATGATATAATGTAGTAAGCGGAATGTGGCTTCTCCCAGATAAACCTTCAAGCCTAAAAATAGATCACCTAGTAAAGGTTCTCTCACGTACTCTTTTCTGACCCTAACCCATTTGGGACATCCTGTGTCCATGCCTTGTCTCAGTTTGTCTTAAATCTTGATTTTATAGCCCAGATGAAACACTGGCAGACCCTGGTATAGGTCTCAGAGAAATAAGGGCAGGTCCTGGGTTGAAGAGGAGAAGGCTTTGCACTTCCCAGGAAGTGGACCAGGCAACCTTCGGGGTCTTTCTCCTCTGCCCATGTTCCTCTTTCTTTGCCTGTATGGAGTTTTGAGAAAACAGAATAGCGCAAGAATTAAACCTATTATTTAAGAAATGGTCCAGACTAACCAGTATCTCCACCTACAAGGCTCGTTGTGTAGATCCAAATTGTATACAAATCTAAAAAACAAAAACAAAAAAGCTGCCCTAAAGCAGGTGGTGTCGCAAAGGTTGGTGGCAGGGAGGCTAGGGAACTAACCAGAGAAGGTTCATAGGAGCTTTCCGCAGAAAACATCCAGAAGGTTCTCAAACGGCTCGCTTTTCCCAGGCAGGGAGAGGATCTGAGAAATGCGCTCGTTTCAGGTGAGCAGCTCAAAACATCCAAAGAAGGAGACTGATCACTGGCGTCCAGCCTTTTCCGGGAAGCAGCGCCCAGCGCGGGGACCCGGGTCAGGAGGGAGCAGCGTTTGCACCCTCACTTTACAAGGTTCTGCACAACTGCCCAGTGGCCCTGCTCAATGAAGAGGGGCCTCCAGGGCTGAAGGGGAGGCTGCCCTGGGCACAGCCCAGAACCATGGGTTTTCCTAATTAGGGCTTCGTAGCAGAAAATGAAAACGGCTCTCGGCTCTGCACCCACTGGCATCCAGGGAGCCAGGAGCCACCTCCACACACAGGCATTTTTCAGTCACTTTCTTGCTTTTATTCCTCAGCTTAACCCCATCTTTCACGGCCTCCCTGTTGCTTTTAAAATAAACCTAGCCTTTCACTCTGTTCTCTTTGCACTCACTGCTGACTTAAAGAGCATAGAGGATTTTGGTAGAAGGCCATCTCCTGAAGAGAGATTTTATCTCCAGCTTCTTCAGGGAGACTTTAGAAACCATCACTTGCCAGGAAAAAAAAATCTTTTAGCTCTCATATACTTGAGACTGTCCCTTTGCTGTCTCGTCAGACGATTCAATATTTTTCTGAGCAATGGGAACCACAGAAAGCAGTGGGCGGTATGGATCATTACTGCTTGTCTGTTGCTCTTTCTCTCCTGGTTACTTTGACTGGACCCTTCCCTGCAGGTCCTTCCACTGTAACCCCTCTGTCCCCACTCTCTGCTCCCAAGCTTAAGCATTTCTTTGGAGAGGTGTTTGCCGGGGTAACTTTCTTTTTTTAATTGGAGTATAGTTGATTTACAATGTGTTAGTTTCTGGTATACAGCAAAGTGATTCAGTTATACTCATATATATAAATCTATTCTTTTTCAGATTTTTTTTCATTATAGATAATTACAAGGTATTGAATATAGTTCCCTGTGCTGTACAGTAGGATCTTGTTGTCTATCTGTTTTATATATAGTAGTGTGTATCTGTTAATCCCAAGATCCTAATTTATAGCTCCCACCCCCTTTCCCCCCAGTAACCATAAGTTTGTTTTCTATGTCCATGAGTCTTTTTCTGTTTTGTAAATAAGTTGTGTCCTTTTTATGTCCTTTTTTTTAGATTCTACATGCAAGTGACATCATATGTTTGTCTTTCTCTGTCTGGCTTATTTCACTGAGTATAATAATCTCCAGGTCCATCCATGTTGCAGTAAATGGCATTATTTCACTTTTTTATGGCTGGGTAGTATTCTAGTGTGTGTGTGTGTGTGTGTGTGTGTGTGTGTGTGTGTGTGTGTATACATATACACCACATGTTCTTTATCTAGTCATCTGTTGATGGACATTTAAGTTGGTTCCACGTCTTGGCTATTGTATATAGTGCTGCTGTGAACATTAGGGTGCATGTGTCATTTCAAATTGGAGTTTTCTCCAGATATATGCCCAGGAGTGGGATTTCTGGAACACAGGGTAACTCTATTTTTAGTTTTTTAAGGAATCTCCATACTGTTCCCCATAGTGGCTCCATCAGTTTATATTCGCTGGGTTAACTTTCATCTAAATGGTGACTACATTAGAAATCAGAAGAAACATGCCTTCCCGTGTTAGCACTCCCCCCACCCCTCCAGGCTCAAGGATTTTGTTGTTATTGTTAAGAAGTGTTGGTTGAGTCAGCTTTTACTTAGATTATGATGATGTGGGGGTCATAAAAATTTACGAAGTTCAAGGATGATGATACTTGGTTTCCCACCGGGAGGGCCACAGCGTCAGGGTATCTTCTCTGTAGTAGGCAGGAGATCTGACACATGTGGGAGCCAGGAGCCAGGAGACGGATGCCGTGCACAGGGCTGCTTCTGGCAGGAATTCTGTTATAACCACTTCAACACAGCTCTCTGCCACCAGCTACTCAGGAAAATAAAGATGACCTTGTTGTATAGGCCACATCTTAAACACAGAATTAATTTTAAGAGAGTTTCCCTACGCCTCCGAGATGGAATTGTTCCCCCTGCAGAACACATTTTCTTAGTGAATTAAGATACTCTCCTAACATCGTAGATCAGCAGAGGCTGGGCTTTCTGACCTGTACGTCAGTCTCAAGTTTGGTCTGGGACTGGGAGAGGTGGGCGTCAGGGGGCGGGGGAGTGGGAGGGAGTGTGGAAACTTCAGAAATGGCCTCAACCAAATGAGTAACTAGTTGTTAAAGCTAATCAGTTTCTTCCCTAACTGTGCCGATCGGCAGCCGGCTGTGTGACGTGTCTCTCCTGACAGCTCCTACGAGATCCCTTCATGGTCAGCCGACCCACCCTCCTGTCTTCTCTTCCAGGTAGCTATAGACTTCACCGCCTCCAACGGGGACCCCCGGAACAGCTGCTCCCTGCACTACATCCACCCTTACCAGCCCAATGAGTACCTGAAGGCCTTGGTGGCTGTGGGGGAGATTTGCCAAGACTATGACAGGTAGGAGACTCGGTCAGCCTGGGCCTCACCAGTGCTCCCTGGCTGACCTTTCACAGATGAATAGAAATTAAAGTCTGGCACTGACTCACACTGAGACTTATGAAAGAACAGAGTAAAACCTTGACCAGACGTGTTATCCTCTCCTAGCCTAGAGAACTGAGTTCGTGCCCTTCCCACCCAGGTCACCCAAATAATTCTTTCGGCTGGCAGGACCACCAGACAGTGATTTGAGTTTCCATGTTGTAAAGTTTTAGGAGGTGCCTTGCTACGCAAAGTCTGGTTCATGGACCTGTGGCACATCACTCAGGGACTGAGAATGTCAAAACTAACTCGAGACTCTAAGTCAGAATCTGCATTTTAACGCGCATCCCAGATGATCTGTGTGCACTTTAGAGTCTGAGAATCACTGGTTTATTGGGCCCTGTTCTAACTCTCGCAGCGACCCTCCCACAGTGGGTGGTGTGTAATAGCAGAGAAAAACCTTGCAGGAGGGGAGGCAGTCTGGGCCCTGCCCCAGCGTGGAGGCAGATTCAAACCCAGCTTCACTCACTCTACAGCTGAAGTCTGCAGTCGTGGGGTCTCACTGACCACAAAAGCTGTTGATGACTTTAGCAGAGGGTGTGTGTCTGTCCGCGAGCACGTGTGTGTGTGTTTGTATGTGTGGATATAGAAAACATGATTTTAAAGTCAGATCGGTATTGTATTTATTTTTACTTGACAGTAGATATTGACCTTTCCCAGCAAGAGAATTCCCTGTAAGAAGTGATTTGTATAAATTACATTAAACTGAATTTATTCTGCCTTTCTGGTATTTCCAGATTAAGGTGAAGTTGTTCACCTGTTTGTTGAAGAAGGCTCTTTGAGGCAGAACCAATGTAAACATAAATATGGGTGAATCTCAGTTGAGTTCTGATGGGATTGTGAAACAAGGCTAGTTGGTAGTGAGCAGTAATGAGCTGACCTGTTACACCAAGAAAACAAAGAAAGTGACCCTGTCTTCCACTTTCAGGGAGATATTATGGGATAGCCTGATTTCTGTTTCTCTAGCCTGGCAATTGTATTAAAAACCTGGTACTCAGGGAGTGACACAACCTAGTGGCCAGAACGTGCAGACAAACCAACAGGACGGGTAACAGGAAGTTTCCATCAGGGTCCTTCCCGCTGGCGCGTCCCTGGACTTGACCTGGTCACCACCAGAAACTTAGGTGGACACCCAGCCAGTTGGGGATGAAAGAACAGGTCCAATAAAATCAGACAGCTCTGAACACTCAGGCCCTTATGCATTTGGAAGAGAGAGCAATAAATAGCATTTTAAATTACCTTGTTGAAGTGATCCTTACATTTAACCTTGAGATACTGACTGTGAAGACTGCTTGAATTTCAGCTCTGGTTTCTTGAGGCCCCAGTACACAGAGGATTCCTGGGGAGACCCGTGGGGATTTCTCCCAAGACCAACAGATCGCATCCCTACTGTCAGAAACTTCTCCAGACGCCCCCAAGACACCAACACAGTGATCTCCCTCCTGTGTATCTCATACACACACACACACACACACACACACACACAACGTAGTCATCATACATCCTTATGGGAGAAGGAAGGGACAGAGTATCTGCAGAATGCTTAATAACTTTTAAATTCTGAAATGCTTCTAGAAGAGAGAAAGTAGGAAAAAGCACTGAGTACAATAGATGCTTAATAATAAAGTTGGCTCTGACTCTGCAGTGCAATCATGAATCCACAGAACAGACTGGGGTGTTGGCCAGAGATTGAGATGCCGACGCCCAGGGCCCTCGCTGGCTCCAGGGCAGATTTGCTGGACAATCTGAACAAGCAGCACAACCGTCTCTTTCCTGAGTCCCTCGCAGGCAAGGTGCAGACATGACAATCAGAGGGACCTATGCATCTTATAAAGCTGTTATCCCCTTATAATGTGAGCCAGGCCAAGCCTGGGGAGCATTTTGTATTCCCTCAAAAATACAGATTCAACATAAAAATAAGAGATGACACCTTCAGGGTTATGTGAAGAATCATCGCAAATGATTCTTTAAAAATTTTTAAAGGATAATACCAAAGTTATCGGCCCCAACTGGCCCAGAAAATCAGGTGTCTGCAGCTCAGTGGAGCTTTGCTTTGTTTTGTTTTGTTTTGTTTTGTTTGTTTTCATATAAAGAGGCACCTCAGCATTGAAATGGGCACACAGGAATCGCTTCCTGAAAACTGACAAGTTGTGCCGTTTCTCTTTATGTGGGCAGTTAGACAGGAAACAGGCAGAGTCAGGAAATTTCAAGTACGGGCTTTGGAATTAATTTATTCTCGCATCAAAGTCAGTGAGGGTGATGCTCAGAAAGAAACACTTGAATAAAAACTGACGGAAGGCAGCATCCCCCTCCTGCCACGACATGGGGTTTTTCCATCCCCAGGAGTCTGAAAACTCCTCCTGGCCTCTGACAGTCTCTCCCTGCCTTGTCCATTCCCTGTTCAGGAGTGGTTACCGGCGATCCGGGAAGCCATACAGCTTGAGAGGTGCGTCAAGCTCTTAGCTCTCAGGGCGGCCTTGAGGGGAGGCTCCCCCCAACCTCTCCCTCCCCCAGATGTCTGGTCCGAAGACTGGAAGGCAGCCCTGCAGGCCTGTTCTCTCTGATCCTCTCTCTGGAAGAGGGACTAGTGCCCTCTCTCCGCTTGTGACTGCCCGGCGCATCCGCACTCATACGCGAGCTCACCTGCTCCCGCGGATTGTGCCCCTCTCAGCGCCTAGGGACTGAACTGGGGTCCCCCGGGGCTTCACCCCCATCATTCCTCGGGCTCCGCAGAGACGTGGCTCTCTGAGCACCTGCCGAGTCTAATGGAACCGTGGTCTCGATGCTGTCTGAGGAGTGTAGGAGCTGAGGACATCGCTCAGAAGTGCAGACCACAGTTTCATAGACTTGGCCGCCCAGGAATAAGGCGGGGTATTAGGAAACAGGGCAGGCGTCTCCTCCACGGTGTGCTGGAGACCAGGTCAGCACTGAAACCCAGTCTGGAAATCAGAAGTCAGGTTTGCATCACATCACTACCTTCCCTGCTCTGCCAACTCCAGTCATAGGTCCTCTGCCTCAGCCACATGCTGGAACCACTGGAGAAGCCTTAAATAAACGGGTGCCTGGGCCCTACCCCAGGCCCCTTGATTTAACCGGCCCGGTGTGTATACATCCTGGGGGGGTCAGGATTTTTCATTCTAATGAGCATCCAGGTTGAGACCCAGAGTTAAGTGGGCACAGGTGGGCGAGGTGGGGCAGCCGAGGACCTGAGTGGTACCTAATGGGTGCTGCACCCTGTGAAGACACAGAGGGATTGCCCCAAGTGGTTCACAGTCTCACAGGAGAGAAAAGCATGTGAATAAGTCACAGCCCCCCGTGACCTGTGTGAGGGTGGGGACTGCATGAGGAGGGAAGGGTTAACTCTGTATCCTTTGTGGGGAGAGAGGTAGGTAGCCAGGAAGGGCCTCCTTGGGGTGATGAGTTCCACTAATTCTGTTCTTTGCTGCTGTTAGAATGTGGATGGACTTATCCTAATGATTCTGAGTTATTAGACCGGACAAGCATCCCAGGAAGGGCAGAGTCAACATGGGTCCTAGTAACAGTGGGCCTGGGGTTGGACCCGGCGGGGCCCCCTTTACCCTCCCGGGGTCCACACATGGTATCCTTGACCACACGGAGGGTTCATCTACCTTCGCCTGCAGAGCAGCTGTAACCACTGGATGTGGAGTGACTGCTCAGCAGAGCTCTGCTGTTGACCTACCTGATAAATGACAGAGGCCATTGTCTCTAATACTCCCCACTTATTCTTAAAACATGATGGACCACAACAGGGAAAAGGGCTATCATGTCAGATCGAAAAGTCATTGTGGACCCCTGACCTTTAAAACTTTTTTGGCTCACATACCCCTAAAAAGAACGTTATGAAAACGGATAAGCCTCACACATTTTTACACTGAAATCTAACATTTTCCATCGTGAGTTTAAATAGTGATAAAGAATGAAAATTCTAGCATCATATAAATACGGACATTTAAAAAATAAAACTCTTACAGAAGTCTTGTGAATGCTTCCAGGGGAATCTAAATATGCGCCGTCATCCCTTTGAAAAATGCATGAACAAGCTCATCAGTTTGAGCTGAGAATTTTAATTCTTTCTTCTTTTTCATGAACTCATATTTCCGTTCCCTTCCCCCACGGAATTTCTCCCCAGTGTATCTTGAAAAGTCTCATTTGAAATTCCTCTGTTGATCACTGTATCATACGTTTCTTTAATAAAAATATGAATCTAAATTTTAAATTTTGAATTTCTAAATTGATCTGTAATGAAAAGATTCAAAGTACTTGAAAATATCTCTGGTTTAGTTTTATCGTGATCACTATCAGTGCCTAACTGATCATAAACATTTGGGAAATTTCGGTACCTGATTATTGCCTATAAAACAGTAAAAATGAAAAAAACTTAATGAAAAAGATAATGAGTTTTTTCCCCAATTAGTTTACGTGTCTGTAGGTGACTGCTACCTGTTACTAGAATGAGAGATTCTAGCATCAGTTCTAATCCCATTTCTTGTTTTTACTAACATCAATACGAAGAAGACTTGTTTCTATAAGTAAGTACGTGATAATAGAAAGAGTCTGACTAGCAGTATTATACAATTCTTTAAATTCTAAATTTTATCTGTCATCAAAATGTATTTTTAACCATCTACCACCTGACATCAGCACTTCGTACCATTTTTTAAAGCCAAAATTGGCAGCTACCTGACTTGCAGAAGGATTTGTTTGCTAGTGAGTCACTCCCATTAAGGGTCCCTTTATTTTCTGCCACAGACCTTTTACTCTGGTGAGCAACGCGCCCCGCCCTGTGTGGGCAAGGAGGAGGGTAACTGTCGGGGTGGGGGGGTGAAGGGAGCGCAGGTCCTTCCATCACAGGTGTTCCTGTGAGATCAGTTTCAGCAAAAGATCCTGATTTCCTCTAAAACAAGACAGCCGTGCTCCCCTACCCCAGAAGGGCTTTGATTTCCATGTACCCCAGCTCCAAGACAACTGCTTTAGAGAACAGCCTCTACCAAGTGTCTCATTGCACTGAAACGCTCTTTTGCTCTGAGTTCATTCCTTATGGACACAGTCACTTGTCTTTACTTTTTTTATTGACATGTAGTCAGTTACAATGTGTCAGTTTCTGGTGTACAGCATCATGTCCCAGTCAGCATATATATACATATATTCATTTTCATGTTCTTTTTCATTAAAGATTATTACAAGATATTGAATATAGTTCCCTGTGCTCTACAGAAGAAATTTGATTTTTATCTATTTTTTATATAGTGGTTAGCATTTGCAAATCTCAAACTCCCAAATGTATCCCCTCCCACCCCCATAAGATTGTTTACTGTGTCTGTGAGTCTGTTTCTATTCTGTAGATGAGTTTATTAGAAATTTGTCTTTACTTTGATTCATCTCTGGCTTTAGCTCAGTCTTCCTTACCAGGGAGGGTGAAAAGGACTCTTCCTTCCGCTGATCGTTTGGCCAAGGTCTTTCCCTGAGAAGTTCAAGATAGCAAGCGCATGGCCACTGAAGACCACAGGCTCTCGGATTGTGCTTTGTACTATTTTATTCTGATAGTAAGAAGCGCTACCTTCAGCGCTGTGGAGATCTGCCCTGAGTCTTTCTGATGGGCAGGTTCCCCCAATCATGTTCTCAGTGGTTGCTCCGCAACCCTTGACCCAGTGCTGGTGGGCCCGAGCTCATGCTCCTGGCTGTGCTGGCGAGCTGGTGCTTGCTCATGGGCTCAACTTGCCTGCCCTTGTCTCTTGCATAATAAGACTCCTCTCTGCCCAGTGTTATTTTTAATCAGGAAAATGAATGCTAAAATCTATTGTGCTTAGGCTGGAAATTTTTTCTTTAGTATGTTTATCAGAGTCTTGGTGGTGGCTCACCTCTGAGAATTGATGCCCTCCTGACTCATTAATTATTCCCCTTGTAGGTGAGGCATTTTCCCCACCTCCCAATTCTTGAAACTCAATTATGTAACAGTGCGTCGTGCTCAGCAAACTTTACATCCCCAGGGGTGGCTCAGAGATATAAAAGGAATATTGTTAAGGCTGGAACACTGCTTTGGTGATTAGAAATGGATGGAATATTAGCTCTCACCCCTCCTAAACTCATCACAGAGGAGAATAAAGGGGGTGGAGCCTCCTAGGTTCCTCCTCTGTGTTGACTTCTGAGCCTGCTGAGCTGGAGGAAGCAGGACCCATCCTCCACCCAGGACAGCTCCGTTCCAGATTTAACTGGAAAAACCTCTGAAATCGCCCTCGCCCATCCCTCCCCACATCTGCTCCCCCTTGTCTGGGTTAAGAAGGAATTGCTGAGACAAAGTATTTCAATATTTCCAAGGACCAGAAGTGTGTTTTTCTTTTTTTCTCAAAGCTGTGGTTGATCCTTTATAAGTCATTGCAGTCTTCTGTTTATCAGCATTAATACCTGTTCCAATACCTGCTTGATGTAACACACCACAAAGCCCGTATCTGCACAACAGACAGGAAGAGGGACCTGGAGATTTTCTGGTGACTTTAGACTTTGCTTTCAAAGAATTCTGGTTTCCTTGTATCTCCCATCTCCTACACTAAATTTGGTCAGATTGGCTATACTTTGGTGACATTTTATCAGGGTCATCATTGGCTGCGTTATAACGCCATCTAAATCAGTTTGGTGGTGATGGTGACAATCTGGCTTTGATAATATGACTTCTCAACCAGCTTTGGGGAGGCTCCTCGTTTGCTTCCAGATAGTTCCTAGGACAATGAGCTCTAATCTGAATTTCCTTTTCTGCTGGACTAACTCTGCAAAGAGCTGAGAAAGGCAGGAGTTGTTCCAAGCACAAATCTCAGTGGTGTTTTTAATGGGAGAGAAAGTAGAAGGTTGATGGCCTGAGAAGGGCCTGTCCTCTGCCGAGACCATATTGCAGAGCACATCACGGCAGGCCCCTGACAGCACAAAATCTGCTCAAGGACAGTCTTATTTGTTGGCTGGTCTGGGGCCCCCATTACTGAAGCACAAGAGGAAATCCCAGTTAATGCGATACTTAATCATGAAGTTGTAACAGTATAGTGGAAAAGGCACGGGCTTTGGAATCACACAGTGCTCCCTGATAAACCTCAGGGCACTCTCTTAGCCTTTCCAAGACTCAATTTATCCATCAGTAAAATGAGAATTTCGGTGGACCTTCAACTGTGGTGTGAAAACGAACTAAGCATGTATATTGCCAGCATCTTATCTGGCATGGTGCAGTACCAATCAATGTCAGTCCTTTAAGCAGAAAAGTTAGACTTAAGATACAGCATAGGTGAATGAAGATGTTCAGAGAGAAATTTCAAAATGCGTAAGAGAAGCCAAACCCAAAGGACATCTATGTGACCCTTGTGCATTTTCAGAAGAATTCTCCCTTCTTTATAGAGCCAGATCTTCATGATTCAATTCACGGCTTCTGTGCTTCTTAAATATTTATTGAGCACACACCCCGTGGCAAGTATTATGCTGAAGGTAAGGGCACAGGACAGTTTGGGGCAGGGAGGCCGTGGACATGTGAAAATACTAATATGAAACCAGTGTCCCTTTGAATCCAGGAGCCAAGAAAAGACATGGAAACAACTTAATCGCTGCTCATGTGATAAGCAGGCGCAGTGAGTCCTGCCAGTGGAACAAAGCTGGCAGTTAGCGGATCTTCCAAGCTTTCCATGCTGTTTACTCTTCCCCTTGGGTTCAGGCTCATCCGGCAGCAAAATCCTGGACCAGTCGCTTTACCTCTCAAGGCATTTCCCCACCGGTAAAGGGTGAATAACGGTCTCTCCCTGTAAAGATTTTCAGAGATAATACGTATGAAAGCTCCTAAGACGGTCAGCCGTAGGAGTTAACGCAGGATCGCTTTCCAGAGGCGACCGAAGAGGGGAGGTGGGGAAATCCTGGGATCCTTTTATTCCTTGGTGTCAAGTCTGGCAAAAAGTTAAGGGATGAAGGTGCGGACAAAAGCCCATGACGCCCTTGGGGATTATGTCTGGATTTGAGTTGCCCACACTGTTTCTGTCCCCTGTCCATCACCGTGGGTAATGAGAAGCGTGAGCCAGCATTCGGCCTGGTGACCTTGGTTCACCATGAGGTAAACAAATGAAGCAACTTCTTTTTTTTTTTTTCATTTCAGTGATAAAATGTTCCCAGCCTTTGGGTTCGGTGCCAGGATACCCCCAGAGTACACGGTGAGTGGAGACGGGGTCGTCTTCTCTTTGCTCTGAACGAAGGGTCATTTGGGTTTTTCTCCCAGGCCTCACACTTTTGGCCCTTGATGTAATTATGTACGGCCCCAAGAGTCAGAACCAGTGAGATTAGCTCCTTCAAGCCTGTCTTCTGATGACGTCCAACCTGGTATTCTGGGTGGGTCTTCTCAGTGGCCCAAACGAAGGGCTCCCTTGTAACCAGCTGTGCAGATGTCCCCAAGGGAGAGACCTGCAGACCACACCGACGGTGAGAATCCCTGACAGTGAGGTCTGCCACTCCCTCCCCCAGGCCCCTAAGCACCAGTCTCATGTGGGAGACACAGTGAAGTCCTGAGGAAAGAGCCACCCTGGCTTAGAGAATTTGGAGCTGCTAGGTTCCCACGAAGATGTTGGAATCCTATTTGGTTTTGATACCGATTTCTCACAACACAAGGAAGGCAAAGAGTGCGTAGAGAGAGCTGTGCGGCAGTGGAGCTGAGGCCCTCTGCTGCGGTATGCCAGGTGGCCCTGAGGGACACTCTCCACAGGGGCCTCAGCTCCCCCAAGGGAGAGAGCCTTGGAGAGGCAGCCGGGTCCCTGCCCTGGCCTCGCTGATGCCTCTGAGGTCCAAGTTATATGCAAGCAATACCGCCCAGTCGTCAGTTTCTCTTTTGCAGACCTTGTCTGATCTGCATGACAGGAAGCAGGTGCCAGCATCTGTTTCCAGACCAGGCCTGTCAGACCGAGGGCCTTCCATGCAAGAGAGAGTCCATCTCCCTTCACTGCTGGGTGAGCAGTGGTGGCGTGACATGTCTCCCTGACCTGTCCCCCTCCTTGTCTGCTTTGTAACCCATACTGGCCTCCTGTGGCTACAGAATTCTAAAAGCATTTGTTGGAAAAAAACAAAAGACACGTGGCAGGAAAGTATATAGAACAAGAGTGGTCGACTGGTGGCCTGTAGGCATTAGTCGGGCCACAAATATATTTGACCCACAATTTTTTTTTAAGAATTAAATAACTGAATATAAAATGTCAGATTTCTGGCTTCTCTGGGAAAACTGAAAGTCCTGGCAACACTTAAATTAAAAGATTACACATAGCAAAATTAACCAGCACTCAAGAGATGTAGTCCCCTTCAGGTGGGAATCAGTTCCAGAATGTGGGCAGGTGGATGCCCCCTCCTTCACAGAGCTCCTGAGCCTCGAGACAGAAATGCACCTGGAGCTAAATCCTGGGAGACAGTGCCGCGTGCACACAGCCCCAGGGGAATAGGAGACACAGCACCTCCTGTCAGCCCCGGCTCCCAGGGGATGTTCATTCCCCAACACTCATCCTGTCACTTGGGCAGGTAAAGCAGGCTCAGGAGATCTGAGAAAAATTTAAGGTAAATAAAGCAGATAAGACGGTTGGCAGTCAGCTGATACTTGCCTGGAGAAGCTAAGGGCAAGGGGAAGTGGGCTGGTATCAACAGCGTCAGCTCTGACAGCCCCCCACACACTGAGAAAAGAGGGGAATTTTAACACAGTGACCCATTTTCTAGCCCCCAGAGAGTCAGCGCTCTGAGAAACAGCCTTGGAAATGGAAGTCTCTGAAATTCCAAGTGACCCGGTAAAAATGTCTAGATGCCAGGACATCTCTCTTATTTTATGAAGTTTTAGAAAGAAGAACGTTATTTAGAAAGAAGAACATGTTATTTGACCTTGGGCATAGGTCCTGCCGGGTAGAGGAATTACTGTTGGGAGGCTCCAAAGTATTATCACTTGATTACTTTTCCAAAAGTAGTGTCTATTTTTCCTTGTCTACGTGTAAAGTCCCTCCTGCCCGGCCATTCGGTATGTTATGCTGGAATGAGCCTTAAATGTCAGCAGCCTAGCTGGGGCCTTTGTAACCATGACCATGATGAGAGACGCTTGGGTTACTGGGTTATCATTTTTTAATCACTGGGTCCAAATAGAACTCAGCCAAATTGAAGCCTCCAGTCTGTGTCCACTTCTATCTGGACGTTATTTGGAGTTACATTTTTCTGAAGTCTTTTCTTGGATTTCTTTAGATGCCGTCTTCTCCCCTCCTGCCAGCATGTATCTGATTCTAGAAAATCTCCCTGTCACCTTCAACTCCACAGGAAGCTTAGAATTCACCCTCCATCTCAGATTGATTGTGTCAAGGCTTAAAATGGTTCCCACTGCTTAACATAGAATGAATGAAATGGGCATGTGCTTGCGAACTCTCGCCCCCCAGTGCCTCCTTACTGGGTTAAAGTTGTAATTCTCCCTCCTTCCTTTTTTCATTTGAATGGGTGTCCAGGTCTCTCACGACTTCGCAATCAACTTTAACGAAGACAACCCAGGAATGCGCAGGTGAATCCCGACGTGGCAGAAAGCCAGTGTCTCGTGGCCCCTCTGTTTGTACTTCCCCACTTGAGTGCCTCTCTCCTGTTGTGGTACCTCCATTGTGCTTGTCCCTAGGTGAGAAGTAGGCTCACTGGGTCCAAATAAATATGCTACTCCCAAGACAGCAGAGAGCCTTCATCACAGAGCAGAGAAATACTAGTGGGAAAGGATGAGATCTATTTATTTTTCACAACCGCCTCTGTGAAGGTTTAAGGAGAGGGGGGAGCATGGAATCATTTGACGCTCTCAGCATGTGGGCAAAGGATGTGGGTGGCCTCCAGGACTTCAAGCCAGTAGCCTCATGGTTGTCAGCCAGCAGGAGCCTCTCGGAGGCCGCTGTCCGTGGTCCCTATTTCCGGCCAGAAATTCCCGGCACGGTTCCACAGAAGAATGACAGCTATGACGAGAAACTTCACCCAGAATTATCTTACCTGCTTCCTAAATAATAAACGGAGCTGGGCACACGTGTTGCTCTGAAAGCGATCAGATGCTTTTCTGGTGGGGTGGTGGGAATGTCTGGGTCTCCCCCCTTGTGCTTGTCAAGGAGGAGGGGACTGAATGGGTCACTTAGATCCTGTTGGGGGTCTGAGCATTTGAGCTTCTTTCACAAATTGAGCACAAACGGTCCAAGAATGTGACGTCAGTGTCACCAGGTCTGCACATGACAACCTCTGAGCCCAGAACTTCCCTCTACCCTGATTTTTTCTCACAGTCCCTCACACCCAGTTTGTTATAGTTTGGGTTCCCTCATCCCAGACCACCCCCGCCCTTAAACCATAAGAATGGTTTTCCACCAGAGCCAAATGAAGAGCGTATCCAGTGTTAATCTGTTTCATGTCTTAGGATTCAGCTGCCTCGTACTTTTGGGAGAAGAATCAAACTGGCTTATCTTAGGCAAAAACCTCAGGAACCAGAAAAGCTAGAGAGCTTCTGCTCAGCATGACTTAACTTCAAGACCAGGCAGTGTAATGACTTGGCATCTCCCTGACTTTGGGATGGCAGGCTTAGGGGCTGGATAAAGAGAATGCAGCGTTTTCAAGCATTTTCATACAAATTTGATTACATGCATGTATACAAAGGCAGAACAGAATAGAATTTGGGTGGAAGCCCCACTTTAAACGAGGAGGTGACCACGGTGGTAGATGTCCCTCATCTGTACTCTGGTCCCCAGTAGATGATTGTGTTGGTCGTCACACATTTAGTGAGCAGCTGCCTCAAGCTCACGAGGGAGTTAGTCGCAAGTCCTCCACACAGGGATTCAAACACCAGGAGAGACGGTTGTGCGCACCCGTAACCCACGCAGGTGGCCCAGGGTGGCACGTGCTAGGGTGGAGTCACCCAGATGGGGTGACAACAAGAGGAGGTTGGAGCTGGGAGCTCAGCTCTGAGAGGACACCTGAGTCCACGGCAAACCTCTCTAAGCCTCAGTTTCTCCACCTGTAGAGTGGATGTAACTTCCTTTTCACGATGATGTGAGTATCTAATGAAATCTGTGGTATAAGGTGAGACCTTAGGGGGTCGTTTGTGGAGATGGTCACATTTGACTTGAACCTTTAAGGAGACTGATTTCAGCAGGAGGAGAGGCAGCAATACCAGGATGGGGGTGTTTCCTCTGATCTTGAGACCATAACTGTGCTATTGATAAGGACTCTTGGGGGACTGAATGCTTCATTTGTGTGTGTGTGATTATAAATGTATTTACCATGTTGACTCTTGAACTGTTGACCTTTGCCAATTTCACGACAGGAATCCAAGGCGTCGTGGAAGCCTACCAGAGTTGCCTTCCCAAACTCCAGCTCTACGGCCCCACCAACATCGCCCCCATCATCCAGAAGGTCGCCAAGTCAGCGTCCGAGGAGACCAACACCAAGGAGGCATCGGTAAGCAGAGGGTCAGCCCACTCACGGGCATTTTCTACCTGGATACGGGCCACAGCCCCACCCCACTCTCACAGTAAATGTGCATGCCTACCTGTCTGAGTTTGGACAAGTGACTTGACCTTCCCTGTCCTCAGTCTCCTTATCTGAAAAATGAGGATGATTGGGAATGGAAAAAAAAACTGTCCAAAAATAAGCTTGCTTCCCAGTGTACCCATAGTACAGAGGCAAGTGAGGCCAAACAGAAGCAAACGGCGGTTATTCTGCCCCTGGGGTCAAGTGAAGTGACGCACAACATCACAGTGAAGGTTTGTTTCACGTTCTCTTGGTGGTTTTCTTAAGGGAATTGGACACCAAGGCTACAAGACCAGTTTGCTTTTTTCCCTAATATATTAGAGTTAAATATATTACCATAATGGCTTTTCTGTGTTACCATTTTAATAACATCAATATGTTTCTTCTTTAGCTTGATGATCGTTTTTCAGATTTAGCGGACTATTAACTGATGTCTGAAATTTTCTATATGATTTTGTCCTGAGTTCCAAGATGCTGCATTCACATAAGGAAACGCTATGCTCCTCCTTTGTCTTCCTCCCTCAGCTTGTCTGCCCCCCGGTGTGCTGTGCCCGTGTTCCCAGCCCTCCCTCCCGGTGGGTGGCCAGGGACCACACTCTCGTCTCATGTCAGTGCCTCCTCTGGGCACGTTGCCCTCCAGTATCCAAGGACGCTGACCTAGTGTCACACTCCCTGTTTCTCCTTACCATCTGTTCTTTTCCTTCCTACTGAAGACTCACTCCTGGTAGCATAAAACACGCTCCCAGTAATTCCTATTGAAGTTAAGAGCTCTCCCTTGACACCGCTTTCCTCTTTAGCTGCTGTCCCTTACTTTACTCTTGGTTAGAGCAAAATTCATTGAAAGAGTTGCCTGTCTTCCCCTTCTCCATCTGTCCTCCCGTTGGCCCCTCCACCCAGACCACCCCGACTCTCCTCCCCGACACCCCTCTGAAGACCACGCTTGTCAAAGTCCACAGCACCTCCATCTTGCCAAACCCACAGAGGCCTCAGAGCAAATCTGAATCCTCACAGATGCAAGATTTAGGGATAGGCTTGGACAGGATCAGTATTTTATTTTATTTCTGACCTTTTTATTTTAATCACCAGAACTTGACATTCAAATTCATTAAATGATACCTGGCTCAGAAACCCAACCTGTAAAACAGATTTTAAGAAAATAGACTGTCTTTGGTAAATCTGGGCATGGGCTCGGTCCACACTTGTCTGTTCTCCTTGACTCCCTTCATACCAAGAGCATCCAACACATCCCTAGGGCTCCCCAGAGCCCAATTTGGGCTCATCTCAGCCTCTCTGGGGCACCAGGACCACACGAGTGAAAAGAAAAACTGACATAGGTCTGTGTTCTGTACTGGTAACAGCCAGCATGAGATTGTAGCCATGACTCACTCCCCCAGGGACAGGTGGGGCTGCTCTGAAGGGCAGGTCAAGGGAGAATGCAGGAAGTAGCTAATTCACATATTCTCAAATAAATCCCTCCCATAGGCCAGGACCACTGGTGCTTTTCCCCACAGGTTTCTACTGTCTTCTGGACAGTGTGTGGTCCAGGGCCCGTGTTATTCTTGGTCACTAAGAGTCCTAGCCTTGAACCTTCCAGGCAAGTTGAACCAGGAAGTCTGTGACTGTAGGATTTTTTTCCTTGATTTTGTGAAACTCTTCTAGAAAGAAAAAAAAAAAAGTCCCTTCCTTATATAAACAGGACCTCAAGTGCATTCAAAGATTTTACTGTTTCACTCGTGAGCATTTTCCTTGGCTGACTTTGGAAGCAACCGTTACTGCTGGCTTTATTGGAAATTTGCATCAGGGTTTTGATCTAGCAAGATTGAACCAAGAAGGATCAGATTTTAGAATCCTGACAGTCTCTTCCAACCAGGGCTTCTTAACCCTTTTTGTTTCGGGGACACCCTTAGCAACTGGTGAAGAAGCCCTTGAACTCTTCTTAGAGTGCACAAAATAAAATACGTTATTATAAAATAAGCCAGTTAGATTGAAATGCAGTTAGCAAAACATATTTAAACGTGACATAGAAGCATCGTAAATGGAGTAACAAAATTAAATGATGAGAATTTGTGGCTGGTCTGATAATTCTGTAATTTCTCAGTAGTGTTGAATGTAAATGGTATTTTGAGATATTTGCAGCCACTGTAATGAAACAGGAACCTAGTCTGTGATGTCTCCTGGTGACTCAGTCACAAGTATGGCTAAAACTAATTTTATTTGTTGATGATACTGATAGTGAGAAAAAACGATACATTTTAGTTAGAGGTTAGTGAAAATAAAACTTTAATTGACCCCAGTGTCACAGGCTTTCTGAATTCCTTCAACTCAGCTGTCCAGAGGCCCAGGTTAAGAGCCCTGCTCTACTGGAGAAGTCAGCTACATTGTGCAGCATGTCTCTAAATGGCTTGCAAACTGCGAACGGTTTTTACATTTTTAAGTGGCTGGAAAAAAAATCAAAAGAAGAAGAATATTTCATGGCACAGAAAAGTCATATGACATTCAAACTTCAGGGTCCATAGTTATATGGGACCTCAGCCATGCCTGGTCCTATGAAGTTCTGTCTGTGGCTGTTTTCACACTGCACTGGCAGAATGAAGTCATTGCCACAGACACCACCACGGCCCACAAAGCCTGAAATGTTTACTATAGTCCCTTTACAGAAAATATTTTCCCAACACCCACTCTAGACCAGGACAGCCATAAACGTTCTTGATGTGGTCATGTGACTGTCAGGTGTTTTGTTCCTGGAGACACTGACTGAGGGGCTAATCCATGCCGTGGACCACAGAGATCAGATCAGACAGGAGTTAGGGGAGGGTGGGGAGCAGAGGAGGGGGTACAGAGGTGGGATTCACGCAGGAGCCCGTCTGCTTGGGACTCAGGAGTCTCTGTCCAGGCGTGGTGTTTGCTTTGGCCTCTGAGACGCATCCTGGATGGGAGGTGGGTGATTTATGGTTCTGGTGTTGTCCCCAAGCCACCCCTCCTCCCTGCACCCCCACCCCCTCCATCATTTCACCCTACTGAGACCATCCTCCAAACTCCCAGGCTACCTTCTTTGTGAACATATAAAACTCAAAAAGCATAGGTATGGATGAAAATTTACAACTTGAATGGATTTGAAACTTGCTGGGCTAGAACTCGGTGAGCAGTCAGTTAGTGGACCGGGAACAGAGTTCATCTTTATATCAAACTGTGTGGAAAGCCTTCAGAACACGTGTTGTCTTCATCTCAGTGCAAATTTCTCTTCTCTCCAGTTGTCCTTTTGACTGAGACATTTTGTTTAGAAACAGATTTTTTCAGACTAACCAAGAAAAATGGGAACTCTTTCATACTGCCAGCCTATTTGCAACCTTTTCAGTGTGATTCTCCAAACCAGATGTTTTCCAAATGTGATTATCCAGTCTAGCTTTTCTCCTTTGAAGCAGGGCAACTTGGAATGGTTTACTTGTCCCATGTTTACTGCCCCTGCCCCATAGATGGGGCGCCCTCCGCAGATTATACTCAAAGTTCTTTTGCGTTTGGCAGGAGCAGCATGTCGGTGACCTCTCCCCTCCCCTCTCAGTGTGGAGGCTGTCGTGATGCCACTGACGACAGTGGTGACCTCCCCTGGGCCTTCCTTCTCCAGACCCACTGTGCGGATGGGTACAGAGCCTGCTCTCCAACCTCCATCTCCGGGGGAAGGGCCTGGCGGGGCTGCAGGCTGAGACCTGGGACTTAGAGCGGGAGGACCCTCCTCCCCACGTGCTTAGAGCTGGGCAGCACTTGCAAGGCAGTCACTGGCCCAGATACACGGCCCTCAGCTCTCCAGCAGGGCTTCAGCCGTGAGAAGTATAATGGGAGCCGTGGAGCACCTTTAAATAGTAAACAGTAAATGGTAGCCACATTTTAAAGAGTTAATAGAGCAAGGAGGATGTAGCTCAGTGGTGGAGCGTGTGCTTAGCATGAACAAGGTCCTGGGTTCAATCCCCAGCCCCTCCATTAAAAATTAAATAAATAAACCCAATTACCTCCCCCCAACAACATAAAACAAATGAAGAGTTAATAGATTTGCAGATACTGACTGGTATATATAAAATAGA
This sequence comes from Camelus ferus, assembly GCF_009834535.1. Taxonomy (NCBI): domain Eukaryota; kingdom Metazoa; phylum Chordata; class Mammalia; order Artiodactyla; family Camelidae; genus Camelus; species Camelus ferus. The sequence goes on along the minus strand of NC_045696.1, from coordinate 121,202,154 downwards.
TAAACAAGTTTATACTGTATAGCACAGGGAAATAAATCCAATATCTTGTAGTAGCTCATGGTGAAAAGGAATATGAAAATGAATATATATAATTCATGTATGACTGAAGCATTGTGCTGTGCACCAGAAATTGACACATTGTAAACTGACTATACCATAATAAAATAAATAATTAATAAGTTAATAGAAATAGGGAAATTAATTTTAATAATAATGGATTTTATCTAACCCACTGTAACTAAAATAATTATCATCTTAAGATAAACTCTGTATAAAAAATATTGATAGAATATTTTCCATTTTTTTGGTACTAAGTCTCTAAAAGCCAGTGTGTATTTTACTTTATTGATATTTACATCATCTCAATTTGGATGCTAAATTATCATCAAAAATACTCAGTTTTTATTTAGATTTTATAAGTTGATCACTGAAAAAGTAGGTAGTTGTTCTAAATATACTTAAAAGATTTCCAGTGACTCAATCCGGTATCCATTTTTTTTTTCAGTTAAATTTAAATTGATGTGAATGAAAATTACAAATTCAGTTGCTCCATCGCTCCAGTCACATCTCAAGGACTCGGGAACCCCGTGGAGCTAGTGGCTATTGTACTAGGCAGCTCAACTTTAGACTCTTGAAAATCTGCTAAAGAGGCCGGGATAAACTGTCTAGTCCCACCCCTCACTTACGAGATGGGGAGGCCAAGACCCCAGGGGCTGAGGGTTCTCCCAGCATCTCAGAGCCGAGGCTTTGAAGCCAGCCCTCCTGACTCTGGTGCTTTGTGTGCTGCACTAAGGTGCCAATTAGAATTAACCCGCAGTGACTGTGCCTGCCTTTGAGCTGCATTCACCGCCAGCCCTCAGTCCTCGGGCTGTCAGCACAGGCACTTGGAAAAGTCTGTCATCCCTCTTGCTGTGGTTGGTCTGTGCTGAAGCCACCAGGCGCGTAACTGGCTTTGTCTTGTCTCCCCATCTGTCTGTCCCCCAACGTCCCATTGGCGGTAGCAATACTTCATCCTGCTGATCCTGACTGATGGGGTCATCACGGACATGGCGGACACGCGGGAGGCCATCGTCCATGCCTCCCACCTCCCCATGTCAGTCATCATCGTGGGTGTGGGCAACGCAGACTTCAGCGACATGCAGATGCTGGATGGGGACGACGGAATCCTGAGGTCACCCAAGGGGGAACCCGTCCTCCGTGACATTGTCCAGTTCGTGCCCTTCAGGAACTTCAAACATGTATGTATAGCTTGGGGGAGGGGAGTCCCCGTTTCTCCACCAGTGTTCACAGTGAAGCAGGGCCAGCTGTCCCTGCCAGGCCAGGACATCCCACGCAGGATGAGGAGTCCTGCTAACTGTGCAGCAGCGTTTCACTGCAGCATGGTCTCATCCACAGAACTTAGGGTCTCTGGTGCACCCAGGGCTGCCATGGACAGTTGGGCATGTTGCAAGAGAAGCTGAAATTCGGCCTTCTTCTCTTTTTCAAGCCACGTGCCCTGGCAGAGGCCTATGTTGCCTTGGCAAAGTATATTTTCAAAATGATAAAAACCTAAATCCTCTATCATTATATAGTAAGCAGCATCCAAGATGGATTCAATTCATGCCTGAGGGAGCCAGCAAGATGACAAAGCTGGTTCAAAGCATGATGTTAAGCAGTCGTTTATGGTCAGTTTGCTAAGGCAGCATCAGAACTCATAATGACCAACAGGGTTTAAAAAAAAATCATCTGAAGATTCCCTCTGGGGACGTTTCCAAGCCCTCGAGTTGTAGGGCATCCTCCAGCGTAGGCATAAGGCAGCACGGCATGGCATCCTCTCGCGGGGGGGGCGTGCTGGAGCAGGCGGAGTTCTCTGCCGTTGTGCCGTGTTTGTCCATGCATATGCTGGCTTGCACATTGCCCAAGGTGGGGAGAGGGCTGTCCTTCCAGACTGTGATGTCCTGCACCATTTTGTTGGCCAGACAGAGGTAGCCACGGGACTGACTACCACCCATAACTTGGCCCGAGTGAGAAGAGGGGTCCAAGAGCTCCCTCCCTAGGAATATCATCATATTCCCCAAACCACCATCTCCCTACCCTCCCCCCCACACCTGGGGGCTAAAGCAGTGCCCTGGGGCCATGCAGGGCTGCAACCTCGTCCCCAGCCCCTCCCTCCCTCACACACTTCGAGTGTGCAAGGCGTGTGCCAGCCCTGGGACCACCATGGATGACGAGCTGTGGGTCCCTGCCTCCAGGAATTTACAGAGAAATGCCCTGCTGGGACACAGGCTAAGTGACCTGGGAGAAGGGGTGTTGCAGAGGGCTGACCTGTCACTCAGAACCTGAGATCCAGGTGCCAAAGTCACAGCTCAGGTGAGGCTCAGATTCTACATGTCTCATCAGCTCCCGTGCGAGGTGACCTGCCAGTCTGTAGCCCAAGGCATGTTCTGAGTCACAGGAGGGTTCATTTCTGCCCCACCAGTATCCCTCATGTGACTGTACCTTTCTCAGTGGCAGAACCATAGACCCCATCAGCCTGAGCATAGGGCCTGGAGCAGAAACAATGTCTGGATTTGAAGCTCAATTAGACACAAAACAATGGAGCAAGTCTTCCAACCATCCAACTTTCACCCATCCTCAGATGTGAATAGTTTCACATTTTGAGGCAGGCAAGAAAAAATATAATTATGAAATGGAAGGTTTATTTTCCAGTAATTGGACCACTCTTGCTTGGAGTAGATGCTGGACAAATGCTGAAGGAAGGAAGGAAGGAAGGAAGGAAGGAAGGAAGGAAGGAAGGAAGGAAGGAAGGAAGGAAGGAAGGAAGGAAGGAAGGAAGGGTCTCAGAGCAGGACTTGCGTCTTTTAGTCTGATTCTGGGACAGAGTCCGTGGGCCGGGTGCCACGGTCACGGTGATTTCTTCTTCCCCGCAGGCGTCTCCAGCAGCCCTGGCAAAGAGCGTGCTGGCTGAAGTCCCGAACCAGGTGGTGGACTATTACAACGGCAAAGGGATTAAGCCAAAGTGTTCGTCAGAGGTGTATGAATCTTCCCGGACGCTAGCTCCATGAACTCCATGCACTTTACAGGGTTCTGAAATACTACTCCTGCCAATATTTAATACTTCTGCTCCCGTACTGAAGCACACACATACACATTTAAAACTAGCACGTTTTGGTGATTTTTAACTAATCGACGATTTTTTTTTCTGCATGTGTAGCCCCGAGGCCTGGATCTATGAGGCCCTTGCATCATTAAAAGACTTTTTACAAAGAAACACAGATAATTATCCCTTACTCCCTACGTTACAGCATGTTTGCCTTGAAATAAAACGGTATCTGTATCCGTTTTTTATACAGATTTGTTGAAATTTTGCTAAATTTCTTATTACCTTTACACTGTAAAGCATTTTGAAACATTCCTCGAACGTTGATAGCCAACACATATTTGGTTTTATGTGCTACAGGGTGAGAGACTTTTTAAAATGGCAGCTGCATGGACTGTATTTTGCATGTTTAAAATAAAAAAAAAAAAACCACCACACTGTTGTTGTTTTTTTTAATTGAAGTACATACAGTCAGTTGCATTGTGTCAATTTCTGGTGTACCGCACAATGTCCCAGTCATGCAGATAAATATCACACTGCTTATTGCAGTTGTTAATCTATTTCTAATTCCTCCCTGCTGAGAACGGTCTCTCCACCGAAGAAGAGGTTTAGCCACCTGAAGATGGGCTCCCTGAAGTGGTCCTCTGAGTCTACTGTGAGTACACATCACCGGAGGAGCTTGTTAAAATTTAGACTGTGATGCAGCAGGTCTGCGTGGGCCCAGGATTCTAGCTCTAACAAAGTCCCAGGTGATGCCAGTGCAGTTCTGAGATGAAGGTTCTCGATTTCAGGGGGTGGTGGCAGAGGCCCTCCCAAACCGGGCAGCACCTCATCTGCTGGCAAACGGCCCCTCTCCCCTGGCTCCGAGGTGGGAGTGGAAAGTAATGAGACTGATTCCAGAAGCTGCACCCCCATCCCCTGCTTTATGGTGGTCACACCTCTTCCTAAAACCAACTAGGGAGTGGTCCTCCTGGCCAGCCCTGCCCTCTGAAAGGAGGTGTCATGCACCCCGGCCTGATGGTCCCGTGTCGATGTCTGTCCCCCGGGGTGGACTCAGAGAGCCTTCAGTAGACCCAGGACAATGGGAGCTTGTCACTGCAGGTGGCCACACGGGTGGCCCTCCAGAAGGGCGGCCCACCAGGCTGACCTTCAAACTTAGCGTAGCGGGGCTTCTTTCCTCCTCCTTCTGTCCCTCCTGATCACAGACTCTATCCACCCAAAGGCCTGGAGTCGCTGCTTTGGGTGGAGGTGTTTTGTTTTGCTATAAACTGGCCTGTCTTGAACCACAAGAATGCACGTTTCACTTGTATAATCTTCTTGCAGAGAAACAGAAAAGTGTTTGTCAGCAAAAAAGGCACAGGGTGTACTCCATTTTCGGTCAGAGAGATGGGAAAGTCAACCTCAAAGTAAAATCGATCTGTTGACTATATGTTTGTTGAGGGGGGAAGTGTTAACAAGCCAATCAAATGCCTTGCATGATTCCAGTGTTAGATCTACAGATCCTCACCTTGCAAGTACGTGTCAGCCAAATGCACGTCTGGGGATAATGGTAAAAATGTATGACTGGAAAAAAATCATAAACACTTAAACTGTATTATTTTATGAATAAATTATTTTATGAATAAATTGGGTACTTACAAAATTTTTCTAAGAGTTACAGTCTTGTTTTTCTTTTCAAGGCAATTTCTCTTTTTTTAATTGAAGTATAATTGATTTACTATGTTGTATTAGTTTCTGGTGTACAGCACAGTGATTCAGTTATACGTATATATATATATATTCCTTTTCATATTCTTTTTTATCATAAGTTATTACAAGATACTGGATATAGTTCTCTGTGCTGTACAGTAGGTCCTTGTTGTTTATCTATTTTATATATAGTAGTGTGTATCTGCGAATACTGAACTCCAAATATAAATAAGTTCATTTGTATCATATCTTTAGATTCCACATATAAGTGATATCATATGATATTTGTGTCTCTCTTTATGGCTTTCTTTACCTAGTACGAGAATCTCCAGGTCCATCCATGTTGCTGCAAATAGCATTATTTGATCTTTTTTATGGCTGAGTAGTATTCCATTGTATAAAATATATCACAGCTTCTTTATCCAGTCATCTGTCAATGGACATTGAGGTTGTTTCCATGTCTTGGCTATTGTAAATAGTGCTGCTGTGAACATTGGGGTGCGTGTATCTTTTCAAATTAGAGTTCCCTCTGGATATATGCCTAGGAGTAGAATTGCTGGATCATATGGTAAGTCTATTTTTAGTTTTTTAAGGAAGCCCCTCGAGGCAATTTCTGAACAGTGATTTATTTCCTGTCGGTGATGTGGCCCCGGGTGAAGAATAGCTCCTTCACAGCCTCACAGAAGCATGTGGGTCATTGTTTTTAACAGACAAGGAATTAAAATACTTGGACCCTGTCCTGTAGAAATAGCTGGTGGTTGTTTCTAATCCAGAACAAGGACAGGAACTTCCATGCCTTTGTGCCAGGAACATAGTAAGTGCTCAGTAGATGCTTAACGAACACAGAGACGACTGATCAAATGAGTGAGTGTGTGGGAGAAGGGATGCGTGGACGCGTTCATGTGCCCCCTGGTCAACATCTAGTCCTGGAGATTCAACAGGCGGATTAAGTGGCTGTGGCTGTCGGTCTCAAATATCTGTTTGGATCTCCAACATTCATGTCAGGACGCCTGGGATTTGTGAGCCAGGTGGTGAGGACAGAGTCCAGGTTTCCTAGCAGGACCTTAAGGAGGTCAACGTCCCTTGTCACAGCCAGACTCAAGCCCTGCTCAAAAAAAATAATAAAAATAATAGCTAACTGTGCACAGCCGCTGTTCTAAGTGCTTGAGAGAATACTATCTCATTTAACTCTTCCAACAGCCCTGTAAGGTAGACAGTATTATTAGTCTCATTTTGTAGATAAGGAAGCTGAGACAGTGGGCGGGTAGAACTCAGTGGTAGAGCATGTGCTTAGTATGCACAAGCTCCTGGGTTCAATCCCCAGTGCCTCCATTAAAAATAAATAAACTTAACTACTCCAAAAAAAAAAGAATTTTTAAAAAAAGAAACAGAGACACACAGAGTTTGGGTAACTAACCCGAGGTCACGCAGCTATCCAAAGGCATCACCAGGATTTGAACACAGATGCTCTGGCTCTCGACCCCAAACTCACTTTATAATCCCTGTTTCAGCTCCCTCCTGCACTCTCCCCAGCCACTTGCCATATTCTGCAGCAGATTATTAAGCTATTTGAGAGAATGAGTCAAAGCATGATCTTTGCCTCTGTTTCAGAAATCCCTGTCTCACCTGAGGACCTCATCTTCTTTCCAGGAGCATCTTGCAACGTTCAGCATCCCCCTGGGAGCAGAGGAAGACTCAAGATACACCTGGGTCTTCCGAGCTTCATGCTACCAAGGAGACCACACTGAGACACTTGGAATACGGATGCTTCCAGCACTGAGTGATCATGTGAACACCTGAGGAGGAGCGGTCTACACGGAGTGAGGTAAGGAGCCGGGCGTGGCGAGGATTCAGGAAAACTGGAAGGGTTGTGTCCAGAGGCAGGTGGCCCCAGCCAGCTCCAGATGGCAGGCAGGAACGCAGACCCAGTGAAGCCAGGCCACCCAGTGTTTCAGGGCAATTGAAAAATGCAGCATTTCATGTAAAACCTACTGATTTGCAAATATGGAAAATTCATTCAAAATTCAACCATTTTCACACTCAAAGGACCAAGGTGTATGAGTCAAATGAAAAACACCTCTGGGTTTATGTGGTCTCTGAAGTGCAAATTTGGAACCACTGAGTTATATCCACCACCAGGCCTCAACAGGTAATATACACTCTGAATCTCCCCAAAGAGATTATATGTCTGTGGTTTATGGCTACCGATACTTGCTGTATTTGAAATTGAAACTGAAAATATAACACATGTATTAATTCACTGGCATAATAATATACCCATAAGTTAGTAACATAAAAATATTTTTACAAAAACCTGTATTTTCAAAACCAAAAAAACAGCAAAATAAGCAGCCTTGTGTGTCTTGCTTAATAAAAGCCAGCTGGGTTCTCACACTGACTCCTGCAGTCAACCTGTCATGAAGGGATGTCTTGGCTGAGGTACAGTGATGAAGATCTCGCCTTACATGGCTCTGGAGTTGGTAAGGGGAGGAGTATTCGTAAGATAATTGTGCTAATTCTTTTTATCACAGCAAAGTCAACAAGTGGTAGCTTCTCCAAGGTGAGCTGCAATTTGAAAGATGGAAAAGCATAACAATGAATGTTTCCTGGCCTTTTGCGTGGCTGTTTGACCCACGTGTGTTTTGTAACATCACACTTTGGCCCTTTGGAAAATACTGACCCGCTCCGTTATTCGCATGTTCCAAATAGTCACACCGTTTATTTTACAATATGAAAAAAGAATCACATTCTTCTGTATCATACGACTGCTGATCTCACCAGACAGTCTCTAAATACTGGGATCTGTCCGAATCTGGCAGCAGACTCAGGTTTTTGAAGAGTCTATTCTTTGCTGGAAAGTTCGAATGTTATCACTGGCACGTGTTGACACGCACGCCAGCGTGCAAAAGTGTTGGTGGGGGAGACGCTGGCGTCGTGGCTCCCCTTCTCCCCTGGTGGTTCTATTTTGCACCCGCACGACCTTGCAGGAAAGAACATAGTTTCATTTAAGGATGCTATTGATGGAGCAGAAAAATTATTTGTCTTATTACATCTTGACCCTTGAGGCCACGTCTTTTTCATATGCTAAGTGACCGAACCAAAGCATTTGGGTTCAATCCCCAGTACCTTCATTTTAAATAAAAATACAAAAGTAAAAGAAAAAGGTGCTTCTGCCATTTGCACTAGAGCTTCGCAAAGAAATGCAGGGATTTGGAACCTTGTTCATTAGCTTTCACTTCTGTAAATCTGAAAGCACAGGCGAAGATTAGCAGGGTTCCCCCTGAGATAAACGGACATATTTTCCCCATTTTTGCCCCCATCCTGAGGGCCGGGGGTGATATTTCTAAGAAAGGAATTTCTTTCACAGGCGATTAAAAGGTACGGTTTTCTTATTTCAAAAGAAAGACACTTTCTTCCCTCTTGCATATTGAATGGTTTTTCTAAGTAGCACAAAATGCTAAAAAGGCCCTCCTGCCTTCATTAACAATCCACAGGTAAATCCTTGGCAACCAGCTGGGGTCCACTGGGACCTCAGTCCCTGCATCATGGAAAGCAATCAGAGCGCCAAATGTCAAATGCAGGTGGACTGGGGTGCGGGATATTAAAAATACGTACACCCACAGGGACTGGATTAGGCTGAGAAAATAATTTCATAACCTAAACTAATTCATTTAGAGCTGAATATGATTCAAGTTAAGTTGAAAGTGATTACAAATATCATTAAAGGTAACCCACAGTCCAGAAATTGCCATCAAGTTGTCTATGTCTGTTTGTTATTCTTAGGATCAGAATGAACTTTTCTGCAGACCCCAGTTCCTCCTAGAACATGAATTTATCCATTCGCACAAGGGTAGCTAACAAGCAAATCTGACCCTCCGAAAGGAGGCAGACTCATGATGCAAGAGCAGTTTTGGGGTCAGGCAGAAATACGTTTCCTAGAGAATATAAATATAGTGACCATCTCTAACCTTCAGATTTCTTATCTGCAAAATGGAAACAATACTATCTACCTCTTAGGGTCCTGGTGGTGAGGACGTAGGAGGTATCTTTAAAAGGCTGAGCTCAATGCACGACATCTAGTAAGCAGTTTACAGGTCATTATTTACAGCACCGTGGGCAAGTTGTGTCGCCTGGAAGACAAAAGGATGGAAAAAAAAATAATGAAAGGAGGCTGGGAAATGCACAAACCTATAACATTTGATGGTCCTTGTCACAGAGAAAAACATGTGACTTGAGCCAGGTCAAAAAATCTGCTGGAGCTCCCTGGAGAGGGTAACGCACCTTTGATGTTGCTGCCTGTGAGGACGTGAATCTGCATGTGCGGGAAGCCGTTCTCCCCACCTGGCGGGAATGAGGCCCACGCAGAACGAAGAGGTCAGAAAGGAAAAGGGGCAAGATGGCCTCCTGATGGCCTCGCTTGGACTCTGGATCCAGCCTGGAATTTCCCGCCACCAAAGCCCACAGATGTCCTTTCCACTGAACCCAGTTGAAGGTGGACTTCTGTTGTGCACAACCAAAGATTTTTGACAAGTCTAGCTTGACCTTGGGAAAAGAGGGAAGAAGGCAGGGTGGGGACGGGGGGCTGGTGCCACAGGGCCATTCCTGCTCTCGCCAGCCCCCACGGGAGCCTGCTCCCCTCGCTTCTTTCTGGTTGCTGAACTCTGGTAGGGATGAGAAGTATCTAAGTGAGAATTAGATTGACTCATCTATGAATATTTTCTTATTATTCATTTAACAGATGTGCTGGGGATTGAACTCAGGACCTCGAGCATGCTAAGCACACACTCTACCACTGAGGTATACCCTTCCCCCAATATTTTATTGTAAGTGTTCTGACTTAGGACCTCAGAGAACAGGTTCACCTTTGATTTCCTGGTAGGTGGGATCTGGAACACACAAGGTCCGCGCGTATCAGTGAATGAAGCAAACACGTTGCCCGTTCGCCCACCTCTTCCTCGTGTGCGATGAAACAGAAGCAGAGGAGACACAGTTGGTTTCTGGAGTGGATCAAAGCATCCAAGTTGCCACTGCAGGGAAAGGACACAAGGAATGTCTCCTCTCTTCCCCTGTGGGAACCCCGCTATGGCCCTTCCTCAGCTCCCACACCCACCACTTCTGACCGTGTCCCTTGGTGTCCATGATGGGATGGCCCAAGACGTTTCTCATTTCAGGATCTGGAATAAGATCGTTCATACTTATGCCCATGAAACAATGGCAAGATTAAGATCAAATCCCTCGCACATTCTTGGAGGCAGGAGGGAAATTATAATTGAGGCGTTCTCTAAATTTGCTACGAGTCTGAGAGGGAAACTGAGGGAGGTTGGAGGGAGAATGGCTCCTGGACCCATGGGCTCCATTCCTTTTTCTCGTCAGGTAAGGCCACTCTGCTCTGGAGTCCAATAAAGCACCTGTCATGCCCAGCGTCTCAGCTACCTGAGACCCCACTGCCCAGGGCCAGGATACTCCCCTGTGCTCGTGGGAGGAAGAGCTAAGTTTAGGTGGCAAAATCAGTGTCCCCAGAATCAATGTCTGATTTATTTTTAAATGCACTGCTTAATTAATTAATTAATTAATTAATTAATTGTTTGTTTGTTTTGGGGAGAGAGGTAATTAGGTTTATTTATTTTTAATGGAGATACTGGGGATTGACTAAGCTCAGGGTCTACCCCTGAGCTCTACCCTCCCCCTCTACAATTTCTGATATATTTTATTTTGTTGTCTGACGAAGTCCCAGACTTCCTTTTGCAGAAGGCCTTGCCCACTCAGAATGACACTTTCCATTTAGACATTTCCAACCTAGTTGATATTTCACTTTAAAGATCACTTTTCCCCTTTCTACTGGCCATAACTTAAGCAAGGAGATATTTCATAAATAACTTCTGCTTTCAGTCACCCCAAACAGCACACCCAAGGGCTCAACATCATGTTGAGTGGGAAAAACAGGATGAGAATCAGGAGACCTGGTTCTAAACCAGGCTGGACTAGGTACATGGCTTTTCTGCAGATGTTTCCTAGACACGCGGTCTTGGACGATTTATCTGCCCTCTCACGGTGCTTTCCTCATAGATTGTTGTGGGGATTAAATGAGATAATAGTGCAAAACGTTTACCATTACACCCTACACTATATAAATGGCTCAAAAAATTATTACGAGCCTTTTCATTACTACTATTACCACTGCGATCATATAACAGCAGTTCTTTTTCCAGAAAACATACATTCTTTCAGACAAATTACTATTCCCATAATGACAGGCTCACTTAAAGGAAACTGTAAGGCAAAGCTGTGGACACACAACTGGCATTCTCTGCTCTGCTCCTGGACTGGAGTGTGGATTCCAAGGATAAAGAAAGAAACGGAGGGAAGGGGGAGGAGTGGACTTAGCATATCACACCTTGTCCAGACCAGGCTCCCTGACCACAGTGTGATGATGATGATAAAAATGATGATTATGCTGGTAATGGTGATAAAGGTGATGGTGATGATGATAAAGATGGTGGTGATGGTGATAAAGATGATGATGGTAGTGGTGGTGACGGTGGTGGTGATTATGATGATGATGGTGGTGGTGATGATGATAAAGATGATCATGGTGGTGAGTGGTGATGATGATAAAGATGATGATGGTGGTAGTGGTGATGATAAAGATGATTGTGGTGATGGTGATGATAAAAATGATGATGGTGGTGATGGTGGTGGTGGTGATGATGATAATGATGAAGATGATGATAAAGGTGATGATGACAATGGTAATGATGGTGGTGGTGATGATGATGTTTTAAACAATGAAAACACTATTCTTTCATATGCTGTATTTCTGTAGTATTAAAAGGAGGTCAGCAAACATGGAACTAAAAGACACTAGAGGCCAAAACAAGGACAAAAGTTCTCCTAACACCTCGTTAAGAATCTTGCATGACTGCATGAAGATGGAATGTTCATGCAGAAAATACCATTGAGAAAGTTAGAAAAGGCTAAATCAAGATTTTTCGTAATTATTGCATTACCCAACAGAAAGTGGATGTCAATATTAGTAATAAGAGTAGTCAGCATGTTTTTAGTTCTTGCTATGGTAAGGGCCAACCACTGTGTTAAGCACTTTGGATGCATCATTTCACTTAGACTGTGCTGTTGCCTTGGAAAGGAGGGATTTGGGGTTGGGTTTTGTTTTGTTTTGTTTTTTTACTTATTTTACAGAGGAGGAAACTCAGAGAAATGAAATGATTCCCCCAGGTGCATGGAAATAGAAATATTAGCAGCGACAGGATCTGAACACAGAGCTCCCGACTTCTACACAAAAATTCCAGCTGTTACAGGAGTAGCTCTGTCCTCTGCTGCTCCTGATGTTGGCGGAGGAGGCAACAGGAGGCTGTGGGTGGGCAAGACAGACCCTTTCCTTTTGTTAGTCACTTGGTAACACCAGGTCAGCCCCTTTCCCCACCCCGTGGTGCTGGGGCTGCTGGTGGGATAACGCTAGCTAGCCTCCGTAGCTCACATCAGATTTCCATATTTTCTTATTAAGGTCTAATTCACATACTTCACATCCTCCCTTTCAAAGTGCACACTTCAGTAGTTTTTAGTGTATTTACCAAGTTGTGCAACCATCGCCACTAAAACTTCCCAGTGTTTCTGGGGCTCTTATCACAAATGTAGGATTTCTGGGAGAACTGAGGAAATATCATCCCCTGCCTTTAAAGAATTTGCGATCTTGTCAAGACGGCATGGTTTACAGTCAGAATGGCCATCATTCAGAAGTCCACGAACAATAAATGCCGAGAGGATGAAGAGAAAAGGGAACCCTCCTACACTGTTGGTGGGAAGGTAGTTTGGTGCAGCCATTATGGAAAACAGTTTGGAGATTCCTTAAAAAACAAAAATAGTTTTAAAACTAAAAATGTGATCCAGCCATCCCACTCCTGGGCATATATTCAGAGGAAACTCTAACTCGAAGAGACACATGCACCCCAATGTTTGTAGCAGCACTATTTACAATAGCCAAGACATGGAAACAATGTAAATGTCCATTGACAGGTGACTGGATAAAGAAGTTGTGATATGTTTATACAATGGGATACTACTCAGCCATAAACAAGAACAAAATAATGCTATTTGCAGGAACATTGGGTGGACCTGGAGACTGTCATACTAAGTGAAGTAAGTCAGACAGAGAAAGACAAATATCATGTGATATCACTTATATGTGGAATCTAAAATATGACACAACTAAACTTATTTACAAAACAGAGATGGACTCACAGACAGAAAACAAACTTATGGTTACCAGAGGGAGAAAGGAGGCAGGGATGGATAAATTGGGAGTTTGAGATTTACAGATACAAACTACTATATATAAAAGAGATAAACAACAAGGTCCTACTGTACAGCACAGGGAAATATATTCAATATCTTGTAATGGCCTGTAATGAAAAAGAATATAAAAAGGAATATATATATAACAATCACTATGCTGTACATCAGAAACTAACAGAACATTGTAAATAGACTATACTTCAATTAAAAAAAACTAGTGAGTAGCCAAACAAACAAACAAAAAGGCCTGGTTTATAAGCTGGAAGGTCTTCACTAACAATAAAAGAAAAGAAAACACAACAAGAACACACACACGTAAGGTCAGTGCTAAGAGAGGAGAGGAATTAACAACTAGGGCCAGCGGCTATGAGGGGGTCCTCAGGGAGGGGGCAGGCCTTGGAGACGAGGGAAAATTGGACAGCTGGTGTGAGCAGGGAGGGCATCAGATGTGAAAAAACTGTCAGGCTAAATGGCCCAGGTGTTAAACTCTTGCCAAGCATAAATATTTGCTCTACTGAGAGACTGTCTGGGACATCAGTGGGAAATAGAAAACAGATTAGATGAGGCCCAGTGATTTCAGCCAGAGATCGCCCGGCCTATTTGAACATAATTTATATAATAGTGAATAGCAGCTCCTCTCTGAAACCTGAGGGTGATACACATTGATTTCAGCAGGATGTGTGCTTTGTGCAGCCAAGACAGCATTTGGCCCTGGGTGGAAATTCCTGCTTTAAAAAAGCCATTTTGTTCCATTTTGAAATAAAGTGGGAGTGAAAGTCATGCCCCAGGATGCTTCATGGTTAATAAAACCGCAAAGGCATTCTGCCTAGGCATAGAAGATTATTTTAAGCATCATCTCCGGGGCTCCCCGTTACTAAGGGAATCCTGTCTCAGCTCAGCGGTGCAGACAGGCAAGTTGCCATGACAATCCTGCTCAGCCTGGTTGCAGTCTAAATACCATAGAGGGAGGAGCCGCTGTCACTGCCTGACCCTCAGCAGCCTGTGGTGCACCCCTGCCCCTTGCAGTTGGCCGCTTCTCCTCCTGGACCCACCTCAGCTGCCCAGTCCATGTCACTAGGGGGCACAGGCACTGTTAGAAGGGCACTCGGGTCAGGGCTCACTGCATGTGATGGTCAGTGTCCTCTTCTGCCCCAGAATGTGTTGTTCACGCTGGGTCACGTTCAAGCCTTCCTGGGCACAGACAGTCCAAGCCTGGCCGTTGTCTCTCCGAATAGAGGAAATTCTAGATATTTACCAGGAAGCTGCTCTGGGATGCAGAAGGAAGTCTGGAATAAATCTTACTTTCTTCCCTGTAAACCAGCCAGCCATCATCTGAAACATTTTTACAGGGCAGAGGCGTCACGATGGTCAGCAATTGATCAATCCCTGCAACTTCCCCAATGCAGTCCTGTCCTTTCATGTGGACACGCCCACGGTGTTTACAGCAGATTATACTTCCTAAAGGTCGCTGTTTCCATGTCTCCCGCCCCGTGTGCCCTTCTCACAGCGTGAATCTGCCATGTTCACATTGTGGCATGAGGCTGTCTTGCCAAGGTGAGTCTGCACCTTGAACATGGGCCAGCTGGTGTCTGAAGTGAAGTAATACCATGTGATTTCTGAGGTTAGGTCATAAAAGGTAACACAGCCTACATCTTGGTTCTCCTGGGATGCTTGCTCTTGGAGTCCAACCATCATGTTGAGAGGAAGCCCAAGAAGCCACGTGGCGAGACCACATGTAAGTATTTCAGGACTTTTCCAAACGAGATGTATTGCAAACATTATAAGAACTAACTGAAGGGATTAAAGGCAGGAATGTATGAAAAAGTAGTTTGAAATAAACCCTTGGTTGGAGATGGCTTTAGAAATTCAGGAGTCAATCTATTCCTAATGTTTTCTCTAGTAAAGAGGACATTTATCATAGCAACTTTTGGTCTGGATTAGAGGGGTAAGAATTATAGAACTGTAGTGCTAAGAAGAGATAATGGAGGTTATCTTTGTTCCAATGAGAAAAGTCCCAGAGAGACTAGGTGGTACCAGGATCCCAGGGTCCAGGGTAGTCTCTGAAGGATGACATCAGAAGTGAGGGGGAGGCTGAGCTCAGTGCCTGAGCCCTAAAGCAGCCCCAGCTAGGTCCCTCGGGAGCTGGGCTGGTCCTTGTCAACCTGCAGCATACAGTAGTGACTAAATCAAGGAAGATGAAACATCCCAGACCCAGCTGGCAACCAGGAGATGTGTTCTGTGTGACAGCAGACAAAGCATGGTTTGCTTTGATTCAGTTCAGCAGTAGCCCCTGCTAAGGATGTCACTAACTCAAGGATTAGGAGAGATTTGGCACCAAGGGCAAAGGTTAGACTGAATAGCCACCTCCTCAACCCTGACAGACCGCTGTGTGTGGGATGTTCACTTACTAATTTTCCTCTTTTTTGTTGTTATATTGTTTGTTTTATGAAGGCGAGGTAATTCGGTTTATTCATTGATTTCTGCTTGTAGGAGGTACCGGAGATTGAACCCAGGACCTTTTGTGTGCTGAGCCTGCGCCCTACCACTTGAGCTATACCCTTCCCCTGCCTCCCTTTTTTTTATTTAACTGCAAAGCAAATGTTATTTTATATATGAATTTGTCATTAGTTATTACATAAATGCTGCCTAGTGCCATTAACCAAATGGCAGGACCATTTGACATCTGCAATTCACCTCTGTCTTTACACACAGAATTTTCATGATTTTTAAAAGGATATCTATCAGCAAAGTTTTAACGTTGAGATGCAATCTAGCATCCGTAATATCTGGTGTTCTGCAGATAGCAATGTAGGAGAGAAGTATTTTAATCTCCTGTCATTTGAGTGACTTTATGGAAAAATCAAATCAGTAATTTAGAAGCTCTAAGTCTTCAAAGTCGATTTTCAGATGCACTTATAGAGGAATTCCAATGCAAGGGAGGTAACATATTTGTCATAGAGAACTTAGGAAACAAAACGGCTCAGAGCACATGCTCTGTGGCCCTTACAAGCTGAGTGAACTTCTTTAAGTTGTGTAACCTCTCTGTGCTTATTTTATGAACTGTGAAATGAAGATACTTTTAGTATTACCACGTGGGGTTATTATAAAGATTGAGGAAATATAATGAAAGAGTGAAAATGAATCTAGTGTTTATAGTGGGAGGTCAATAGGATGTTTCTAACAGACCACACCCCAGGTCACACCAAAGCTACAAAATGACTAACAGTGCCTTCTCCTGACTGAGTTCTGTTTCCTCACCAACATCCTCATTGGTTTCACTTTGTCCTCTTTGCCCCCAGAACAGAATTATGGTGATGCCCAATTGCTGAATTGTTCTTGCTGCTTGATAACACAGATTTCAGAGCAAGTCCCTGTTTCCCTGGTGCCACCTTGAAATAACCTAGCATGAGTCCAGATCTTGTAACTCACTAGGACAGAGACGTCCTCAGGTGTCTGCTCTCTCTCCCTGTAGCAGGCTAACTGAACTTAACCTTGTTTGGGTTCAGGTGTGCTTCTGGTCGTCCCTGACTGATGGTCTTCCACTATACTGAGCACACAGTACAGCGCACTCTCTGCACAAGACATGCTAGCCAAGGGCAGTAGTAGGCAAGTCTTTTTTTCCCCTGGCTTGTTGCATGCAGCACACCTAGAACATGCTTGTTCAATAAAGGGCTATTCTCAAGTAACTGGGAAGCCAGGTGTTGTGGCTAGGAAGAAGAGATGTCATTTTTCCTCCAACACCCAAAGTGTTATTGTTAGGTGTCCACGGTAACTGCAACAGCAATTGGTGGATTGGCAGAGCAGGCAAAGCAAAGATTTTGAAGTCCAAGAAGTTACCAGAAGTTGACCATTGCCTGGACTTTTTAAGCCAGGCTAACCAGATCTCTAATAAAATGAGGGTGTTGAAATAGCTAAACTTTTAAGTTCTTATTTCCAAAATTTCTACAAACACCCATATGACAAAGAAGGAAACAAGCTTTTGGAGTAATAGAACGAACGCCCAAGACACACACATGGTGATTAGGCTGGCTCTGGGACTCAGGCAAAGGCTTTATTTATACAGAAGGTGTATTAGGCATCTATTGCTGCATCACAAATCGTTCTAAAACTTAGTGACTCAAAGTAAGAGCAATCATTTATTCTCTCTGGCAGTTTCTTCTGGTCAAGAACCCGTGAGGTCCCTGGCTGGATGGTTGAGGCTAAAAGTCTTTCATGAGTTGCATGGGACTGGAGGAACCACTTACTACCTGGCTCACTCCTAGCTGGAGAGTTGACTCCTCCTCACATGGGCCGACTGCAGGACATGACGCTGGTTTCCCCCCCAGGGAGCCATCCAAGACACCAAGACAGAGAAGCAATGCCTTTTATGGCCCGGCCCTGAAAGTCACACATCATCTACGGGTCCATATTCTATTAGCACATACCAGCCCTGATTCAGCCCCGACTCTGCCCGTGTGCCAGCGGTGCTATTTTGGACTAGCACCAAAATTCTAGGTCTCTGTGTTCCCTCATTTGTTATCTAAAAACAACTTCCGTTCGGGGCTATTCTGAACGTAAACCAATAAACTGTCAAGCGCTGCTTAGTACAATGAGCTGCCCCACAACAGGAGTCATTTCGAAATGATTTCGCTTCCTTAGAGAGCCCGTCCCAGGGTCGCCTTATTCTTCTAAAGTTGAAACGCCGAGCCTCCCCTTTTCCCAACCCCGTAGAGAAGAGTCAGGCAGACCCCGTCTCCCCAGCCCGACTCCCATCCGAAGTAGGACTGTTCCAGAGGTGGAACTCTAGTTCCCGGGGCGGGTCCGGCGCCCGGAGCGCAAGCGAACGGACCGGAAGTGGCTCCGGCAGTTCTTCTTCTGTCCCGGAGGGCACCGGCGGGACGCGGCGGGACGGCTCTGGTGGGCTCCGCGGACGGGGACGCCGGCGCGGGGACGCCCTGAGCGCGGAGCAGCGGGCTCCCGGAAGAGTAGCGGCCACGCCATGCCAGCTTGGAGGCTGCTGGCTCGGGCCGGCGCCCGGGTGCTGGGCCGTGGCGTGGACGGCCTGCATGCGGCCTCGGGCTCAAGGAACAGGTGTGTGCGGGTGAGGGTCGGGGCTGGGGGTGGTGCCTGTACCTGCAGCCCTGGGGCAGCCGCCTGGCCTGGTCCCCGGGGCAGCGGCCCGGCCTGGTCCCGGGGTAGCCGCCTAGTGTAGTCCCTGGGCAGCGGCCCGGCCTGGTCCCCGGGAAGCCGCCTGACCTGTTTCCCGGGGCAGAGACCCGGCCTGGTCCTTGGGGCTGCCGCCTGGCCTGGCCTAGCCTGGCCTGGCCTAGCCTGGCCCGGCCCAGAGGTCTCTGCCCCGGGTTGCGGAGGAGGGGGCTCCGTCCAGACCTAAAGAGTAAGGGTCGTTGTCTAAGGCCGTACCCTTTAAAGAACTGAACTGATGTTTGTTTGTTTTTAACGCTGATGAGCTAACGACTGGCAGCGTCACCAATAATATTATCTGCTGGTTGGTGAGCGTTAATGCTGTTAGGTCCATTAGGCGCAGTAGCTCAAGCAGCCTCACCTGAGAGAGCTGCGCTCATCCGTCTTACTGATACGACCACTGTTCCAGCGTGATACCGTTTTGCAGATAAAACAGAGGCTTAGAGAAAAGTGAGTTGCCCAAGGTCACTTAACTAGTAAGTGCAAAGTTGGGACTCCAGCCTGAATCTATCGACCTGTCGATGGAAGGGAAAGAGACCACAGAAAGCTTTACTTCTTTTCTGACCCTCCTTTTGAGAATTACACACCTCCTTCCTGCTCTCCATCCCCTAAGGTCTTTCTTGGTGTGTTCAGCTGGTCTTTGGTCATGTCTTCTGTGGATTTTAAAATTTTGCACACCCAGTTTCTTCGCCACTCTGAACCTAGGCCATGTCATTGCAGGGAAGAGAGGTGAGCCTATCAGGGAGAGATCAGTACCCAACATTGTCACCTCTTCTGGATATATACTGTTCAGGTACTTGTTCAGATGGGCCAGTGGCTTCTCTTTCATCGACGTAGGAACAACTGCGTTAGATGTCAGTTTGTCACGGAGCAGATGAGGAACTTTTCCTCCAGGGAAACCATTAGCAGTTAAAATATGAGCCCCATTATTGTTATTATAAGGCATGTCAGGGAAAAAACTAGAACAGAATCCAAACCCTTTCCTAAGGTCCTGATTACACTTTCCAATTCATGTGACCTCCCTTCCGAACATTAAGTGGGGGAACCTTTTAAATTGTGCTTTGTTGTCTGATTTTTATTTTTACAGGACAGACATCTGGTTTTTGGTTAGAAGTCTCCATGGAGAGAGTGGCACTTGGTGGGATGAGCATCTTTCTGAAGAAAATGTTCAGTTTGTTAAGCAGTTGGCCTCTGATGAAAATAAAGCCCAGTTAGCAAGCAAACTCTGTCCTCTGAAGGATGAGCCGTGGCCCGTACATCCTTGGGAACCAGGTGTTTGTTATTTTGTGTTTAATGTGTTCTCATCGCCCAGTTGCTGTGTGGCGGGCCCATTCAAAATCATTGTGACTTTGTGATAAATTTATCATCTGTTGAAACGATTTTTTCATGTCTGAAGTATGTCTGTTTCATTGGTTTGAGTTGCAGGTTTGTTTCCAGCATCCTGGTCCACCTTTAGTGAATGTCTGGTGGTCATCCAGAAGCTGCTTTGTGGGTGCACAGAAAATCATTCTGCACTTGTGTTCTTGTTTTCTTTAGATGAAAAATAATATAAAATAAGTCAGGGAAGAAAAGCTGGAAGAGTGTGTGGCCGGACCAGGAGGCATGAGGCCTTTCCTGTCCAGGGTATCGTCTTCGGTTAGGGTTTATTGTGACTGTTGAATCTTATCACGGCCAGAGTTCTTAGTGGAGCAACTTTATCGGTTTATGCAACAAATCTAAGTGTCGTTGGGGAGGCCGACAGATTTTAGCAGTACGACCATTTGTGTCCTCCCTGTAACCCCAGCTAACTTCTTAAGATTTGAGTCGTACATTTCTAATTAATGAGGCTAGATATGAATTAGTATTAGGAAAGCAAAGCACAGTGATGGATTTATCCTGCCCTCTGAATACACTGCTTTAAAACCAGTGTTTATCAGATAAACTGTTTTGTTTTGTACATTCCTCTTACATTTATTCTTCAGAGATTTATTGAGGACCAGCATGTTATGTCAGGCATTGTTGAAGGCACTCAGATCTGTAAGAGGAACCTTTGTGTTTTACTCTGAATCCATAAGCGTGTTTCTTATGTGCCTGCTCTTTGTATTGAAACCACAATTTAGGAAATACTGTTTCATTGTGTTGGTGAGCGCTGAAAAAGCTGTGTGACTGTTGACGTGGTTTTCATTGCCAGGTTCCTCGAGAGTCGGCCTTATCGCGCTGAAGCTGGGCATGATGCCTTTATGGACCAAGGATGGTCAAAGGCATGCTGTCACATTACTGCAGGTGAGAAAGACACCCGAGGTATGACGAGTCTGTGTGGCAAGATCTGTTTGTGCAGACCTCAAAGGGCAGTTTCGTGTGGTGAAGGAAAGGGTAGCGTCAGACATAAACACTGAAGGAGCTTTACTTCTGACGGTATCAGCGCAGGTTCCCAGCGGCCTGAATGGTGGTTTTCTCAATAGCAGCATTGGGATACTTGGGGCAGTGAATAAAACCAGTCACAGCCCAGCTCCTTTTAGAGCGACTAGTTTAACTCATAATCAGAG
The DNA here is from genome assembly GCF_009834535.1 of Camelus ferus. Lineage (NCBI taxonomy): Eukaryota > Metazoa > Chordata > Mammalia > Artiodactyla > Camelidae > Camelus > Camelus ferus. The sequence goes on along the minus strand of NC_045696.1, from coordinate 121,181,370 downwards.
AGCATCTCAGCCCCATTGCTCTGTGTTAACTCAGAATGTAGCTCTCTCTTGTCTGTGGAAGCAGCACTTCGTTCTTTGAGGTGAGGTGGACTTCACATTTAAGAATGTGGGGCATGGGGCCAGATCCCTGACTTCACATCTTGGATCTGTCCCTTTGTGGCTGTGTTCCTTGGAGCACTGTGCCTTGTCTGTAAAAGATGCACTTTTATTCTGTGAAAGAAGCTGTATGGCCCACCTCAGAAGGTTATTGTGAGGTGTGCACAAGATGATGAAGGTCAAGCCCTGAAAACAGTGTGCAGTGTCAGATAAACGTGAGCTGCTTTGTCTTTATCCAACAATAGAAAGATGGCTGATCTGGTTAGGAGACCCTCACGCCCCAAATCACTGTGGACGGGCTGGTTCATTTTGGAGGCCTCGCCTTCGACAAGTGATTAGGCAGATGGTGGTGGTTAAAGTGAGCACTCAGGCACCCAGGTGTGTCCAGTGCTGAGCCTCACGGGCGGCCTGCAAGCCCTTAGGCACTTCTTGTTGACTCGGGATGGTTAAAGAAAGGATTGGGGTTTCTAGAACTACTAGAAACTAGTGGAGCTTTCAGGAGTGACGGGTGGGGTTGAAAGTGGAACAGCCACCTCAGGAAGCAGCTTAGCACCGTGGTCAAGTTGAACATGGTGAACCTTATAGTCCAGCAGTTCCCCGCCTGAGTGTTAGTAGGGAACTTGAACTGGTGAGCACCAGGACACCCAGCAGTGTTTATGTAGTTAGTCCTCCAAAACCAGAAGTAGCCCGGTGTCCGTCACGGTAGGATGAGTGAGTGAATCGTGGTCTGCTTAGGTAACAGAATGCTGGATGGCAGGGGAGACGGAGCACCCGGCAGTACGGGTGAGCCCTGCAGGTGGGATCTTGAGTGAAAGCAGGGAAACGTGGACAAGTCCATACGACCTGCGTCCACTTAGGGGAAGGTCCGAGCCAGCCGCGCAGACCTGCATCATAATGCAGCGCTTTCAAGGGGTGGTGATTATAAAGGTCGTGAGAGCCATCGGCGTCGACAGTAGCGGGGTCACAGCGGCTGCTTCAGAGCGGTGCTTCTCAGACTTGAGTACGGCTCAGAGCCACCTGGAGGCCTTACAGTCACAGGGGCTCTCAGTCAGCAGGTCTCAGCTGAGCCGAAGAGCCTGTGTTTCTCCAGGTGCCCAGGGGATGCTGATGCAGCTTGTCTGGGACCACACTTCCAGAGCCGCTGCTCTAGGGATGGAAGAGGAGGGATGGGAGTGAGGGGTGACTGGGAAGAGACAGGGCTTTGGGGGCATCCTGACATGGGTAATGGTTGCATGCACACTTTTCTTATAAATCCTCATTTGCTTATGCACTTTATGTGTTGTATTTGACAATTGTCTTAAGGTTATTTCTGTATTTTCAGATTGTGGTTGGTTTTAGAGAGATGATGAGATTAAAAAAAAACTTTAGGGGATTCCTTATTGTCCTAGGGCCTCGTGTGGCTGGTGTGTAATATTAAAATGTATCTCAGTGCATACTTCGTTGTTTTTTTTTGTTTGTTTCTTTAGGTGCAAGACTGTCACGTCCTAAAATATACTCCAAAGGAAAATTATAATGGAAAAATGGCAGCTCTAACTGTAGGAGGAAAAACTGTATCACGTTTCCATGTAAGATACATTTTCATTCCTAGAATAGTACATTTCATGAGTTTCAGATCTGAGTTCTTTGAGATTCTGTATTTAAGTTTTGAGGCTATTCCATAGCCACAGACTGGTATTTGTCCAGGAGGTTAAGTTATGGATTTGGGGGCAGGCAGTCTGGCAGAGCCATGGAGCCCAGAGCCTGGGGGACTTCGACTTTGTTCCTGTATCTCCTTTCACTGTCTGGAACAAGTGACTTCACCCTCTAAGCTGCAGTATTTGCCCAGATGTAAAATGGGGATAAAAATGCTACTTACATAAGAGGTTTGTTACCAGGATTATATGAGATTTTTCCTATGTGCTTGGCATGTAACAGACACTGAACAGGTGGTAGCTATTTGGTTATTTTGCTGTTTAATTTCATTGTTTTTCTAAATTGTCTCAACTCTTGGCACCAACAGGATGTGAGGGTTAATTTTGTATGTACTAGAAGCGGTTCTGACTGTTGGGGAGAAAGCTGTATATGAACCCACATCAGATTTTTTTTAAATAAAGCATATTTCCCAAGTAGAATACAAATAGAATGCCACGTTTGTAGTTTAAATGTGAAAAATCTGCAGTTAGTATTCTCTATTGAATGTTGAAAGCAGAGAATACCTTCCTAGAAACAGTGATGGTTTTTACTGGCGGCTCCTGAAACATCTTTAGGTTTACTAAGGCATTGCTTGTCTCCACTTGTCCATTCTAACTTGTTTATAAAATGGATGTGAGTGGACGCTAGGACGCAGCCTGGGCCACGCAGCTGTCAGAGCTGGCCCGTGTTTACTGTGAGCCCTCTAGTTCCTTGTCACAGATTTGGGCACTTCCTGCCAGGCAGGGAAGCCCTTTATGCCTTGAACGTTTGTTGTCTCATTAGCCTTTTCAGCCTCTAAAGCCACAGAGGTTAAGCAGCTCCCCCGCTCAGGGCTGCCCACTGAAGGGGTGGATCTGCAGTCAGACTCCAAGCCTTCCTTTCTGAGCTATGTCTTGCTGTCCCCACTCTGGGGCGTGTAGGCTGGTGGGAGGGTGGACTGATAAACCCGCCATCTGGGTACAGGGCTGTGACTGCAGCAGGCCCAGGCTGCTGGAGGACCAGGGAGGAGAGCGGGCCTGGTCGCTGCAGAAGCAGAGCCTGTGTGCGTGGGGAGGAGCCTGCATGGTGTCTGGATCTCTGTGGGGTCCGGTGCGGGGCCGGGGAGTGTGGTGAGGGGGTGAAGGGGGCAGCTGTCAGGATGGAGGGCTGAGGAGTTGGGGCTCTGAGGAGCCTTGTGAGTTCTCTAACCAGGGCAGTGCCAGGTGAGCTGTGATCTTGGTTAACTCAGTCAGGAGAACCCAGCGCAGGGAGGACGTTCTGGAGGTGATTTTCAGCACTGGGGGAGTTGATAAAAGTGTTTGGCACCAGAGCAGTGGCATTGGGTTTGGAAGGGGTGGTGATTGTAAAGGACTCGGAGTAAGCGTGTGGGGAGGGGACATGGCGGGGTGGCGCCCTGTGCCCAGCCTGGGATAGTGCAGGGGAAGGGAAGCTGGGAGGAAAGGTGTGTTTGAGGTGTTTACAGCAAATCCAGATGGAGTTGTGCTATGAATGGTGGGGATACTGGTCAGTACACTGGTGGTGGTTGAAGTCACCGGGGTCTTGTAGCTCAGTAGGACTATCTCAGAGTGTTAGAGAAGTTAGCTGGTTATGGTTTAATTTTTCATTAAAGCTTCATTGTAATATCTGCTACTAGTTCTTGACAGTTTATTGACTAATAATTTCAGGCCTCAGATAATTCCACAGTAATTAAAAGCACAAGGTAATATTTTTGGAAACTTGTTTTTAATGTCAAATATTTGAACTTTTAAGTATGTCGATGTTTGTCAGCCTTCACGTGAATCGTGTAACTCTTCTGTTTAATGGATGCCACTGTTTTCTGATTGATCATATTAGACAAAAACTTTGTCTTTGACCTTTCATCAGAGTAGGATGTGAAAATGAAATTCTGAAATTCTTAAAAGTAAAGCATTTTGGTTCAGAAAGGAAAACAATTTTTGGAACTAAACTATATACAAACTTCCTGTTGCTTATAGTAACTGTCAGGGAAACTGCAGGTGGCTTGGTTATAGAAGGTAGAGACAGACAGACCTATGAATATATAATATCAAACAGCTAAGCATTCTACAGTGAGTTGATTGTATTGGTTTTTTTTTATAATAGGGCTACAGTGTTATTTTTTCAATCTGTAAAGAATTCATTCCTCCAAGAAACTAGACTGCTTTTGCTGCTTTTGTGCCTTATACATAAAAACTGATGCGGCATATAGTATTTTAGAATAAGGAAGTTAAGTAGCCTTAAACGTTGATTAAATCAATTCATCTTAGGAGCAGAGGCATTTTCATCGTGAGAAGGAAATTGCAGGGAACTCTCAAGGCAGAGAAAAAATGCACCCTCATAGGTGGGAGTATCCAAGTGTGACACTGCTGTCAGTTTTGTAGATTGCCTTTTGAAATCATTTTAAAAAAAAGAGAAAAACTGGTGTCACACTGCTGTTGATTACAACTCAACTTAAGCATTTGGTTTTTCTCACAACTGATACCAAGTTAGTTTTATAATATTTTGATTTTAAAGGAAGAAGCAAAGTATTCAATTTTAATGAAATCGGAAGATAATCAAGAAGTGTTACCTTTGTTCTCTTTATGTCTCAGTTTATAAATACTTAGGTCAAGATGTGTATCTTGTCCCATCTTGTATGACTAGAAAAAGCAAAAGATTTCTCTCAGGAGCCTCCCATCATACCTAAAAACTGACATTAATAATATGTTTTTTAAATTACCAGGAAGAATATGTGAATGTCAAAAATAAAATTGAAATCTCTTCTAAAATGTAATAACTCTCAATCTGATACATCAGGAGAATATTTCAAGGAGCTGCATTTTCAAAACATTTATTGATATATAATTGACCTACTCTTAGTTGTGGATGCACAGTATAGTGACCTGATATTTCTGTAGTTTATTCAGTGGTCCCTGCAGTAAGTCTAGTTACGATCTGTCACCACACGAAGATGTCATTTAGTTATTGGCTGTATTCCCCGCACTGTAGAGTTCATACCTGGGCCTCGTTCTTTTGGTAACTGGAGGTTTGTGCTTCTTCATCTCCCTCCCCTATTTCCCTCATTCCCCCTGTGCCTACCTGTTTGTTCTCCATATCTATGAATCTGTCTCTCTTTTGTTACATTTGTTTATTTGTTTCTTAGATTCCACATATAAGTGAAATAATATAGTATTTGTCTTTGTCTGACTTACTTCACTTAGCGTAATGCCCTCTCGATCCATCCATGTGGTCATAGATGGCAAGACTGTATTCCTGTTACGGCTGAGTAATATTCCATTGTGCTTATGTACCACATCTTCTTTATCCAGTCATCTGTGTGTGAACACTAGGTTGCTGTGTCTTGGCTGTTGTAAATAGTGCTGCAGTGAACATGGGAGTGCATTTGTCTTTGAATTAGTGTTTTGTTTTCTTCAGGTAGATACCCAAAAGTGAAATTGTTGGATCATGTGGTAGTTCTGCTTTTAGTTTTTTGAGAAACCTCTGTCATGTTTTCCATAATGGCTGCAGCAATTTACATTCCCACCAGCAGTGTAGGAGGATTCCCTTTTCTCTATATCCTCACCAAAACCTATTATTTCTTGTCTTACTGATAATAGCCTTTATCCCGTGTGTGAGGTGCTGTCTCATTGAGCTTTATTTGCATTCCCTGACCAGCGACGTTGAGCATCTTTTCATGTGTCTGTTGGTCATCTGCGTGTCTTCCTTGTCTAGTCAAGTCCTCGGCCCATTGTTTTATCAGGTTGTTTGGGTTTTTTTTTTTTGATGTTGAGTTGTATGAGTTCTTTGTGTATACATACATATATATGTATTTATCATATCTATCATTTGCTGTTACCTTCTCCCACTTAGTAGGCAGCCTTTTCATCTTGTTGATAGTTTCCTTCACTGTGCAAAAGCTTTTTTGTTTGGTGTCTCATTTATTTCTACTTTTGTTTCCCTTGCCTGAGGAGACTGATTCAAAAAAGTTTTGCTAAGACCAGTGTCAGAGGTGGTACTGGCTGTGTTTTCTTCTAGGAGTTTTATGGCTTCAGAAGTGTTACATTTAAGACATTAATCCATTTTGAGTTTATTTTTGTGTATGAAGTGAGACAGTGTTCCATTTTGTTTCTTTCTCATGTAGCTGTCCAGTTTTCCCAGCACCATTTATGGAAGAGACTATCTTTTCTCTATCATATATTCTTGCCTCCTTTGTCATGGATTCATTGACCATTAAGCATGATTTTATTTCTGGGCTCTGTGTTCTGTTTCATTGATCTATATGTCTTATTTTTGTGTCAGAACCATACTGTTTTGATTACTGTAGCTTTGTAGTGTAGTTTGAAGTCAGGGAGTGTGATAACCTCCAGCTTTGCTCTTTCTCTCAAGATTGTTTTGGCTATTCTGGGTCTTTGGTGATTCCATATAAACTTGGGATTATTTATTCTGGTTCTGTGAACAATGCCATTGGTATTTTAATAGGGATTGCATTGAATCTGTAGACTGCCTTGGGTAGTGTGATCATTTTAACAGTATTCTTCCAGTCCATGGACACAGTATATCTTTTCATCTCTTTGTTTCATCTTCAATTTCTTTCATCAATATCTTAACAGTTTTCCAAGTATAGCTCTTTTACCTTCTTGGTTAAAATTATTCCTAGGCATTTTATTCTTTGTTTTTAAATCAAAGTATAGTTCATTTATAATGTTGTGTTAGTTTCTGGTGTACAGCACAGTGATTCAGTTATACATACACTTTTTCATTATAGGTCATTACAAGGTATTGAATATAGTTCCCTGTACTATCCAGTAGGACCTTGTTGTTTATTTTATATATAATAGTTTGTATCTGCTAATCCCAGACTTTTAATTTATCCCTCCCTCACTTCCCCTTTGGTAATCGTGAGTTTGTTTTCTATGTCTGTGAGTCTCTTTCTGTTTTTTAAATAAATTCATTTGTGTCTTTTTTTTTTATATTCCACATGTAAGTGAAATCACATGATATATGTTTTTCTCTGTCTGATTTCACTTAGTTTGACGATCTCTAGGTCCATCCATATTGCTGCAAATGGCATTATTTCATTCTTTTTTTAAGGCTGAATAGTATTTCACTGTATAAATATACCACAACTTCTTTATCCAGTCACCTGTCAATGGACATTTAGGTTGCATCTGTGTTGTGACTATTGTAAATAGTGCTGCTGTTTATGAATTAGAGTTCCCTCTGGATATGTGGCCAAGAGGGTTTGCTAGATCATATGGTAAGTCTGTTTTTAGTTTTTTAAGGACCTTTTTTACTGTTTTCCATAGTGACTGTGACAAACTTCATTCCCACCAACAGTGTAGGAGGGTTCCCTTTTCTCCACACCCTCCCCAGCATTTGTCATTTGTGGACTTTTGAATGATGGCCATTCTGACTGGTGTGAGGTGATACCTCATTGTAGTTTTGATTTGCATTTCTCTGATAGTTAGTGATATTGAGCATTTTTTCATGGGCCTATTGGCCATCTGGCTGTCTTCTTTGGAGAAACGTCTGTTTAGATCTGTCCATTTTTTAATTTTTTTTTTTTGTTGTTGTTGTTGTTACTGAGCTGTATGAGCTGTTTATATGGAAATTAAGCCCTTGTCAGTCGTGTCCTTTGCAGATATTTTTCCTCAGTTGGTAGATTGTCTTTTCATTTTGTTTATGGTTTCCTTTACTATGCAAAAGCTTGTAAGTTTAATTAGGTGCCATTTGTTTATTTTTGCTTTTATTTCTATTGTCTTGGGAGACTGACCTAGGAAGAACATTACTTCAGTTTATGTCAGAGAATGTTTTACCTATGTTCTCTTCTTGAGGTTTGATAGTGTCTTATATTTAAGTCTTTAAGCCATTTGGAGTTTATTTGTGTGTGTGGTGTGAGGGAGTGTTCTAACTTCATTGATTTACATGTCGCTTCAGTTTTCCCAACACCGCTTGCTGAAGAGACTCTTTACTCCATTGTATGTTCTTGCCTCCTTTTATTCTTTTTGATGCAGTGGTAAATGGGATTGTTTCTTAGTTTCTCTTTCTGATAGTTCATTTTTGTGTGTACAAACACAACAGATTTCTGTCTCTTAATGTATGCTACCACTTTACTGAATTCCTTTAATCTGATAGTTTTTTGGTGGCATCTTAAGGATTTTCTATATATAGCATCATGCCATCTGCAAACAGTGACAGTTTATCTGCAAACAGTGACAGCGTTACTTCTTCCCTTCCGATTTGGATTTCTATTATTTCTTTTTCAAGGAGCTGCATTTTTTAATGAAAACTTTTCTGTGTGCCTTTGTTATGGCAGAAGTGGATATGATTGAAGATGAAAAGCAGGGCCTTGGTATGAGTGATGCTGCATACCAGTGTTAGATTTCAGCACTCGGGAAGTGAACCATAGCGGATAACGGGAGTGAATTTATGATACCACTCTTGGAGGAAGCGGTGGGCTCCCGAGGGAATGCCGTGCGATAGAGGACAGTCCTCCGTGGGCGTCCACAGCAAAGCTACTCAGCATGTGGTGCACAGCCCCAGCGGGCCCCCAGGGAGAGTCTCGGGGGCTGTGGGCTGACCCAGGTGTTAAAGTTCTCTGCTTACGAGCCAGTGCCACCCGATTTCACGGCAGCTAAAGGTAACCTATTCAGTAAGTTATAAAGGGGCACGAGCAGTTCTTATTTCAGACTGAACTCAGCAAGTACCTGAAGTTTGCTGCATATTCAAATATGCTCTGCAGATAAGTGGGGCTGCTCACCAGAGCTGGGACTAGACATGTATTAATGATTTTAATGACCTTTGGAAGCACAGAGCAGAGAGGAGATGATGGGCCAAGAGACTGGCCTAGGAGACCCAGGGAAGCACTCGGAGTTCTGTGGTCACTGGGCCCTGCAGGCGCTCACTTACAGTTAGAGGGGCTGAGGGTGAAGGGCGTGCCTGTGTTAGAATCTGACGAGGGAGGCTCTCCCCGTATGGAAGTGTGGAGTGGTGCAGCTTTCTTGCCAAGTCTCATAGTGATCTATGTCAAGAGTTGGAAGAATTTTAAAAAGACGAAAAGATACCAGCACATTATGATAAGAAAATATATAAAGGTTCTATTCAAGGATATTTACGATAGCAGGAAACAGAGTGATGGTAAACAGAGAAGCCGCAAAGCCTCTGCTCTAAGCAGCTTACATGGGTTTGGGTTGAGGCAGGGAGGCTGCTGCACAGAAGAGAAACAGTTAAGGTGCACACATAGGGGTGCTTGGAAGGTGAGTGAAGTAGGCTGAGGGTATTACACGTGACAGAAAGTGTTGCTGTTAGTAGAATAATCAGGAAAGGTGAGTAGATACTTGGATGGAGACCTGGAAAAAGTGAGGGAGCAAGTCATGTAAGAACCTGGCGGGGCTGGGGGAGAACTAGGGGAGGGAGGGGAAGAGGTGTGAACTGCCAGTCGCAGGATAAATGAGTCGCAAGGATGGAGTGTGCAGGTGGGGCTACAGTCAGTAACTAAGTAGTAACTAGGGTGGTGACCACACTTACCGCAGGGATCAGTTTGAAATGTATGGAAATATCGAATCACTGTGTTGTGCACCAGGAGCTACATGGTGTCACAGTCATTACACTTTAAAAACAGATGAACAAGCAAACTCATCTGAAAAGACATCAGATTTGTGGTTACCAGAGGCAGGTGGTGGGAGACTTCCAGTTGTAGGATGAATGAGCCTGGGGATGTAGTGCACAACATAGTAAACGTAACCAGCACTGCTGTATGTTTGCACCTGAGTTGTTAAGAGAGAAATTCTAAGAGTTCTCATCACAAAGGAAAAGTCCTTTTTCTTTAATTTATTTATCTGTATGAGGTGATGGCTGTTCATAAACTTACTGTGCTCATCATTTTATGATACAAGATCGTTATTCTGTACCCCTTAAATTTATACAGTGCTGTATGTCAATTATATCTCAATAAATATGGAAGAAAAAATTTAAAACACCTATAAATCTGGCCAAATTTTGATAGTTATTTACTCTGGATATCAACATTCATTTTATATGTTTGAAATTTTTCTTAATAAAAACACACTCTTAAAAAAAAAATCTCCCATCTACAGTGGGTAGAGGTGACAGGAACTTACACAGGACAGACTTGTTGGATATGCATGTACGTATTAAATATAGCGTCCACACCTTACTGGGGGAGAAAATTGAAATCCTGGAAAAGAATAGAAATGTTTCCTTTTTGCCCTTTTTTAAAAAAGTGAGGCAAACATTTTCTACAGTTGTAAACAGCGTAGGCAGTTTAAGACCATGGAGAGGAAAAGGAGAGAGCGGGAAAACCTGGCCGAGTCGGGTTGCTGGCAGGGGCCCAGCATGTGCAGAGGATGCGAGGCCTTTGTTTAATGTGTTTTAGACTGGTCAGGAGGAGGGGTGGATGAGGTCAGGCCGTGTGGAACCTTGTAACGCGCAGTGAGGACTTGGGTATCGATTCTGCACTGGGGGGGCCCTCGTGGAGATTGGTGCAGCCCGTGATTGCAGGGCAGACTGGGGGTCTGGAGTGTGGAGGTTTGCAGACCTCTCTGGGGCCTGTTGAAATGATCCAAACAGGCTGGCCGGCAGGGCAGGGCTGGGACGTGGTTGAAGTGGAGTCTTTGGGAACGGCTGATGGGTGGACATGGGATGTGAGAAAGGAAAGAGTCACAGGTGATTGTAGGATTTGGGTCTTAACAGAAGTGCAGAGCTGCTGTTGGGTGAGATTTGGAAGACAAGGGGAGGGCAGGCTTGGCTGGGGCGGGGGCTTGTGGAGTTTGATTTTACGTCTGCAGCTTGTGTCATGGGACATCAGAGGGAAACACTGAGTTGGCGGTTAGATTTTTGTGGTTCAGAGTAGAATTGGGGACGGAAGTTAGAAAAGTGGGTCATTAACTTGTGTGAGCACTGGAAGCAGTGGCTGGAGGCTGGTGGAGGCCTCTCTGGGAGGGTGGTCTCCTGCACCAGCACTGCTCACGGAGCCACAAAAGTGAGTGTTGACCACATGGAGAGCTTGTGCAACCTGGACCAGTACTTGACAGCATTGAGCTTAGGGGCTGAAAGCCGCAAGTAGGTCTGAGAGGAGGAGGCGAGAGAGGGGAGACTGATCACGTTTTTCATGGAGTACTGTCAGAGGGGAGCTGAAGGAGTCTCTGTGGCCAAGGAGTTTTAATTTGAGTGCCTGTAATTTTTTGTATACTGGTAGGAAAGTTCCAGTGAGAAGGGGGCAACTGTTGGTCAGAAGATGATGGGGACAGTTTTAGGAGTAAAGCCATCTACTAGGTGACAGGGTGGGAGTCAGCACTCAGTGAAGGTGTGGCTTTAGTAAGAGTGTGGACAGTTCTCTGTGGTGATTCCCAGCCCCGGCTTCACATCATGACCACGGGGAGTGCTTCCAAGCCCTGACGCCCGGGTGCCACCTTGACCGGTGACCCCCAGCCTCCAAGCTGAGGGCCCAGTATCGGTGTTGTCTGCAAGCTCCCCTCGGACCTCCCGTGCGGCCTGGCGTGGGGTGGGCAGGCAACAATGTGGAAGGCTGGTGCCAGCACTCAACTAATTTGGTGGTGAAACCTGGGGAAGTGCTCCTGCTTCTGTGTGTGCAGTGAGATGAGAAGCAGCGTGATCAGCTCAGGGGGGCGGAGGGGACAGTGATGAGGTTTCAAGAGGATGTGACAGAGCTGCCTTGGAGGGGTGAGGGATTCAATCGGGGGTGGGTTGGCTGGGCCACACCAGGACCCACCTGGAGGTCTGGATGCAGGTGTGGAGGAGACAGGTGCGGTTCCCACGATCAGGTTCCTCAGACACATGGTCTCCAGTCAAAGTTCACATACGAGCACAAGTTTATTCCTTCTCCTGTGAAACAGTCTTGCCCCAAATGCTCTAGACGAGCCACACTCTGCTGGTTGTTGGACCCTAAGTGTGACGGACAAAGTTCTCACCCCTCAAGTAAGGGGCAGATATGGCACTCTTAGTTCACAGGGAAGCACGGTGCTCGTTGTTTTCTGGGGTGTTAACATACCTCAGTTTAGGTCTCTGTGCGTGAAATTCCACCTTCAGTGTTTAATGTGTTCCTTATGTGTGCTGTTTTCCTCCAGAAATCTCCAGCTATATTGGAATTTTACCAGGAACTTGGATTGCCTCCAAAACAGAAAGTGAAAATCTTTAAAGTAACAGATAATGCTGTAATTAAGCCAGGTAATCTGAGGTTGGGGGGCAGGGGGGCAGAAATACCCAAATGTGTGATTTGTTTAATGTCAGCCCTTTCGATAAAGCTGAATTCACAATACAAAGTCCCAAACGCTTATTTTTAAATATAAAACTATCGGATTTAGTCACTAGGGGCAAACAAGTCTTTTTCTTTTTTAAGTGGAGGGAACTGTAGGGAACTCTTTGTATCCATGAGAGAGGGAGGGATGCTTTTGTTTTTAAGGTACAGAGAGTTTCACATTCGAAAAAGCCACTCCAAATAAATAAATGAACTTTTAAAATATGAAGTTCACTGATGGTAGGCTGGCGTTTTATTAAGTGAAGAATAGCTAGACTCTTGCTGAGATAGGGTAAGTTGAGAAAATGCAGCCTGAAGTGGAAAAGTGACCACAGCACCTTGATGTGAAGATTCTTACCAAAAAGTCGAAGGTATTTTGCCTAATCCATGGGATGTCAAAAAGACTTGGCAATGTATGTTATATCAGTTCACGTAGTTAGCAGCATTTTGATGTCTTTGAACTTCAGAAAAGCTCCCTGATCTCTTGAACTTAAGTCTGACAAGTACACTGTAGAACGGCGTGTTCAGATTTGATATTTTAATACCTGAACTGAATCTCTTCAAGTGAAATACAGTTGCAAAGGTGAGAGTCAGCCTTGATACAAGCTAGAATGCAAAGTTTTTTAGGAGTGGAAGCTTTTTTTAAAAGTTTATTTTATTATTGTGTGTGTGTGTGTGTGTGTGTGTGTGTGTGTGTGTATGAGTGTATGAGTGTGTGAGACAGAGAAAGAGAGAGAGAGAAAGTAATTAGGTTTATTTGACAGGTACCGGGGATTGAACCCAGGACCTCGTGCATGCTGAGCACACTCACTGCCACTGGGCTGTACCCTCCCCACAAAGGTGTTTTTTGAAATGCATGTTTTTTTCATCTTTAAGGTACAATAAATAAAATTAAACTAACAAGTATAAAAATTAAGTCCACATTAATTTTTGCTATAGCTCAGACCATGTGACATTGTTGCTTTTGTGAGTGAAAAATGGTCAAATATCAGCAATTCAGGTCATTCAACCTCATAGAAATTCAGTCATTTTTAACCTCCCCTATTTTTTCTTAATTCAAGGTTTTTTCTGCACATACAAATCCAGATTGGGCTCTCCCTTAAAGGACACTACCCTCTGAAAGCCTCCAGCATTTTACTCCCTGTTTTAAACAAACAACAAAAAAAATTAGCTTTCAGTTACATTCTCTACTACGTTGGTTCTGGCTTCAAAAAAATCTCTTATTTGATGATGTTAATGTTGGTTCCTATTTTTGGGTAACTTATCTCCAATGGGGGAAAAAAGAGAATGGCTTGATCTAGCCTCAGTATTTTTTAAGTCATTCTCTTATTTTTATTGTCCTTATTTGAAATAGGAAATATACATATATTTTTTAATTTTGCGGGGGAGGTAATTAGGTTTATTTATTTTTTTAAAGGCAGTACCGGGCATTGGACCCAGGACCTCGTGCATGCTAAGCATGTGCTCTACCCCTTGAGCTATATACCCTCCCCCTGAAATAGGATATTTATCTTAATACACTGTTATTCACAAGAACAGCCGAGAACCTTCAGAGCCGTGTAACTAGCAGTCTGAGCACTGTTGGCTCAGGAGCCACCCACCTGGCAGCACCAGGCTGGCCTCTGGAGGCCCAAGCGCGCCGGCCTCACCGGCACCAGGTGCTTCGTGGGGGGCACTTCGTGGTTCAGCCCACGTACGTTTAGTACGTTTGCTGAACGACTTTATTATTTTATTATTGGCAGGTCTAATGGTTATGATGGCAGAAGAAACTCTCCTAACGTTTCTGAGATCTGGTAGCTAGAAGGTTCCTGGATGTGGTTTATGTGTAATGAGTTGTTCCTGGGCAGACGCATTTCATACGATTTTTTTTTTTTCCATAAAGGCACTCCACTGTACGCTGCTCACTTTCGTCCAGGACAGTATGTGGATGTCACAGCCAAAACGTAGGTCGCGTCACAGCTCTCTGTTCCTTTTGTTTCCCTCGTATATTAAAAACCACATGAGAAAGAAGCACAGGATTCTAAGTCAGGGAGCGCCAGCAGCAGGCGCCGCTGTGCCCGCTCAGGGCTCTGACCCTGCTGCTGCTGCCCGCGGGCGAAGCGTCCTTGTCAGGTCACGGCTCTGGCGCTGCGGTGCGCGCTTCTCTGAGTGGGACCCAGCGCCGGGCCCGCGTCCGTGTCAGAGTCGCCCGAGCAGTGCCCTGAAGTTCTTTTGAGACTGTCGTGGAGTCTGGTGGTTGGTGGTCCTTAACAACACTAGGAAGCGGTTACATTAGAAGCAGTTTGTACTGCTGTGATCCTTGTCCCTAAGGTGGCCCTAAGGTAACCCTGAGACATTTTTAGCACTGCGTTCACAGCCTGTCAGGAGCTTCTCTACGAGCCTCACTCTTGTCTCTGTCATCTGACAAGTCTGCAGCCTGTGTCCCAGGAGCGTTCTGCCCGGGAGCCCCTTGAAAATGAACAGTGGCCCACGGTTGCTCTGGGGTGTGTCAGGATCACCAGGACTGAGCCCACAGAAACCAGGTGGACGCCAGCGTCTGTTTCCGTAATGCAGGCAGATACATCCTCAGTCCCTCATCACTACCGCCTGCTGTCACGTGTGGGTCTTTGCACACAGCTCCTGGGGCCTCAGCCTTTGATTTATTTTGGAATGGAGTGGAACAGATTGGCAGCAGAGTCGGGGAGAGTGGGGCCTCCTTTTTTATATATATACTTATTTTCATATTTTTTTTCCATTAAAGGTTATTACAAGATGTTGAACATAGTTCCCTGTGCTCTACAGAAGAAACTTTTTCTTTAATCTATCATTATATGTAGTGGCTAACATTTATAAATCTCAAATTTACCCCTTCCCATCCCCATAAGATTGTATATTAAGTCTGCCAGTCTGTTTCTGTTTTGTAGATTAGTTCATAGTGTAGCTTTTTTTTTTTTTTGATTCCACATATGAGTGATATCATATGGTGTTTTTCTTTCTCTTTCTGGCTTACTTCACTTAGAATGACGATCTCTGGGTCCACCCATGTTGCTGCAAATGGCATTATTTGATTCTTTTTTATGGCTGAATAGTATTCCATTGTATAAACATACCACGTCTTCTTTCTCCAGTCATCTGTCAGTGGACATATAGGTTGTTTCCATGTCTCGGCTATTGTAAATAGTGCTGCTCTGAACATTGAGGTGCATGTGTCTTTTTAAATTTTATTTTTCTCTGGATATATGCCCAGGAGTGGGATTGCTGGATCATAGGGTAAGTCTATTTCTAGTTTTTTAAGGAACCTCCATACTGTCCTCCATAGTGACTGCACCAGTCTAGACTCCCACCAACAGTGTAGGAGAGTTACTTTTTCTCCACACCCTCTCCAGCATTTATTGTTGTAGACTTTTGAATGATGGCCATTCTGGCTGGTGTAAGGTGGTATCTCATTTACCTTTTGATCTGTGTTTCTCTGATAATTAATGATGCTGAGCATTTTTTTGTGTGCCTATTGACCATTTGTATGTCTTCATTGGAGAATTGCTTGTTTATGTCTTCTGCCCATTTTTGGAGTGGGTTGCTTGTTTTTTTGATGTTAAGATGTATGAGCTGTTTGTATATTTTAGAAATTAGTCCCTTGTTGGTCGCATCATTTTTTAATATTTTCTCCCATTCTGTAGGTTGTCTTTTCGTTTTGTTAGTGGTTTCCTTTGCTGTGCAAAAGCTGTTAAGCTTAATTAGATGCCATTTGTTTATTTTTGCTTCTATTTCCATTACTCTAGGAGGTGGTTCAGAAAATGTGTTGCTGTGATTTATGTCCAAGAGTGTTCTGCCTTTGTTTTCCTCTAGGAATTTTATAATAGCTGGTTTTACATTTAAGTCTTTAATCCATTTTGAGCTTATTTTTGTATATAGTGATAGACAATGTTCTAATTTCAGTCTTTTGCATGTAGCTGTCCAGTTTTCCTAGCACCACTTATTGAAGAGAATGTCTTTTCTTCATTGTGTAGTCTTGCCTCCTTTGTGGTAGATTAATTGACCAAAAGTGTGTAAGTTTATTTCTGGACTTTCTATTCTGTTCCATTGATCTATGTGTATTTTTGTGGCAGTACCATACTATTTTGATTACTGTAGCTTTGTAGTATAATCTGAAGTCAGGGAGCATGATGCCCTCAGCTCCATTCTTCTTTTTTAAGATTGTTTTGGCTATTCAAGGTCTTTTGTGTTTCCATATAAATTTTAACATTTTTTGTTCCAGCCCTGTGAAGAATGTCATTGGTAACTTGATAGGGGCTGCATTGAATCTGTAAATTGCGTTGGGCAGTATGGCCATTTTAACAGTATTGATTCTTCCAGTCCAAGAACACAGTATATCATTCCATTTGTTTATGTCTTCTTCAGTTTCTTTCATCAGTGTCTTAAGAGTTTTCGGAGTAGAAGTCTTTTGCCTCCTTGGGTAGGTTTATTCCTAGGTATTTTATTCTTTTTGGTGCGATGGGAAATGGTATTGTTTCCTTAATTTCTTTTTCTGCTATTTTATTATTAGTGTATAGAAATGCAACTAATTTCTGTATATTAATTTTGTATCCTGCAGCTTTACCAAATTCATTGATGAGTTCTAGTAGTTTTCTGGTAGTGTCTAAGGATTTTCTGTGTATACTATCATGTCATCTGCAGACAATGACAGGTTTACTTCTTTGTCTCCAATCTGGATTCCTTTTTCTTCTTTTTCTTCTCTGATTGCTGTTGCTAGGACTTCCAAAACTATGTTGAACAAAAGTGGTGAGAGTGGGCATCCTTGTCTTGTTCCTGATCTTAGAGGAAATGCTTTCAGCTTTTCCCTGTTACGTATGATGTTAGCTGTGGGTTTGTCATATATGGCCTTTGTTATGTTGAGGTATGCTCCATCTCTGCCCACTTTCTGGAGAGTTTTGATCATAAATGGATGTTGAATTTTATCAAAAGCTTTTCTGCATCTGTTGAGGTGATCATATGGTTTTTAAATCTTAATTTGTTAATGTGGTGCATCACACTGATTTGCAAATACTGAAGAATCCCTGCATCCCTGGGATAAACCTCACTTGATTATGGTGTGTGATCCTTTTAATGCAGTGTTGGAGTTGATCTGCTAGTATTTTGTTGAGGGTTTTTGCATCTCTATTCATAAGTGATATTGCCCTGTAATTTTCTTTTTTTGTGATATATTTGTCTGGTTTTGATATCAGGGTGATGGTGGCCTCATAGAATGAGTTTGGAAGTTCCTCTGCAAGTTTTTGGAATAGTTTCAGAAGGAGAAGTGTTAACTTCTCTAAATGTTCGGTAGAATTCACCTATGAAACCATCTGATCCTGGACTTTTGTTTGTTGGGAGATTTTTAAATTACTGATTTGATTTCAGTACTGGTAATTGGTCTATTCATATTGTCTACTTCTTCCTGGTTTAGTCTTGACAAACTGTATCTTTCTAAGAAATTGTCCATTTCTTCTACGTAGTCCTTTTTGTTGGTGTACAGTTGTTTATAGTAGCCACTTAAGATCCCTTGTATTTCTGTGGTGTCGGTTGTAACTTACCCTTTTTCTGATTTTATTAATTTGGGCGGTTGGGCCTCTTTTTAAGGAAACTGTGAGCCTTTGTTTTTTTTTTTCCCTGCTTTCTGATTGTTGCAGACTCTTTCCTGCTTCCTGGGGCCTCTAAAATCGCTGGTTTCTTGATAATGCTTTTTGTCCTCCCTGCCCTTGTGAAGAAATGAATAATATACTGGAGCTATAAAGCTTTGGTTTGGTTAGCTGGGGAGATGTGTGTGTTGTGAATCAGATGATTTTACTATTTAAGTTTCTGAATTGTTACATGTAATAAAATACCTCACGGTAATTCTGTTAATTTACATACAGTTAATAGTGTGTACATCTCATTACATATTTTACAGTATAAATTAGATATTTCAGGGAGCTCTGCAGAGTCAGATTCCCTTGTTAGCAAATGCCCTGTGGGGATATTTGTGACCGGCTTCCCAGTGCCTGTGTTCTAGATGCTTGTGTTTCATGCGCTGCTGTTGGGTTCCCTGGGCTTCTGAAAAGCTACCTTTAAATACTTCTGCTCAGGAGCGTAAAGTGGAAGGAGAGTGTATTGGTTTTGTTTTGTGTTTGAAGGTCACGTACTGGAGAAGGAAGCTGTGTACAGCCCCATGCTGGCCTCGGGACTAGGCTGCTACAGGCTGGGGGATTCACTAGCTGGGGTTTAGTAGTTGGCATTCACCTCTGGAAAAGGGGCCCTCACTGCTGAACTTCCACCGTGTGACCTGTCTGCTTACCTTTCCGAGGGGAGACCTGAGATCAGGGTGAAACGGACTTCATTTGACCTTTCACTGAAGGTTTCTGACGGCCATGACTCTTGTCGCCAGCATGTTATTTTGGCCTCAGGATGCTTGTAAGCACTTATAAATTAGTAGAACTCTGTGCTTCCCACATAGAGATGTTGGAATTCCTTCCCGGTGCAGCACTGGGTCTGAGCTGCACACAGTCCTGGTGGAGGCTGCCTCTTCCCTCTGCCGTTGACGTCCCTGAGCTTGTGTGTGTGTGCGCGCACGCGCGCACATGAGTTTGCTTGCTTCTCTTTTTCCTTTTTAAATTCTTCTGTCACCTTTCCCAGCTGCTTCTCAGTTTTTGAACAGTTCCCCCCACTTGGAGTTTCAGTCCTTGGCAGCAGTGAGAATGTTTTTCCTTGTTGGTTGTAAATAGAAGCGTCATCTTTTGGGCGTAGGCTCTAATCCTTGCAGCCCCTTGCTGTGACTCACTTGCAGGTGGGAATTTTCTACCTTGTCCCCCATTTTCAGTCCCTGTTTTAAAATTTTGAAACTTCTGGGCTCCGCCCTCTTGATTAATCGTGTTAGAGGTGCAGACACTAGAGGGAAAAGCCGCAGTGACGTGGGAGGTCATGAGGGACACGGGTTTACAGGCTGGAGTGTCAGTTCTCACGTGTTAGGGGCTTCGGTCTCCAGGAGGGCGTGTCAGGCGCGGCCCCCGTCTTCAGATTGGATAGGCCGGGGGCCGTAGCTGACAAAGGGCGTTTCCCACAAGCTCCTGCGCTGGGCGCCGCCCCGTGCCCGCCTTGTCCTAACTCTGCTCTGACTGGAACATTCAAGCTTTGGTTTTAAAGCAGGTCAGTCTGGTCAGCCCACTTCCATGTGGCTTGTCAGAAGAGCAGGCCTGTGTGTCACCCACGTTCCTTAGTCACTGGCTTCGCTGGCTCCTTGCTGTTGATTAATTTGAGACTTTTCTCTCTACAATTGAAGTTCTTCATTTGTCTCATGTAATAATTATATTTAATTGTTAAATCTACACATATTTTGAGTATTTCAAGTTTTTATCTTATAGCTTCGATTCTAATTGCTGGATTAAATATACTTTAGAAATAACTAACTAAATTAGAAAAATTTAAACATATTATTTTAAGAAAATACAGTGTTAATAGAATCTTTCTACTTCAAGAATGAAATTGTCTGCGGACATGTTTTTAAAGTGACCAGTAACCAACAGTAGCAGCCTCTTCTGCTAGACCTCCTTATGTTTTTTAAGAAAAATGTTTAATGACTGCATTAGAAATCACCTTACATTGAAAGGTGCTGAATTTGGGTATAATTCTTTATATAAATAAGTAAATTTATCAGTGTCACTTTATAGTGTGAGGTCAATATATATTTAATAGTTATTTTTAATTTTTACTTTTAAATAAATAGTTTTCATCAAAAGGGTCTGAGAATACAGATTCAATTTAGATTATATGGGGGAGGGTATAGCTCAGTGGTGAAGCATGTGCTTAGCATACATGAGGTCCTGGGTTCAACCCCAGTACCTCCATTTAAAAAAAAAAAAAAAAAAGATTATATGGGAAAGATCTTTACATCTGATACGTAGAACCATCCTAGCAGAATAATGTTTCATTATGCTATTAATAGATAATACGGCCCTGCCTGTGAAATATGGGAGCTTTATGTCATGTATTTGAAATAAAAGTTAAAGTGTAGCACGTGTAATGATGTGCCCCACACCACCACCACCACCACCACCTGCCCCATACAAGGACCCTTTAAAGATTATATTCTTGTTCTGTGGTGGCGATTGTTTTCCAGTGTAACTTCTCATAGATGGTGGGTTTGGGGGTTTCTCGTTTTCCCTTTGTTTCTCTCAGTTTTGACGAGGAGACAGCTCTAGATAAAAATACACATAGTGAGTGAGCTATGGTGTGACTGTTGATTCTTTTGTCAGCATAGATTCTGTTAATTGTTTTCTGTTGGATTCTAGTGTTGCTTATATAGCTTGCAGGGTTTTTTTGTTTTGTTTTTCTTTTTTTTTTTTTAAAGGAAAGAAATCAGAATAGAATGAAACTAAGATAAACAGAAAGAAAACTGTAAAAATGCATTCTGTGTTATTTGGGAGAAAAAGATGACACAGGCAGGGGGGACGCCCAGGGCACTTTCCTGCCAGGGTCTCGCTGAGCTTGAAATTCATGACCGGCCAACACACCTGATGGAATTTCTTGAAGCCCAGACTAAAATCAGAAAACAGCTCATTCAGCTCCTTAAGAGAGTTTTTCTTTCTGGATGAAGGATAAGCTAAAAATCCCTGAGTCTGGGCTAGTTAAAGCAACCTATATATTTTCAGGCATAGTCATAGTGCTTTAACGGCAATTTCTTGCATAATCTCACTGTTTCTGAAGTCTTTGGTACCCTTTGGCCTCAAGATAAAGACAGGACTGACTTTGATCGTGTTGTCCCTGGGGTAAAATGAAGGAAGGGGAGTTTCCTGGGTTCTTTCATTAATGTATCAACAAATTTGTACAGAAACCTGGTCCATCTGAGTGAATGGAAGCCAGGTAGCTTCTTACAGAAGCGAAGGCTCTCGGGGGCTGTGGCCAGGGGCGCACCCGTGTGAGAAGAGTGCTGCACACTCGGACCAGCCCACTGGGAGCTCGGGGAGGAGACAGGGCAGGAGCTGCCTTCAGGTGCAGGTGCCCCCAGCTCTGCACCTGTTGGGTGTGTTCATGTTTAGTAAGTCACTTCGTTTACTAGGTATTCAAAGCAGGAAATTTCTAAGCATACTAGTGGGACAATTTTCAAAATGAGTAAATTGCAGAGGAAAATAGTCTCTGTCAGAAACAATCCCTCTTCATTCATTCGGTCATAGCATCCTATCGGAGGTGACCCCGGGAGGCTGGACGGAGGGCCCTGCTCCCCGGCAGCCCTGTGACCTAGGCGGCTTTCTCAGCCTCTCTGTTGCCTCATCGTCACCTTGGGACTGACCGCAGCACCAGCCTCCGCCGCCCCAGAAAGACTGAGTGAGAAGACGGACAGATGACGCTTAGATCGGGGTGGGGACACACGGACTGCTCAGGAGGGTTGGCGCCAGTCACCCCTGCTGACGTTACTGCTTTCTCATTTGTTTCAAGTTTTTAAAGGGAAAGTGTGTTTTCCTCATTAGGAAATACCTCTTTAAATGAATTAAAAACATTAGGTCATTAGGAATTCAGTGGTGGTATCTTCTAATACATCAGGTTACTGCCTTTTACTTTAGGCTGTTTCGTGTAGCAAAGTAGGGGCTTTCCAAAGCACAGTGGGTCGTTGTAATTACCTAGAATTTACAGTGTGACAAGGATGCCCTTGAAATAGCTTCCTGCCTCTCTGATGTGCTGGGTAGTTTTGTATTTTGGCTTTGCTGTGTTTCTCAGGAGGCAGTGTGACCTGGGTTGAAAGTGTGACCTGGTGCCTCCATGTACCAGGGGTTTGACCTTGGCCAAGGGGCCTAGTTTCTCCCAGTGGAGACTTCATTGTCTTTAACATAAAGGCATAGGACCAGATCTTTCCTAAGGTTCCTTTCAGTTCTGCAAATCTGTATCCAAAAAATAACCCTCCAATTTTCCAAGTGGCATGACTCACTTTCTCTGTATTGAAAGAGACACAGCAGTGCATCATAGCGCATGGCGGGCTTCTGAGCTGCAGCGAGAGATGATGTGGCCAAGGACCTTCAGAAAATTTCTGTCTTTTCCTGGTACTGCAGAATTGGTTGTTTGAGTTTTCTTTTGGGGAATGGCAGACTGAACTCAGGACAGCAGCGTGGTGTCCTGGGTTTACTTAGGACAGCCAGAAGATGC
This sequence comes from Camelus ferus, assembly GCF_009834535.1. NCBI lineage: Eukaryota > Metazoa > Chordata > Mammalia > Artiodactyla > Camelidae > Camelus > Camelus ferus. The sequence continues at coordinate 121,159,229 of NC_045696.1, read as the reverse complement.
CCTCTTCTCTACGAGGTCCCTGGCCCGGCACAGGCGGCTCCCTGTCCTGTTGAGTGAGCTGGATTTGACGGCAGAGCTCCAGGCAGTGCTCTGTGCTCTCGGCATCACTGTTGATGAGGGTGTTCCCAGATGCTGAGGGGCTTGTGGGCTTCAGACGGAAGCGGATACCTGCACTCCAGGCCATGCTGCTGCAGAGCCACCCCCGAGGGGGACACTGTGCAGAGACCACGCCGCCTGTGAAGTCCTTGCTGGATCGTGGAGCACCTGGGAAGTTCCACCACGGCTCACCCGTGCACTCAGGAGCTGCTTCCCGTCACCCACCCCAGGCTCAGACAGCAGCGCTGAGTCAGGTGGCGATGGACTTCCGGCACTGCCAGGGGCCCGCAGGGGCGACGGAGGGACTCGGTGTGAGGACGTTGGAGGCCCCTCTGGGAGGACTCAGTGCACAGGGTCGAGGGCAGGCCTCCCCTCAGGGACGCTGTGTTCACCCCCGCGTCCAAGTGTGTCCAGAACCGGGCAGTCAGAGGCAGTTCCCACGAAGTGGGGAGCCGCGTGAAGGGTGTCTGCTGGTGGACACGGAGGCGTCTGTCACATCTTAGCAGGGGATGGCGTCCACGCAGTACTGGTCTCTGGAGCCGTGCGGTGCCCCGGGAACATCTGACGGCGCGTTCTCAGCCGCAGGTTCTTAGTCACACCTGTAAGCCCCTCCTCCCTGTCTTTATATAGCCTGTGTAAACCTTCAGAAACGCTTGCCCAAGTCTCAGTTTTTTATTGGAAACTAAACATTTTTGATAACATAGTCTAGCAACAGTGCCTTCTGGTGTTTATCCCTTGAGAGGTTTTGCTGTTGAATTATTGAATTTATTTTTGTTTGTGTAATGCCTTGCCTGGAGTGAATCTACAGGTCCTGTTTCCTCGTGGTATGTGGTTATTGATGCTGCTGCTCAGTTTAAATATATATATTTTATATATAATTTACACTTTATATATATTAAGTATACTGAAAATAACTTTAGGCAGGCTTCCTAGGGTCACCCTGTGTCTGAGTAGCATATTGGTCAGCCAGCCAGTCACTACCTGCTACCCCTATGGCTGCCTCATTTCTTAGGTCTCCCTAATGAATTTCTCCCTAAAAAAACAAAAAACAGCCTTGCCCATTAGACAGCATTTGGGAACTGCAGGACAGAATGAAGGAAATAATCATCTGTCTCCCTAAGGCACAGCTGTACCCAGGACAGAACGACCTGAGTCCTCTAGGTTGGGCGCCGGGGTGGGACGGCGCCCAGTCCCTGTGCTTGGTGGACTTCAAGTCTAGTAAGGAAGTAAGTCTGAGAACACGGGCGACGGAGATTCCTAAGTTTAAATGGCATCTCTGAGACTTTTTGATGAAGTTTTAGTTTTAACAGTATAAATGCCCTAACTAAAATACATCTTTTATGTTTTCCTGATTTTCAGATATATTTCACTAAATGTGGAATTTCTAACATTGTGTTCTTCCTGCTCTGAATTGTCCTTTGATATTTTTTCCGCTACCACTAACTATAAACAGCAGAAAATGGGTGGGGAAGAGAAAGCACATATTACGTGTTTTGTATCATTTTTAGTGAAATGAAGGGTTTATATGATGTGACCCGTGAAAACGTCCTCTCTCAAACGTGCTTGGGTGCGCTCAGTATAGATTAGTTCCCTTCTTGCTCCTGCTGTGTGTTCTGCGGTTGGACCACAACAGAGAAACAGTGGGAGAGACACCTGCGCCCGCGTTCTGCGTCCTCCACGGTCTCAGTTCCGCCGACCATCTGTCACATCACGTGTGCTGTTTATTGAAGAGGCCCCCATTGTGCACATAGAACATGATGTGTTCTAGAACTAGATGGAAAACAGCTGTAATTAGCCTAAAGATAATTAGCACTTCACTGTTAAAATGAAACACATTTTCTTTGACACTCACCTGGCCTGTTCTTCACGGCTCACACTCGGGCTCGCTTTCTTAAGTAGAGACGAAGCCATTGGAGACACACTTTTGCCAGAATGGCCAGTGTCAGAACGTGGTTTTGTTTTGTTTCAGTTTTCAGTTTTATTAGGTAGAATTGTTACAGTTTGACTGCACATACACAATATATTGCATGTAAATACATATAGACAATATACTGCACATATTTTTTAAAAATTTGCATATATGTACTGTTCATTGTTTCTAAGAACGTTTAGAGCTTTAGCTTTTTAAACTTACATAGTTATCAAAGGAGTAAAGCCAACCACAAAATAAGAATTAATTAAAAAAGATACATACACCCTGCTATTAACAGCAACATTATTTATAATCGCCAAGACATGGCAGCATCGTAAATGCACATCAATAGATGAGTGGGTTAAGAAGGTGCAGCATATATATGTAATGGAACACAACTCACCATAAGAAAGAAGGGTATTTTGCCATTCACAACCCTTCATTCACTTTTTCTTTCCACTTCAAAAACCAGAATTTTATAACTGGCATAAACATTTCCATTACATCTAAAACAACCTAGACATACCTAGAAATAAACTTAACCAAGGAGGTTACCTATGCTCTAAAAACTGTAAAACACTGATGAAGGAAATTGAAGATGTTACAAAGAAATGAAGAGAGATCTTGTGCTCTTGGATTGGAAAAATCAACATTATCAAAATGGCCACACTACCCAGAGCAACCCACAGATCCAGTGCAACCCCTGTCAAAATACTCACATTTTTCACAGAACCAGAGCAAGCAATTCCAAAATCTTTATGGGACCATAGAACACCTTGAATTGCCAAAGCAATCCTTTGTAGGTCTTTTTTTTCCCCCTCTTTCTTCTTTTTGTTGTCTTGTCTTACGGTTTGATGACTAGAGAAGTTCCTTTAACATTTGTTGTAAAGCTGGTTTAGTGGTGCTGAAACCTTTTAGCTTTTATCTGTTATTTGATTTCTCCATCAAATCTGAACGAGAGCCTTGCTGGATAGAGTATTCTTGGTTGTAAGTTTTCCCCTTTCATCACTTTAAATATATCATGCCACTCCCTTCTGGCTTGGAGAGTTTCTGCTGAAAAATCACTGATAACCTTATGGGAGCTCCCTTATATGTTATTTGTTGCTTTTCTCTTGCTAATTTTAATATTTTTTCCTTATCCTTAATTTTTGTCAAATTGTGCCTTGGTATGTTCCTCTTTGGCTTGATGCTGTGTGGAACTCTCTGTACTTCCTTGACTTAGGTGACTGTTTCCTTTCCCAAATTGGGGAATTTTTCAGTCATTATCTTTCCAAAAATTTCCTCAGGTCCTTTCTCTCTCTCCTCTCTTTTTGGGACCCCTATAAATGACTATTAGTGCGTTCATGTTGTCCCAGAGTTCTCTTAAACTATCCTCGTTTTTTTCATTCTTTTTTCTTTTTTCTGTTCTGCAGTAGTGATTTCCACTAATCTGTCTTCTAGCTCATTGATCTGTTCTTCTGCCTCATTTAGTCTATTCTTGGTTCCTTCTAGTGTGTTACTCATTTCAGTGATTTTATTCAACTGTTTGGGTATTCTTTATATTTTCAAACTCTTTGCTAAAAACTTCACACTGTGCATCTATACTCCTCTTGAGTTCTCTGAACATATTGGCCATCATTACTTTAAACTCTTTCTCAGATAAACTGCCTGTCTCCTCATCACTTATTTCGTCTTTTGGGATTTTATCTTGTGCCTTGGCCTGGGAGATATTCCTCTGCCACCTCATATTGTCTATCTTTCTATTTGTATTTTTAGGTAGGTTAGTTATGTGTCTCGACCTTGGAGAGGTGGCTCTCTGTGGGAGACGTCCTGTGTGTCCCAGCAGCACACTCCTCTCTTGTCCCCGAGGGCCAGGTTCCAGCCAGTCCCAGTATAGAGTCTGGCCTGCATTTGTGGATTCCTTCCACAGGCTTTGGCTTCTTATTTCTGTTATCTGCCCCTGGTGGATGTGGCTAGACTAGAGGCTTATGCAGGTGGAGCTGGTGCCTCCCCACTGCTGACTGAAGCTTGGTCCTGGTCTTCTGGTGGGTAGGGTTGTGTCTAGGGGTGTGTCTAGTGGCTCAGGAAGTCTGATGGATGGGGCTAGATCTTGGTGCTGATGATGCAGTCAAGACTCCAGGAAAGCTCATGTAGATGAACACTCCCGGAATGTCTGCCACCAGCTTTTATGTGCCCTGGGTGAGCTGCAGGCTTCCCCTACATTCCCAGGAAACCTTCCAAAACCAGCAGGCAGGCCTGACCCAGGTTCATATGAAATCACTGCCTCTGCCCTTGGACCTAGCACACTTGAGATTCTATGTATGCGTCCCAAGAGAATGGAGTGTCTGTTTCCCCCAGTCCTGTGGGGCTCCTGGAGCCAAGCCCTGCTGGCCTTCAAAACCTGATGTCCTGGGGTCTCCCTCTCTTCCCACTGCCAGAACCCTGGGCTGGGGAGCCTGGCGTGGGGGTCAGAACTCTCATTCCTGTGGGAGGGCCTCTGCAACTTAATGTTTTTCAGCTGGTGGGTCTCCCACCCTGGGGGTATGGGGCCCGATTATATCGAGAGCACGCCCCTCCTACCATCCTGCTGTGGTGCCCTCTTTATGTTGCCAGTTGCAGAAGATCTTCTTTGCTAGGTTCCAGGCTTTTTTTCCGATGGTTGTTTAGCAGCCAGTTGTGCTTTCGTTGTAGTCACGAGGAGAGGGGAGCGCGTGGTCCTAGCATTCCACCAGCTTCCACGTGCTCGTTTTAGATTCGATGTCGCCAGTCCCTTCCCTTTTTTCCTTTAAAGTGGTATTTGCCAAACAGTATCATAGGTTCAAAGGATTCACTTCTTTTTTATTTTTAAATTGCCAAGCATTTATTTTTCAAATATATTCTAAAATTCACTGTTAAGTGGAAATATTTGTTAAGTTTCTGAAGCAGAATTTCAGGAAAACATTTGATATTATGATGATAAATGGTTGCTCTTCTTAGATGTTAATCTTGCCAAGTTTATAGTGGCTTTTCAGTGAGTATATGTTAAGTGTCTGTTTTAGCTCTTTGATCAGGAATAAGCATTATTTTGAGTTTTTGAGGCTGAAAAGAATTACGTTCAGGCATGCCTCGGAGATACTGCAGTTCGGGTCCAGGCCACCTCAGTAAAGCGAGTCACACACATTGTTTGGTTCTCCAGTGCACATAGAAGTTACCTTTGCACTGTACTGTAGTCTCTTAGTGTTATGTCTAAAAACACCACATATGTACCTTAATTTAAAAATACTTCATGGCTGAAAAGTGCTGACCATTAGTATCTGTGGAGCACGGTGAGACCAGGCGTGCCGTATACGCCATGATGTGTTCAGTTGACTAATGTGAGAAAGCTATACCTGAATTATTCGTATACACATAACCTTTGACCTGTGATTTGATAATACTCGGCTGTTATATTCTATACGTACTTGTGTTTGTGTGGAATTCTTGATTTATCTAAAACAAACTATCTTATTCATGTGGGCTTAACTTTCTGATAACTCTGTTAAATGCACAGCAAAGTCCTTGTGGAAATAACATAGTTTTTGTAATCTGCGGCGTGTGGTCCTGTTTGTAAGTGTCCTGAAATATGCTCTATTTAGTAGTAGCCAGCTATGCTATGTGTAGGGGATACTACTTCAAAACTGTGTTCACATGTTATCTATTAAAAGGTAAAAAGTGTTCATTGCATGCGTCTATAAAAATATACCTAGTAGAGTCTAAAATTCATTCTGGTCCTTTCATTGTGTCATTTGTCCTGATGTATTTGACAGTCAGAGACAAGCCTTAATCATGCTTGAACCTTAGTATTGCTTCTACCTAATTGAAGAGCATTTCTCTAGTTAGCAGAGTTTGAAACTAGAATGGTTTTGTTAAAATTGAAATGTTACAATTTTAAGAAATTGTTAGTCTCTTTTTTTATTTCTCTATTGGCTTCAGAGTCAGACCTTGAAACCAAGATCCATCTTCTAAAAGTCAAATTTCTGTAGTATTTAGGACAAGATTGCTGTTTTATTTCATGTTCTGTATACACTGCTGCCTAACACAGTCCCCTGAAACAATGAACATGTCTGTCTCCCCTTGCTGCGGTCTGGGTGGGCACATGGTCCGTGCAGCTCAGCGGGGGCTGTGGGCCCAGGGGCTCAGCCCAGGCGGGTGTCAGGTCCACAGCTGCTGGCCGGAGATGTGCTCCCACGGGACCGTCCATGCCCAGCTCGTGTCCAACAGCAGCTTCCTTCAGGGCCTCGCAAGCAAGAGGGTGCAGAGATGGAGCTGGTCCCTGGGACCGAGGCCACTTCTGTGGGGTTTATTCCCTGCTGGGTACACCCAGACTCTAGGGAGGTGATTGATCACACGGGGGCATGTGTGCCAGAGGTGGGCTCTCAGTGGCTCCTGCCACGTCTCCTCTGAGTACCCTGAACTTCTGAAGGGACCCACTTCCCCTGCCTTGTGTCCTAGGGTGATGGCACTCCCCCTGCTTAGCTCGCTGTTGTCCCGCGATCGTGAACCAGTCATTTCACGTAGATGAGACTCCAGGAAGGTGCAGACCAGGGCAGAGGAGAGCACATGTTCATTTGCAGTTTCGCTCGAATGGCCTTTCCTTGTTGTTTAGATAAGGAGCTTTGTCAAGCTCTCAGGTACTGCCAGAGCGGGCAGTTGGGAATCTCTTACCCTGTGTTGATTATGTAAATTCTGTTTGCCTTGTTCAGAATCGGCAAAGGTTTTCAAGGTGTCATGAAGAGATGGGAATTTAAAGGCCAGCCCGCTACTCACGGTCAGACGAAAACCCACCGGAGACCTGGAGCTGTTTCAACTGGAGTAAGTATAACCTTGTGATCCTCCTTTACAGCCAAAGGTTCAGCCTCTGTGCGCAGAGGGCTTCAGTCTGTCCAGGGGACCGGGCTGTAATTTGAATGTGACCCCAGGTGAGTGCTGGCCTTACTTTGTCACATGGTGACGGCCTGGCTGGCCACAGCCAGGACCCTGGGGACTCTCCTGCCTGCTTCCTCGTTCCTGTCTCTGTCTCCCCTCCCACACTCTCTAGCCAGCTGCAGGAAACAGGGTCAGAGTGCCCTCCCTGGTCCCTCACAGATGGATTTTGTCTGTACAAAGTACCAAGGGACCATAGGGAAGGGTTGCTAAGGACAGTATAATGATGCGAGGGAAAAGTAGTGGAGAAAAAGTGGAGACAGGCAGTGAACGTGCAGGAAATAGAGGGGGAGTTGTGTGTTGCTGACCCAGTCCCCTGGACCTCTGGGACTGGTCTGACGCTGGTCCCAGAGGTACGGCGAAAAGGGCCTGCAGGAGCCTTATCCTTGAGACCATGAGAGATGCAAATTCAGTCTCTAAAGCTTGCAAATATATTCTCCCTCTTGTAAGAGAGAGACAGATGAAAGCTACTCTTGAGCGAGTTTCTCACCCAGCGGATTGGGCTGGCAAGCTGCTCACTTTTTGCCACTCCATTGGCAGGAGTGTGGGGAAGCAGGCACCCTCACCCGTCCCTGGCGGGAGTGTAAAATAGTGTGTCCTCTGTGGAGGGAAACTGTGGCAGGCACTATCTAGCAAGGCTGCACGTTTGCCTTTGACGCAGGAGTCCCACTTCTGGGACTTGACCCTGTATGTGTTCTCCCAAAGGTATAAAGTACGTCTGCACAAAATTAGTCTTTGTAACTTTATTTGTCAGGAGACTAGGGAGACACGACAGCTAAGACCCCAGACTTGGAGAAACAGCTCGAAAGGACATTACAGTTGTCAGAGTTCAAGTGTGGCTGGTAGATTAGCTAATGTGTTACATTTCCTGAGTTTCGTAACTGCTGTGCGTATGTCAGAGAGCGTCCTTGTTCTTAGGAGACACACTGAACTACTTGCAGGTAAAGGAGCATCGTGTCTGCTGCCATGTTGCAGGCGGGGCGGGGCGGGGGCTGGACAGCGCGGCAGCTGGAGGGGTGTCCTCCAGCATGTATGGAATTTGTTTTGGGTGGATGGAAATGTTTCAAAACTGATTATGATAATACACAACTCTGAATGTACTAAAAACATTAAACTATACTTTAAATGGCTGAAGTGTGGTTATGTGAATTATATCTCATTACAACTCTTTAAAAAAATTAGGCCTATAGGAGAACCGAATCTTATGACTCGAGTTGGTTATTCTTCATGAAATACACTGTTCTGTTTGTAAATGCTTCTTCCATTAGCTATTAAACGGCCTGAGTCAGGGTGTAGTTTTAACAAGTATAAGTTTACTTGAGGAGGGCAGAGTCCTTTTTACTAAGGTCATGCTGAGCACGGTGCTTATCAGACTGTTTATAGAATAAGTAAGAGACAGTCTGTAATACTCAGAATTGGCTTTAAACTGTTGGCTGCAGAGTAACCAACTCTGCTGATAGGCTGAGCTGCTTCTGCTGGGAGTTTCACCTGTTGTGAGAACAGTGATGCAATTGTTTTTATTTCAAGAACTTGTATCATGAGCAGCTTTCCACTGTGGATGTAATTCAGATTTGTTTTTCCAGATGTGGAATATGATCCACTGTCAAAGCTAAAATCAGACGATGTGCGGCTGTTTGATTTACACGAGTTAGAGACGGCCAGGGCCGGCCAAGCAAGCCCGGAGCTCTGATGACTAACTGTCCTTTAATCATTCCGCGGGACGACAGAAACATCAAAAGCAGGGCTGGGAGGGTAGGACCGTTCCGGCAGCAGAGCTGTGGGTGTTCATGCAGGTTACTGAAAACAGGCCAGGCGGGCAGTATTTTTCTTACAATGATGGTGTGACTTGTTTGTATGTCCTTTGTTGTTTTTGTTTTTACTTCTTAAACCATGATTGGCTCAGTTACTCTCATGTTACTGAGTTTTTCTCTTAAATGTGTTCTTAGTCTGTATTTTTGTTGTTTTAATCTAGTTTAGAAATTCTCTAGGAGTCAGTTTGATTGAATCCACATTTAGTTCTTTACCGGGGCCTAGCAAAACATGGGGGAGAACATTTTAATGGCTTATATCTTACTTGCATGTTGGTTTCATGGGTACTCTTTGAAATTGAAGGTACTATGTAAAAAGTGCAAATGTGGTTCTCTCCTTTAGGATGTTGCCAGAGTCTGGCCTGGAGCTAAAATGCCGGGACCCCTGGGGAACATCGACAGGACAGCATTTGGACTGAGAGTAAGTGTCTGCAGTGGCCCTTTTAGGGATGGTGACAGCAGTGCCCCAGGGCAGAGGCACGGGACTCCGTATTTTCTTTATGGGGTGGTCTTGGTCATGTGTGTTCATTTAATTTCCAAGCCATTGAATATGCACGCATTAAAAAGGAAAATTAGTTGTCTGCTGTTTGATCTGGAAGGTTTCCATAGGGTGGTGTTGCACGAAAGAGAATTCTGAGCATTGCGTTCAGTAAGCGCTCTGACAGAGTAAACAGGAGCCCCACGTGTATGTGCCGCTGAGCCCCATATAAGCACAGAGACTGGACGGTTACACACCAGAGTACTTTGAGTAAATGTCAAATGTGTGGGTGCATGTAGGAGACAGTTAAAACAGGGAAAGGTAGTACTAAAAAAAAGCATTATGGCATATACATCCATTTTTATAGAATGATTATGTGTTTAACTTGAGGAATATATGTGATATCTAAGTGAAAATGAGTTGAACCATAATGGGTGTCATATATTTTTATGAAAACTCACGTGTACACATGTATGAAAAGCATACAAAATGCAAAGAAGGAAATAAACCACTGGGAAGAGCGCCCCCTAGAGGGAACCACTGGTAAATGACAGTTTGGTGCATATTCTTCCAGCGTCTGTTCTAGGTGTGCTTTAGTTACAAATTTTGACCAGCAGAAAGTTTTGTAAATTTTATATAGTGTAAGATTTTTTTCCCCTCTCCTATTGCTTTTATACTTGCCAGAGACACCTATTTGTGTCCGTGTGTGCACGTGTGTACAGGAGAGAGACTTCAGTCTCCAGAGGATTTAGTATTTAGCCATAATTACGTACGAGCTATGGGTCAGGCTTGATCCCCCCCCCCCCCAAATGTTTTCTCCATGTGACGATCTGTTTGAAAACCATCTGCTCAGCACACTGTTTAAAAATTAGACCCAGAGACGTAGTGGCTTCCTAGTTCCTAGTTGCAGCAAGCTAGTATTGACTAATTAAAAATAAAAGTTTCCGCTTGTTAATCTTTCTGGCACCAGAATGTTGAGACATGAGTTTTCTGCCCCGTCCATGAGATGTCCCTGCTGTCCTTACAGCACGCGTCGTCCGTGGGACCTGAGTTTTTTCAGTTCTCATTGAGCATTTTGAGTTGCTAACATGATTAGGACTTTACAGGCTACTTAGAGCCTAGGATTATGTTTGTTTTAATGTAAGTATACTTTCAAACTTTTACTTAAAGTTTGATTTCATTTCTACTTTAGGTGTGGAGAATAAACACAAAGCACAATATAATCTACGTAAACGGCTCTGTACCAGGACACAAAAACTGCTTAGTCAAGGTTCGTAGAGCTGCCTTTATTTTCCTTGTTCAGATACATTGGTGTATGCCACTCTGTCACCAGAAGTGTGACTGGAAAATAAGTGGCTATTTTTCCCCATATTTCCTGCTAACTTTTCCACTTTTGAGTAGCAACTGAGTGAAAAAAAACTGCACAAAAATCTTTAGTCTATGTCTCTAAAACCATGAACCTGCAAGAGGGGAGGACCAGTAAGCACAGAGCTCTTCATAAATACAGAAGGGATATTAGGAGAAGGAGTACAAGACACATAGGGCACCTTCCAGAATATCAGGATATCTCTGTCCTTCAAAAAAATAACTTTTTCAAGAGTACTTTGACACAGGAATTGGAAATATATGGGTGGAAGTTAAATGAAAATCAACAAGAAGGGTGGCTTAAGACTTTTTTTTTATTGCGCTTAACTGCATTGTGTTTTGCAGAATATTGAGTTGTTTTTTGTTGTTGAAGTACAGATGATTTACAGTGTTGTTAGTTTCAGGTGTACAGCATAGTGATTCAGTTATATATATATATATACATATGTATTTTTTCTTTATAGGTTATTACAAGATACTGAATATAGTTCCCTGTGCTGTGCAGTAGAACCTTGTTTATATACATTAGTTAGTAATCCCGAACTCCTGATTTCTCTCTCCCCACCCCCTTTCCCCCCAGTTAACCATGTTTGTTTTCTATGTGAGTCTTTCTGTTTTGTAAATAGGTTCGTTTGTGTCATATTCTAGATTCCACATATAAGTGATAGCATATGGTATTTTTCTCTCTTTCTGGCTTACTTCACTTAGAATGATGATCTCCAAGGTCCATCCATGTTGTTGCAAATGGCATTTTTTTATTCTTTTTTATGGCTGAGTGGTATTCCATTGTATAAATATACTGCAGCTTCTTTATCCAGTCATCTCTTGATGGACACTTAGGTTGCTTCCATTCCTTGGCTCTTGTAAATAGTGCTGCTGTGAGTATTGGGGTGCATGTGCCTTTTTGATTTAGAGTTTCTTCAGGACACAAGCCCAGGAGTGGGACTGCTGGATCACAGGGTAAGTCTGTTTTTAGTTTTCTGAGGAATCTCCATACTGTTTTCCATAATGGCTGCACCAAACTACATTCCCACCAGCGGTGTAGGAGGGTTCCCTTTTCTCCATACCCTCTCCAGCATTTGTCATTTGTGGACTTCTGAATGATGGCCATTCTGACTGGTATGAGGTGATACCTCATTGTAGTTTTGATTTGTAGTTTTGATTTGCATTTCTCTGATAATTAGCGATATTGAGCATTTTTTCATGTGCCTATTGACCATATGTATGTCTTCATTGGAGAATTTCTCATTTAGATCTGCCCATTTTTGGATTGGGTTGTTTGTTTTTTTGTTATTAAGTTGTATGAGCTATTTATACATTCTGGAAATTAAGCTCTTATCACATCATTTGCAAATATTTTCCCCCATTTTATAGGTTGTCTTCTTGTTTTGCTTATGGTTTCCTTTGCTATGCAAAAGCGTATAAATTTAATTAGATTCCCATTTGTTTATTTTTGCTTTTATTTCTATCGCCTGGGTATATTGCCCTAGAACATTGCTAAGATTTACGTCAGATAATGTTTTGCCTATGTTTTCTTACAGATTTATAGTATCTTGTCTTATGTTTAAGTCTTTAAGCCATTTTGAGTGTGTGGTGTGAGGGAATAGTCTAAGTTCACTGATTTACATGCAGCTGTCCAGTCTTCCAACAGCATTTGCTGAAGAAACTGTCTTTTTCTCCATTGTATATTCTTGCCTCCTTTGCTGAAGATTGATTGTAAGCGTTTGGGTTTATTTCTGGACTCTCTGTTCTGTTCCATGATCCTTTTGTCTGTTTATTGATTTGGCAGTTCCAGGGCTTCTGTGATTCCATATAAATTCAGGATTATTTTTCCTACATCTGTGAAAAATGTCCTGAGTAATTTGGTAAGAGTGTGTATTAAATCTGTAGATTGCTTTGAGTAGTATGGCCACTGTAACAGTATTAATGCTTCCAATCCAAGAACATGGGCTAGTTTTACGTCTTTAATTTCCCTTATTGATGTTTTATAGTTCTCAGCATATAAAATCTTCACCTCCTGGTCAGGTTGATTCCTAAGTATCTTATTGTTTTGGATGCAGTTTTAAAAGGGATTGTTTACTTTCCCTTTCTGACATTGTTAGTGTAAAGAAATGCAACAGATTTCTCTGTTAATCTTGTATCCTTGCTGAATTCTTTCTTTTATCAGTTCTAGTAGTTTTTGTGTGGTGTCTCTAGAGTTTTCAGTATATACTATAGTATCATCTATATATAGTGATAATTTTACCTCTTTTCCAATTTGGATCCCTCTTCCTTGTCTGACTGCTATGGCCGGGACTTCCAAGACCTTGTTGAATAGAAGAGGTGAGAGTGGGCGTTCTTGTTCCAGTTTAGCAGAAAGGCTTTCAACTTCTCATCATTAAGTATTATGTTATATTGGTTGTGGGTTTGTCATAAATAGCTTTTATTAATGTTGAGATACGTTCCCCTAAAGGTAGACATTTTAAGATGTATTATTACTACTAGCATTGCTCTGATTACACATTTAAGTGTTTTCCTTTAAAAATTCATGTTCATTTTTGTGTTCAAAACAAAGAAAACATTTTACAGGATCGATTTGAAAAAAAAGTTCTTAAGGTCTCCGACTTATTTCTATCAAGTAAACTGCAAAATAATTATTCTGCCTGGGCTTTAAGCCAACGTAATACAAAGTGAGAGCTCACTTCTGAATTTTAGTCTTCCATTCTCCATTCTGAAAATAAATTTGTAATAGAAGTGATATCAGCAGTTCCCAGAAATAGATCCTTCACTATTTGTCCAACAGTAGTAACAAAAGTAGGTTGAAACTTGGATTTGTCAGATGGGGTCTTTTTTCTATGTATTCTTTTCATTTCTTAAGGTAGGTTCCATTACTAGGACAGGTACAGTATTTTAATCTTACAGTAATTAACATTCCCTTTTTAGAATTCTTCACTTGGATTATTCTCATTTTCCTTAAAGAAGAAATGCATTTGATTAATGCTTAGAAGATTTTTTGGGTTTTGGTGGGTTTACATAAGGTTTCCAGTGTCCAGGTGACCCAGTCACATATGCAGTGACAGTGGTGGAAGCCGGCAGGGGTGACCAGGTCAGCTGTGTTCAAAACGGCCACGTGTTCAATGGTTCTGATCCGGATGTTAGAGACAGTTTATAACCAACAGAATTCATTACTCAGGTTTCCCGCCCACTTCCCTATGATGGGTGAGGGCCTGCTGTCACTGAAGATGGCAGTTCTACAAGAGGAGTCCAGACACAGCCTGAGACACCACAGCATCAGAGCAATGTCTAGGCACTTTGAACTTTTAACATTCTAGTGAATGTGTTTCCAACAAATTTTGATAAATCTTTTAACTCTCTTGTAACCCTAAATGTCCATCCCAAACATTAGGTGTGGGGGTTTGGGGAGTGTCTTACATGTTCTCTGAAGATTCAGCCACTGTTCCACTCTCCCAGGGGTCGCCCAGCAGGGGGATAAGCCCCTTGCCCTTGGAGGCCGAGGCTGCCTGCTGGGCGAGCGGCCTCCTCAGCGCCCGCTCCCTCCAGGGGACCTCATGGCTCCTCAGAGTACAGGGCACAGGGCTGCTGGGAACTGTGTTCTTCACTCAACTTAGTAAGCTCGTCTCAGGGCTGACCAGCCTGTTTAGCTAATGTAAGCTTTGTGTGGTCTGGATTCACTAAATGCACTTAGAGCATCCGTCGTGTGTTAGTGATGCTGACATATTTGACATATTTGCATGTCATGTCCCTACAGCCTAATTTATAATTTAAGTTTATTTTCAGATTTTGGTTTTTTTGTGCTTTTTTGTGCTTCCTACGCTCACCTTTCCTCAAAGGATTTGGACTGCTTTGCTAATACACATAGATATAAAAGAACGAGGTAGAACGAGGTAGATAGTCGAGGGAGTCCTGAAGGCAGGGAAACACTAAAGTCGGGGTGAGAGTGACCACACACCTACCGTAGTGTCATGCACGTTCCTTCAAGGGGGACCGCCCCATTGTAGGTGAGATGTCAGCATTTGTTTCAGATCAGTGCATTGCAGGACTGTGGCAGTGACCTTCAAATAGGTAAGTACTGCGTCCATCCCAAATGTTCCTCAGCTAGGACAGAGCTGTAAAACGTCCGTGCCTGAGGATGCAGTTATCAAATGAGCACATAATGTTTTTTGTGTTTATTTGCTTGGGTTTTATTTTCAGTTATAAATTCTGAGATAAATTGGTAAGAATGTAACTTGTTTTTTCCAAGTTCAAGTTTAACCCAAGATTAGGAATTGGAGAAAAAAATAAACAAGTTTATTCTCTTCTGGGCAACTTACTAGTAATTTCTTGAAACAATTTTAATGAGAAATTCTGTACTTAGCTATTCCTCGCTGCTGTGTACTTTACTTCAACCAAATACTTCAACCAATCATTTTGGTAGTAAGAAATGAGTAACCTTTACTCTGTATAACTTATGTCTAATGTTTTATTTCTCTGAATGGATGCTGTCTGTAGAATGAGTCAAACTTTGAAAACTCTAGTAATGTTTTCCAAAAATCAAGAAAAATTCTAGATCATATCAATATTTGCACTGTTTCTCAGTTTATGAATTTACAAATGTAGTTAGATTTTTAGAACGTAGAGTTATAGAGCTGTTTTAAAGACTTATGGGTTTATTATTTTTGTTAAATACTATTCTGTCCTTAGCTTGTCAATGAGAATATGACTTGTTAAATTTACATGGTGTTTTTGTTGGTCAGAATTAAGAGCACATAATTCAAAATAAGTTTTAGTAATAGGACAATTAGCATATATTTAACACAATACAAAAAAAATCTATGATAGAAAATAAAAACAGATGGTATGAGTAGATGATAAAATCAATAGATAAGAAGTAGATAGTAATACCTTTTAAGTGTGTCAGTTCTTTATATTTGAAAAATCAGTTGAGATATAATTGGTATTTATGTAGTAATTGTAGAATGTAATTTATCCTGTTGGGCAGTTCTAGTTACAGGTAAAGTCTAATCAGAGTTGTTTTACTCTTAGGAGATGGCTGGCTAACTTGAGGATGGTTGCCTTTGTGTCATTGGATGAATTGAATTTTGGGGGATAAAAAATACACATTGAGTTTCTTTTACTTTATATATAAACAGCTGTGTTATTCACATTAGAAAATGTAGAAACAGATATTCCTTGATTATGAGTAAAACATGCTGACTTAATTGGTATCACTTATTAGTAAGAGCTTTGCCTCCTCCCCCTCAGATCAAAGACTCCATACTGCCTGCGTATAAGGATTTGGGTAGAAATCTGCCATTCCCTACGTATTTCCCTGACGGAGATGAAGAGGAGCTACCAGAGGATTTGTATGATGAAAGCGTGTGTCTGCCCGGAGCCCCATCCGTTACGTTTGCCTGACCTCGCAGCTGGGGAGTTCTGATGAGCAGGACGGGGGTGTAACCAGGAACTGCGTTCTCCCAGTTACAGCACACTTACTGTCTTTGTCAAGGGCATAAATACACGTATCATTCGTCCCCCAATTGAGTTGAATTTTGTTCAAAAAAATTGCCACATTACACATAAATCAGTTAAGTAGATTGAATATGCACATTCAGATACACTGGAAGTTTGCATATTAGCAAAATCTTTGTAACTTGTGAGCTGCTTTTTTTTTAAACTATGTATTTGTCACAGTATCCTAAATGTTTATAAATTTAACATCTTTTACTAAAGAAAGTTGTCTGTCTTTGTGAAAGGGTGGCTGTCAAGCTACATCAAATCATATGGGGATTCCCACAAACCTGTGGTCAACTAATCTTCAAAGGAGGGGGCAAAAATATACCATGGAGAAAAGACAAGTCTCTTCAGCAAATGCTGTTGGGAAAACTAGACAGCCACATGGAAATCAATGAAATTAGAACACTCCCTCACACCACGCACAAAAATACTCTAAATGGCTTAAAGACTACGCACAAAAATACTCTAAATGGCTTAAAGACTTAAACATAAGACAAGATAACATAAAACCTCTAGAAGAAAACACAGGCAAAACCTTCTGGCATAAATCATAGCAGTGTTCTTCTCCTAGGGCAGCCTACTCAGGTAACAAAAGCAAAAATAAATAAATGGGACTAATCAAACTTAAGCTTTTGCACAGAAAAGGAAACCATAAGCAAGACAAAAAACAATCTGTGGAATGAGAGAAAATATTTGCAAAAGATGAGACCTGTCTGACAAGGGCTTAATCTCCAGAATATATAAACAGCTCATACAACTTAAGAAAAAAGCAAACAACTCAATCCAAATCCAAAAATGGGCAGAAGATCTAAATGAGAAATTCTCCAATGAAGACATACAATGGCCAATAGGCACATGAAAAAATGCTCAATATCACTAATTATCAGAGAAATACAAATCAAAACTACATTGAGGTATCACCTCAAACCAGTCAATGGCCATCAGTCAAAAGTCCGGGAATGATAAATGCTGGAGAGGGTGTGGAGAAAAGGGAGCCCTCCTGCACTGTTGGTGGAAATGTAGTTTGGTACAGATGTTACAGAGAACAGTATAGAGATTCCTCAAAAAATGTAAAATAGACTTACCATATGATCCAGCAATCCCACTCCTGGGCATATATCCAGAAGGAACCCTAACTCAAAAAAGACACCTGCACCCCAATGTTCATAGAAGCACTATTTACAATAGCCAAGACGTGGAAACAACCTAAATGTCCATCAACAGATGACTGGATGAAGAAGCTGTGCTACATTTATACAATGAATACTACTCAGCCATTAAAAAGAATGAAATAATGCCATTTGCAGCAACGTGAATGGACCTGGAGATTATCGTACTAATTGAAGTAAGTCAGAGAAAGACAAATATATCACTTATATGTGGAATCTGAAAAACAGGACAAATATATTTACAAAACAAACAGACTCATGTAGAAAATAAACTTACGGCTACCAAAGGGGAAAACGAGGGGAGATAAATTAGGAGAGGAGCTGAGATTTACAGATACAAACTATATACTATAGTCCCCATATGATTTTTTGGTTGTTAAACCTATTTAGGTAAACCATTTTCTAAGCCCTAAAAAGAGAAGGGAATTGATTTTCATTTAAATTACAGAAACATGTATGTCACAGTTAAAGGCCTGTCAAGGACAATAAAAGCATAAATTAAGGCCCTTATTTACACTCCTGTTGGGAGGCATAGCTGTTTTTAGTTAGATTACTCAACTGTAAGATGGGTGAAATTACTTTTCCTTGATACTTTCCAAAAAGGATTTTAAATGGCCTGGTTTTGTACATTCTACAAATTAATCACTTGTTACTCAAAAGTGTTAATGGCTGCTGGATTTCTCTTCATTGCATGAAATGAAAATCTGCTTACCAATGGCTACTTATGACAAATAATTAAGCTTAACAGTCTACGTATACATAAGCAGGCCTCATTTAACTGCTCCATTTCCTCTGGACTATACTGGGGACCCACAGAATATAACAACTCCAGATGTCTCCTGAGACGTGGGTCACATGGCCACTCAAGTGTCAGGTCTCCATCAGTGCTCTTCTGATCACTAAGGAATTTGTTACTTAGCAGGTCAGCAGTCATTTCCTGCCCATGTTCTGTTTCTCTCATTCTCAATTTTAAATCCAAATGTAGCTACATCTCTTTTAAAAGTTTTCATTTATGCTTCATCTCATTTCATTAATGATTTGTGGCCACTGACAAGAGATCCATGCCTTAAACTAGTAAAGTAAGGGGAAAACGTGTTGGGAGTAGTTGGGCGGTGGGAAGGAATGGTGCCAATATAATACAGGTGGGCAGGCTGTGCAGTTATTTTACTTGGTGTGGCTCTAAGCTCCCAGGGTGCCAAAGGAAAGCAAGTAACAATCTGTTATGTATTTCTCTTTCTTTAATCATGAGTTCCTCAAGAGGAATCATTTTAAATTGTAGTTAAGTCTTAATAGCATGCCTTTTTTTAAAAATCAAAAACAAATATAACTTACCAAGCTAGAAATTCCTGATTTTGTTAAAAGATGAGCAAACATCATATTCAGGGGTAAAATACTAGACACACTCTAGTCAGCAATCAAACGAGGATACTTTCTACTGCTTCTTTTCAGCGATGTACTTGGAGATCTTCACCAATGTAGGTAGACAAGAAAAAGAATGATATAAATATTGGAAAGTGAGGACAAATCTCATTTCTAAGGAATATGGTCAATCTACTAGAAAATCAGTCTATCGATAGAACTGTCAGAGCCAATGAAGACAGTTCTGGTGACCAAATGTAGCCTTAACATACAAACATATAACAGCGGTATTTAACTGGAAAATTACATGGGAGGAAAATGGATACCGTCCACAATAGCAATTTTAAAAAAGGTTACTGAGGAAGAGGCCTGACAACCATGCTGATGTCTTATTGGAGAAGGTGAAACATTGAAGGACATGAAAGAAAATTTAAATAATGGAGAGGAGTGTCATGGCTATGAATGAGACGACCTAATGCCATGGAGAAGTCAGTTCAGTTCTATTTTTAGAATCTCAAAAGGACTTACTATAAAACTGTTAAAACTGATTCTAAAATTATGTGTAAATACAATAATAACCAAACTTAAAATGGTACCCATTAGTTAGGTATATCCCGTACCATGCTTAGTGATTATTTATACTTAACTTTGAAATTCAGAATGCCTTAATTGCACTCCTTTAATTATCTGCATTTGACCAAAAGACTTCAGTGAACTTACAGTTGGGTCAAGATTGCTGATGAAGGCGTGGGAAGCAGCTGTTCCCCTGCTAGACAGATGAATGCTACGGCTGGGAGAATGTAAAATCCTGTTTCTGAATAAAAGCACCTACAGAGGTAGAGGGAAAGGAATCCCAGCCTCTAAAAGCTGCCAGATGACAGGAGAGTGAGTGGAACCTGACTGTCTAAGGACCGTTTCCGCAGCTGCTGGCCGGGGCATGCGGGGTCGTGGAGAAGGCAGGGCGCCCCCTCCCCAGCCATCGCTGTCTGCCTCTAGAGTCTGCACGTCGACTGTGTACCGCATGTGAGTTATAAGGACAAATTTTAGGATCATCTTTTAGGATCTTTCAAAGCCGGACCAGGGCAGAACATGCACCCCTACCCCCAGTCCCCACTGCCAGCACCTGTCTCCAAGGACGACCGGGCCCCGTTCCTGTGGACGTTCAGTGGCCAAGAAGCTGCGTTCTGCTGAGCCCAGTGGAAGAGGGCGGCGCCTTCTCTACGCTGATGGGACACAAACGCCAAAGTCCGCCTGGTCCTACAAACACTAAGCCAAACACAACACATGACTTTCTAGGAACCGTGGGTCTCTATTTCTGGCCGCAGCCCCCGTCAGTCATCACATACTCACCCGAGGGCAGTGGAACTTGGCCTACTGTGGGTAAACAGTACACGGTCCCCCCCGTTTGGAGCCCAGGGTACTAGTGGTGACTCCTGAGCAGTGTTGACCTTGGGCAGCTGTGAAGCCGTGGCTCCCACACAAGTCCTGGTCTGGGCCTGAACTCGATCCCCTATTAGATTTTACCTTGAAAAGAGGAAACTTTTTGTAACCAAATGTCCCTCAGATTAGACCTGTGTTCCAGCCTTGGTTGGTACTATCAGTTGTAAGACAGGTTAATAAATACAGAACATGGTATAAATTCTGTAGGCCTCAGGAAGGCCAGATGGTCCAAGCAAACCTGCTTTGAGAGCTACAGTAAGTACTGGTTGTCCTTTCTTTCCAGGCCCTTACCTTACTGATGAGTGGAGCTGAAGTTGAAATGCCAGCGTGGGCGAGTCCTGTCGTTATGGAGGGCCCCGGCACGGGGTGAAACTGGGGTGATGCCAGCTGTCACAACACTGAAGTGTCAGTGGAAGTGTTTCCCACAGCAGCTGTTAGGAGATTAAGTATTTCAGAGGCAATACCTAGTGGTTTTTGTAACCTTTTATGCTAAGGCACAGACCTGCTTTTCAACTTTTCACGAGGGGTGGAATATAAGGGTGATTTTTACAGCTTATTTCCAAAGATAAATTTGTGAGTGGAACCTGACCGTCTCAGGACATGATGAAATATGTAAGAACTATGGAGTTTTGTAACGTGGTCTTTATATGTTTAATGTAGTAGCTGTTCTGACGGACACACACACACACACACACACACACACATTAAGGCAGGCAGTCTGCATTTCTGAAATTGCAGGACACCTTTCATCAGTCTGTGGGAGACCTTGTTTTACATTCAGCAGCTTACCCTGTTTAGTAATCAGAAGGCCCCCTCGTTAGATTAGGCCCCGATGGCAGAGCAGAAGGACCTTGGACTCACCTCTCATGAACACAACAAAATCACTACTAACTGCTGAACAACCACTGGTATAAAAAACTGGAACCTGCAGAAAAAGATGAGCATCTAAAGACAGAAAGAAGGAACCACAGTGAGCTATTAGGAAGGGCACACTCCCAGTATAATCACATCCCATACCCCCATGTGAGCAGCCCACAAACAAGAATAACTGTATTTCAGTGGTTCCCCGACAGGAGGGAGAGTTCTGAGCCCAGGTCAGTCTCCCCAGCACAGGGGTACGTCTCAAGAACACGAGCCCCCAGAGCATTTGGCTTCGAAGGCCAGTGGGGCTTAACTGCAGCTGCTTCACAGGACTGATGATGGGACACAAGCAGAGACTTAAAAGGTGCACACAGTACCCCACGTGCATGAGAATAAATGGCAGGAGCAGTGACTTCCTAGGAGCCTGGGCCAGACTTACTAGTCCTGGAGGGTCTCCTGGGGAGGCCGGGGGGGGGGGGGGGGGGGCTGTGGCTCACCTGGGGACATAGACACGGTGGTGCTCATATCGGGGAGTATTCATCTGCATGAACTCTCCTGCCCGAAGGCTGACACCTTCCGTGGGTCATTAGCACCAAGACCTGGCTCCACCCAACAGCCTGGAGGCTCCAGCGCTGGGACGCCTCAGGCCAGACAACTAACTGGGTGTGGACACAGCCCCACCCATCAGCAGACAGGCTGCCTAAAGGCTCCTGAGCCCACAGCTGCCTCTAGAGGTGGCTCTTCCCACCACGAAGCCTGCACAAGTTGCTAGTCCAGTCTCACCCACCAGAGGGCAGACACCAAAGCAACAAACTAGTCCACAAATGCAGGACAGACCCAACCCTGGGATCAGCTGACCCTTAGGTAACAAGAAGGGGGTGTGCCGCTGGGACATACAGGACATGCTGTAGAGGGCTACTTCTCCAAGGTCGAGAAATGTAACTAACTGACTGCATAATAAAAATACAAATAGAAATTTAGTCAAAATGAGGGTGCAGAGAAATACAGTCTAGATGGAAAAAACAAGATAAAATCCCAGAACTAACTGATGTGGAGACAAGCCATCTACCCAAGAAAGAGACCAGAGTAATAATTGTAAAGATGATCAGAGAACTTGGGAGAATGGATGCACAGATCAAGAAGTTAGACGTTTTTAACAAAATTTAGAAATGTAAAGAACAACCAAAAAGAGTTGAAGAATATAATAAATAATGCTCTAAAAGGAATCAATAGTAGAATAAATGAAGTAGAAGAACAGACCAGTGACCTAGAAAACAGATTAGTGGAAATCATTGTTGCAAAACAGAAGGAAGAAAAAAGAATGAAAAGAAATGAGGATAGTTTAAGACAACTTTGGAACAGTATCAAGCACACTAACATTTGCATTATAGGGGTCCCAAAAGGAGGAGAGAGAAAGGACCTGAGAAAAAATTTTAAGAGATAATAACCAAAAACTTCCCCAACTTGGGAAAGGAAAATAGTCACCCAATCCAGGAAGTGCAGAGAGGCCCATGTAGGATCAACCCAAAGAGGAATACACTGAGGGACACAGTAACCAAATTGACAAAAAGTAAAGGAGAAAAATATTAAAAGTAACAAGGGAAAAGCAAGAATAACACTCACAGGAACTCCCATGAGGTTACCAGCTGATTTTCCAGCAGAAACTGTACAGGCCAGAGGAGAGCTGCACGATATACTTAAGGTGGTGAAAGAGAAAACCCTGCAACCAAGAGTAGTCTACCCAGCAAGGCTCTCGTTCACATTTGACGGAGAAATCAAAAGCTTCACAGATAAGCAAAAGCTAGAAGAATTCAGGGCACCAAACCTCCTAAAGGAACTTCTCTACGTAGAAAAAAAGGCCACAGCTAGAAACAAGAAAATTACAAAATGGGAAAGCTCACCAGTGATGGCAAACATACAGCAGAGATAGGAAATCATCCACACACAAACTTATCAGGAAGTTAAAAGACAACAGTAGTAAAACCATCTGTATCCACAGTAAGCAGTTAAAGAATACACAGGAAACTTAGATTTAAAACGTGATATCAAAGCCAGTAATTGTGAGGGGTGGAGAGTATGAATGCAGGGTAATTAAGAGATAAGCAACTAACCACTGTGAATTTATATAGTCGTTTATACCAAAACCTCCTGGTAACCACAAACCAAAAATGTATAATACACATAGACACATAAGAGAGGAATCCAAACACAATGATAAAGATAGTCATCAAATCACAAGAGAACAGAAGGAAAAAAAGACCTACAAAAACAAGTCCAAAACAAATAACAAAATAGCAATTATTGATAACTACCTTAGACGTAAATATTCCAACCAAAAGACAGACTGGCTGAATGGATACAAAAAAACAAAACCTGTATGTATGCTGACTACAAACCCACTTCAGATTTACAGACTGAAAGTGAGGGGATGGAAAAATGTATTTCATGCAAATAGAAATAAAGCTGGAGCAGCAAAACTTATAACAGACAAAATAGATTTTTTTTAAAGACTGTCACTCGAGACAAAGAAGGACACTATACAATGATCAAGAGATCAATCCAAGAAGAAGATAAAACAACTATAAATATATATGCACCCACCATAGGAGTGCCTCTATATAAGGCAACTGTTAACAGACATAAAAGGAGTAATCAACAGTAACACAGTAATAGTGGGGGACTTTAACACCCCACTTACATTAATGGACAAATCATCCAGACAGTAAATCAATAAGGAAGTACAGGCCCTGAATGACGCGTTAGACCAGATGGACTTAATTGACATTTACAGAGCATTCCATCCCAAAGCAGCAGAATACACATTTTTTTCAAGTGCACATTGAACATTCTCCAGGATATATCACATGCTGGCCCACAAAGCAACCCTTGGTAAACTTAAGAACGTTGAAATTACATCAGACATCTTTCTGACCACATGCTATGAGATTAGAAATCAACTATAAGAAAAAAATGCAGAAAATGCAAACATATGGAACTAAACAATATGTTACTAAAAAACCAATGGATTACTGGAGAAATCAATAATCAAAAAATAATTACAGACAAATGAAAATAAAAACATGACAATACAAGCCATAAGCAACAAAATACCAGAAATAGAAACTAAAGAAACCCATTTTCCACAGCATCAAAAAACAAACAAAACCTAGAAATAAACCTACCTAAGTAGGCAAAAGACCTGTATTCCAAAATAAAACACTGATGAAAGCAATTGAAAAATGTCTCTTCAGTAAGTAGTGCAGGGAAAACTGGACAACAGCATATAAATGATGGAGTTAGAAAACTCCCTCACACCATAAACAAAAATAAACTCAAAATGGCTTAAATACTTAAATATAAGACAGGACACTATAAAACTCCTAGGAAAAAACATAGGCAAAGCATTCTCTGATATGAATCATACCAGTGTTCTCCTAGGGAACTCTACTCAAATAACAGAAATAAAAGCAAAAATAAACAAATGGGACCTAGTCAAACTTACATGCTTTTGCACAGCAAAGGTAACCATAAGGAAAAGAAAATGCTAACTTACAGAATGAGAGAAAATATTTACAAATGATGTGACTGACAAAGGCATAATTTCCAGACTATATAAACAGCTCATACAACTTAATAACAAAAAAACAACCCAACTGAAAAATGGGGAAAACACATAAATAAGCAATTCTCCAATGAAGACATACAAATGGCCAAGAGGCACAGGAAAAAATGCTCCGTATCACTAATTATCAGAGAAATGCAAATCAAAACTGCATGAGGTATTCCTCACACCAGTCAGAATGGCCATCATTCAGAAGTCCACAAATGATAGATGCTGGAGAGGGTGTGGAGAAAATGGAACCCTCCTACACTGTGGTGGGAATGAAGTTGCTGCAACCACTATGGAAAACACTATGGAGATTCCTCAAAAAACTAACAATAGAGTTACTATATGACTCAGCAGTCCCACTTCTGGACATATATCTGGAGGAAACTCTAATCTTAAAATACAGACACACCCCAATGTTCACAGCAGCACTATTTACAATAGCCAAGACATGGAAACAGCCTAAATGTCCATCAACAGATGACTCAATAAGGAAACTGTGGTGTGTGTATATGTATGTGTGTACAGATACACACCCCCACACACACACACACGAATATTATTCAGCCATAAAAAAAAGAATAATGCCATTTGCAGAAACATGGATGGACCTGGAGATTGTCATTCTAAGTGAAGTAGGTTAGAGAAAGAAAAATACCACATGATATCAATCATATGTGGAATTTAAAACAAGAAAAAAGACACTAATGACCTTACCTACAAAACAAAAACAGACTCACAGACATAGTAAACAATCTTATGGTTACCGGGGGAAAAGGGGGTCGGGAAAGGATAAATTGGGAGTTTGAGATTTGCACATACTAATTGCTATGTATAAAATAAAACAAGTTTCTTTTGTGTAGCTCAGGGAACTATATTCAGTATCTTATAACCTATGATAAAAAAGGATATGACACTGAATATATGTGCGTATGTATATGTATAACTGACACATTATGGGGTACACCAGAAATTGACATACTGTAAACTGAATATACTTCAGTTAAAAAAAGTTACATGCACCGCAGTGTTCATAGTAGCACTATTTACATAAGTCAGGACACTGAAACAACCTGAATGTCCATTGACAGATATATATGTATCTCATATCTTCTTTATCTATATATCACATCTTTATATAAAATAAAACAAATTTATTCTGTATAGTACAGGGGGCTACATTCAATATCTTGTAGTAGCCTATAATGAAAAAGAATATGAAAAGGAGTATTTATGTATATGTATGACTGAAACATGATGCTGTACACCAGAAACTGATACAATATTGTAAACTGACTATAATTCAACTAAAAAATAAATAACTCTAAAATTAAAAAAGAGAGGGGAAACGGGCCAAAATGGTGAGGTAGAGAGACTCACAACTTGCCCTCTCCCACAAATACAACAAGAATTACATCTACAACCCTACTGAATTGCATAGAACACCTACTGAACTCTGGCATGGTGTCTCTTGCTTCGAAATACAGGTCGATTCTCACAAAATCCCACAACAGAGAAAAATAAAAAAGAAGAAAAGAAGTGCAGGGGTGGTCCTGCGGGGAGGGAGCAGCATAGGAAGAAAGGCACCCTCTTGCTAGGACATCCCCTCTCCAGCCAGGAGATCAGAGGGAGCAAAACCAGAGCTTCCGAGGCTCAGAGGAGAAAGTAACCCAGCCCCTGTTAAGGCTGTGACAACCACATAACAAAAAAGGAGGCCCTGCTCAACAACAACAATCAGGGCAGGCTCTGATCACAACACCAACAATACCCCCAATCAAAGGGCTAACAACCAACACACATGGAAGAAAGACACGGCATCCAACTATACTAAGAACAGCCCTCTGCAACAACAGCCTCTGCAACAAAACCATTGTATGCACACAGTCTAACAGGAATGCTCCCACTTTAAATAAAAAACAAAAAATAAAACAGCCCTTCAAGACCACAGTAAATAATACTCCTACATCCATAGTACCAGAGAGATAGAAGTAAAATGAAGAAGCAGAGGAACCACTCCCACTTCAAAGAACAAGAGGAAGTCCCCTGAAAGAACGAACAGTGAGATACACCTCAACAATCTACTAGATCATGATTTCAAAAAGGAGGTGATAAAAGTACTGAAAGAAATAAGAGAAACTATGAATACAGAGAATATAATTTTTTTTAAAAACACATAGAAACTATAAAGAGGAGCCAATTAAAAACAGAAAACTCAATGGCTAAGAGCCGAGCTAAAGGCAGTCAAAAGCAGACTACATAATGTAGAAGAATGAGTAAGTGACTTAGAAGACAGGGTAACAGAAGTTACCGAATGAGAACAGCTGAGGAAAATAAAACCAATGAAAGCAATATGAGGGACCTATGGGATAACATAAAGTGTGCCAACCTAATCATTATAGGGGTCTCAGAAGGAGAAGAAAAGGAAAAGGGGATTGAAAAGGTATTTGAAGAAATCTTGACTGAAAAATTTCCAAACCTAAAGAAGGAAACAGATATCCAAGTACAGGAAGCACAAAGCATCCCAAACAAGAAGTACCCAAACAGACCCACACCAAGACATGTTATAATTAAGATGGCCAAAATTAAAGATCAAGAAATGATTCTAAAGGCAGCACGAGAAAAACAAAGAGTTAGTTAGAAGGGAACCTCCATAAGGCTTTCAGCTGATTTTTCTACACAAACACTGCTGGCCAGAAGGGAGTAACAAGATATATTCAAAGTTCTGAATGAAAAAAGCTGCAACCTATCTGGCAAGACTATCCTTTAGATAGAAGGAGAGATAAAGAATTTTACAGACAAGCAAAAAATGAAACAATTCAGCAATACTAAACCTATCCTAAAACAAATATTGAAAGGTCTACTCTAAAGAGAAAAGCAGCAGGAAACTATAGAAATGAGAAAACCACAATTGGAGATGCGATAATTACTATAAGTTGGAAGAGAAGAAACATGAAGTTTTTTTTTTAAGGACATCAAAATGATAAAAGGTGGGAGACGTGAGCAAGAAAATATAGATTTTTTTTCCCTATCTCTTTTTTTTTTCCTGTTTTTCTTTCTTCCTTCTTTTTAGGATGTGTTTGAGCCTAAATGCCTACCAGTCTAAAGCAAACAGATAAAGTAATGAGTTAACATACTTGAAATACAGGATAACTATAAATCAAAAGTATACAGTAGAGTCAAAAATCAAAAAGAAACCAAGCTAACGTAAAAAATTTATCAAACCACAAAAAGAAAAACAAAAAGGAAAAGAAAGGAACAAAGAAGAAATACCAAGTCAACTGGGAAACAAAGTTCAAAATGGCAATAAACTCACATCTGTCAATAATGACCATAAATGTCAATGGACTAAATGCTTTAATCAAAAGACACAGCGTGGCAGACTAGAAAATAAAACAAAGGCCTACAATATGCTGCCTACAGGAGACCCATTTTAGGGTGAAGGACACACGGATTGAAAGTGAGAGGACGGGAAAAGATATTTCTAGTAAATGGAAGTGTCAGGAAAGCAGGAATAGCAATACTCAAATCAGACAAAATAGACTTTAAACCAAAGGCTATAAAGAAAGACAAAGGACACTATATAATAATCAAAGGAGCAACATAAGAGGAGGATATTACACTTGTTAACATATATGCACCCAATATGGGAGCACCTAAATATGTAAAATAAATAGTAACAGACATAAAGGGAGAAATTGATGGGAATACAATAATGGTAGGCAACTTTAACACCCCACTAACATCACTGGGCAGGTCTGACAGACAGAAACTCAATAAGGTAACAGAAATACTAAATGATGTAATAGAACAGTTGGACATGGTTGATAGTATTAGGACATTAAATCTCCCCAAAACACACTCTACATTCTTTAAGTGCTCATGGAACATTCTCTAGGATAGACCACATACTCAGGCACAAAAGAAGCCTCAAAAAATTTCACAGGATAAAATTATTCCAAGCATCTTCTCTGACCACAAAGGCATGAAACTAGAAATCAACCACAGAAAAACAAATGAGAAAAAAACAACAGCACAGAGACTAAGCCACATGCTAGTGAAAAAAACCCCAATGGATCAACGATGAAATCAAAGAAGAAATTAAAAAATACCTTGAGACAAACGACAATGGAAATACAACCACACAAAACATATGGGATACAGAAAAAGCAGGCATAAGAGGGATGTTCATAGTGATACAGGCCTTCCTCAGAAAACAAGAGTCTCAAATGAACAACCTAACCTACCACCTAAAAGAATGAGAAAAAGAACAACAAATAAAACCTAAAGTCAGCAGAAGGAAAGAAATAAAGATCAGGGAGGAAATAAATAAAATATGGAGATTTTTAAACTAGAAAAAAAAATTCAAAACGAGCTTTTTTTTTTAAGTAAACAAAATCGACAAACCTCTGGCCAGGCTCACCAAGAAGAAAAGAGACAAGACACAAATAAATGAAATATGAAATGAAAACGGAGAAATTACAACCAATACCACAGAAACACAAAAATAAGAGAATACTATGAACAACCATATGGCAATAAACTGGACAACTTAGAAGAAATGGACAAGTTTCTAGAAACATACAGTACACCAGAACTAAATCAAGAAGAAATGGATCATCTGAACAGACCAATCACTAGACATGAAACAGAATCAGAAATAAAAATCCTCCCTGCAAACAAAAGTCCAGGACCAGATGGCTTCACTGAGGAATTCTACCAAACATACAAAGAAGAACTTATACCATCCTCTGAAACTCTTCCAAAAGGCTGAAGAGGAGGGAGTACTCTGAAACTCATTCTAGGAGCCACCATCACCCTGATACCAAAGTCAGACAAAGACACCACCAAAAAAGAGAACTGTAGGACAAATCATTGATGAACATGGATGAAAAATTCTCAACAAAATATTAGCAAACAGAATCCAGTAACACATAAAAAAGATCATACACCATGATCAAGTTGGGTTCATCCCAGGGACACAAGGATGCTTCAATGTACACAAATCAACGTAACAGACCACATCAACAGAGAGGACAAAAATCACATGATCATCTCAATCGATGCAGAAAAAGCATTTGATAAAATTCAACACCCATTTATAATTAAAAACTCTAACCAAAGTAAGTATAGAGGGAACTATCTCAACATAATAAAAGCTATTTATGACGAACCCACAGCCAGCATAATACTCAATGGTGAAAAGTTGAAAGCCTTCCAGCCAAAATCTGGAACAAGATAAAGATGCCCACTCTCACCACTTCTACTCAATATAGTATTGAAAGTCCTAGCCATGGCATTAGGCAAGAAAAAGAAATAAAAGTTATCCAAATTGGAGGAAAAGAGGTAAAATTGTCATTAAATGCTGATGACATGATACCATATATAAAAAACCCTAAAGGCTCCACACAAAAACTATTAGAGCTGATAAAAGAATTCAGCAAGGTAGCAGGTTACAAGATTAACATACAGAAATCAGTTGCATGTCTTTATATTAGCAGTGAAATATCAGAAAAGAAACAATCCCTCTTAAAATTGCATCCAAAAAAATACAATACTTAGGAATAAATCCGATAAAGGAAGTGAAAGATTTATACGTGGAGAGCTACAAAACATTCATTAAGGAAATTAAAAATAATTTAAAGAAATGGAGAGATATCCCATGTTCTTGGATTGCAAGAATTGGTATTGTTAAAATGGCCATACTACCCAAAGCAATCTACAGATTTAATGTCAAATTACACAAAACTAGAAGAAATAATCCTAAAATATATATGGATCTCACAAAAGACACAGAATTGCCAAATCAATACTGAAGCTAGAGGAATAACCCTCCTAGACTTCAGACAACACTACAGAGCTACAGATCAAAACAGGATGGTTGGTACAAAAAGAGACATATGGACCAATGGAACAAAACAGAAAACCCTTAGTAAACCCACCAATTTTGGTCAATTAATCTTTGACAAAGGAGGCAAGAATATACAATGGAGTAAAAACAGTCTCTTTGGCAAATGGTGTTGGGATAACTTAACAGCTGCATGTAAATCAGTGAAGTTAGAACACTCCATCACGCCACACACAAAAATGAACACGAAATGGCTTAAAGACTTAAACATAAGACAAGACACTATAAACCTCTTAAAAGACAACATAGGCAAAACATGATCTGACATAAATCTCAGCAATATTCCCCCCTAGGGCAGTCTACCCAGGTGATAGAAATAAAAGCAAAAATAAACAAATGGGACCTAATTAAACTTATAAGCTTTTGCACAGCGAAGGAACCATAAGCAAAACAAAAAGACAACCTATGGAATGGGAGAATATATTTGCAAATGATGCAACTGATTAGGTTTTAATTTACAGAATATATAAACAGCTCATACAACTTAATAATAATAATAAAAAACAGTCCAATCCAAAAGTGGGCAGAACTAAACAAGCAGTTCTCCAATGAAGACATACAAGTGGCCGATAAACATGAAAAAAAAAAAGCTCAATATAAACTAATTATCAGAGAAATGCAAATCAAAACTAGTGAGGTATCACCTCACACCAGTCAGAATAGCCATCATTTAAAAGTCCACAAATGCTGGCGAGGCTGTGGAGAAAAGGGAACCCTCCTACACTGCAGGTGGGAATGCAGTTTGGTGCAGCCATTGTGGAAAACAGTATGGAGATTCCTCAAAAGACTAAAAACAGATGTACCCTGTGATCCAGTAGTCCCACTCCTGGGCTTTTATCCAGAGGGAACTCTTAATTCAAAAAAGACACCTGCACCCCAGTGTTCATAGCAGCACTATTTACAATAGCCAAGACATGGAAGCAACCTGAATGACCATCAACAGATGACTGGATAAAGGACATGTGATACATATACACAATGGAATACTACTTAACAATAAAAAAGAATAAAATAACACCATTTGCAGCAACATGGATAGACCCAGAGACTGTCATTCTAAGCGAAGTAAGCCAGAAGGGGAAGAAAAATACCTTATTATTTATATGTGGAATCTTAAAAAAAAAAAAAAAAAGACACAAATGAACTTACAAAACAGAAAGAATCTCACTTAGAAAACAAACGTACGGTTACCAAAGGGGAAAGGGATTGGGAAGGGATAAATTGGGAGTTCAAGATGTGCAGATACTACTACCATATATAAAACAGGTAATCAAGTTCATTCTGTACAGCACAGGGAACTCTATTCAGTATCTTGCAGTAACCTATAATGAAAAAGAATCTGAAAAGGAATATATGTATGTACATGTATGACTGAAACATGCTGTACACCAGAAATTGACACATTATAAACTGACTACACTTTAATTAATAACAAAAAATGTGGCTTATATATATAATGGAATACTACTCAGCCATTAAAAAAACAAATGAACTTATTTACAAAACAGAAATAGACTCACATAGAAAACAAACTTATAGTTACCAAAGGAAAAAAGGCAGGGAAGGGAAAATTAGGAGTTTGGGATTAACATACATAGATAACCAACAAGGACCTACTGTACAGCACAGGGAGCTACATTCAGTATCTTGTAGTAACCTATAATGGAGAAGAATCTGATAAAGAATAGATGGACAGACAGACAGACACATACATATAACTGAACCTCACTTTTTGTACACCTGAAACTAACTCAGCTTTGTAAATCTATACATCAATTTTAAAATTCTTTTACAAAGAATCCTTCTTTGAGAAAAACTGCATCAAAATGGGAATCTCTCCTGTTTGCAGCAAAACTGGACCTGGGTCCTAAGTCACAGCTCTCGGAGGCGCTGGTGGCTGCGTGAGTGTGCAGGCCTCTGGGATGAAGGTTTTTGTGGGCAGACCCGGAACAATCTCCTCTGGTCAAAGCAGGAGCACAAAGCGGTGGCTGCTTGTGGCTCTGAGCCCAGCAACACGGTCCAGCCCGCAGTGCGGCGCCCTTCTGCCGCTCTCGTCCGCCTCGCCATGCCCGGTTCCTCCTGTTGGCATCACTCTAAGAATGCCCGATAGTGTCCTCTCTGCCTGGGTGTCCCCACTTTGGAAGTTCTTCCTAGTCTGGCGGGATGGAGGGCTGGCGCTGCCTGTCTGGTTTCCATCCATGGTTTTATAGCTGAGTGATGGGGTCGGTCGGGCAGGTTGCAAATACCAGTTCTGCTGATGCGCTGTCCCCAGAGGCCATGGAAAGACGGACGGACAGGAGGAGGTCTCTGTGCTCTAAGGCCCCTTGGGCAAATGTCTTCAGGAGCTGTATAAGCATGTGTCCCTAGGTGGCCGCCTGGCTTTGTACAGGAATACAGCTTCGCAAAAGGGTCTGCTTGCCTAGTGATGGATCAAGTTTCTACTGCTTTCAGGAATTTTCTATAAAGTCGACTTCCCGTAACAACAGACTTCTCTTCCCCAGTTTCCAGCTGTCCCAGTCTACCTGCTGCAAAGCCCCATCTGCCAGCTTCCAGGAGCAACTCCTGCGGACTCCAGGGACAGCCGTCCACACTCCACCTCTAGGATCTCCTGGAACAAGCAGACCCAATGCAAGTGTCACTGTCCCCTCTGGCCAACAGCTCGTGTCCCGAGCCTGCAGGGCTGCCAGCCTCCAGCCTCCGTTGCATCATCTGCTTTTCTTTCTTTTCTTTCTTTCTTTGCTAATTAGAATTTGGCCTTACCATACAGACAGGTCTTTCCAAAAAAAAGAAAATCATATCTAATAATAGCTGTTTTTCTGGTACAGGCCCCCTATCTAAATTCTTCTAGGTAGTTAAGGTAGATAGTGAAAATTTCCCTGTGTCTGCTAGGTCTTAGCTGCCTTCAGTTCAAAGTCATTCACCTGCCAAAGTGGCGTATTTGAGGGCATATTCTGTTCCCCTTTAACATCTAACTTTGGGGAAGTTTATTTTTTTCTCTTTTGAGAGACATGCTATCTTTTCATACTAACAGGAAGAATCTCTATCATGTGATGCCTTAATCCCCAGACCTGCGGACTAACCGCAGGCAAACAACGGCCGATCCCACAGTCAGGTGCTTCTCTGCTTTTGAATATTGTTTCCGAAGAACTCACGTCCGTGTCACACGTCGGTTTTCATTCTTTTTAGATTAATTAATTGTACCTGTCCTGCTCAAGGTACACAAGCCAAATTGATCTCAATGAGTGCAACCCCTAACACCAAAAAAGCAAAGAAAATGACTTTAACTCCTCCTGCCAAGGAGTCTTCCTGGGGTGGGCGGCACCTAACTGTGCCTTCCTGGCATCTGATGGGACCAGGGAAGTGACCGTTGTGACCTTGAGTCTCCTAAAGCAGACTTCATATGAGCATGGAGGGTGTGTCAGGGCACTGAGAAAGTCTGCTGTTGTTTTTAACAGAAAAGGGTCAGATAGCCATCGAGTTCTGACACTGCACTGAATTTGCTTTATTTGAGAAGAACTGACAGTCCCTCACCCCAGTCCTAACACAGATGTCTGAAATCACGTCCCCAGTGGCCACCTAGGTGTACCTGGAGAGTCTGAACCAAGCTTCTGCATTCTGACTTCCAAATGCACGTCCCTCCTCAAGGCCAAAGCAGATGTGTGATGCACGTCCAAACTTCGGTCAGTGAAGTTTACGTCAAACCATGCATAAGCCAGAATGATTTCCCCGTACCTCAGTATGTGTGGATTTTCCCATCATTTTTCCTTTTGACTGCAAATCTTCCACTAGAAAGCACTGCTGTTTAACATCTGTCCCTCATCGCTAGGGTGGTAGCTCCTGTCCCCGGATTAGGTGATGTCCCTCGGTGCCAGGCTTCTGTTATGTTTGCCTGGTTATCCAGGTTGGAGGAAAACTAATCAGATAAGGTGAACAGGCTGAGAGGCGTGTTAACGGGGAAGCACTTTACAGGCCATACATTTTATCACTTACACCCAGTTGTCACACAAGCATCGTACATGTGCTCTTAGCAGTAGACTGAAAGCACGCAGAGGTACACATCATGAGTAGTTACCCTCTGTGACAGCTCCAGTAGAGTGTCCTAAACATTAGGGACTATATTGAAGGGAGACAAACATTTAGTAAATAGTTTAATTAGAAAACAGATTAAAAGCCAGTAATACCTAGTGGGAATGTAGTCTGGTGCAGCCATTATAGAAAGCACTATGGAGATTCCTCAAAAAACTAAAAATAATGTCACCATATGATCCAGCAATCCCACTCCTGGGCAGATATCCAGAGGGAACTCTAATTTGAAAAGATACACGCACCCAGTGTTCAAAGCAGCAGTATTTACAATAGCCAAGACATGGAAACAACCTAAATGTCCATCAACAGATGACTGGATAAAGAAGCTATAGTATATTTATACAATGGAATACTGCTCAGCCATAAAAAATGATAAAATAATGTCATTTGCAACAACATAGATGGACCTGGAGATCATCATTCTAAGTAAAGTAAGCCAAAAAGAGAAAGAAAAATACCATATGATAATCACTTATATGTGGAATCAGAAAAAAAAAAAAAAAAAAAGAGGGAACACCATGAACTCATCTACAAAACAGAAACAGACTCACAGACATAGTAAATAACCTTACGGTTACCAAGGAGGGAAAGGGGGTGGGAAGGGATAAATCTGGGAGTTTGAGGTTTGCAAATGTTAACCATTATATATAAAAATGGATAAAAACCAAATTTCTTCTGTATAACACTGGGAACTACATTCAATATCTTGTAATAATAATCTTTAATAAAAAGAATATGAAAATGAATATATGTATGTATCTGCATGACTGGGACACTGTGCTGTGCACCAGAAACTGACACACTGTAACTGACTGTACTTCAGTTTTTTTAAAAAGCCGGTAATACTTCAACCAATTAATTATAACTGTATTCATCAGTTTACTTAATCCTATGCTATCAATCCCTTTTACTAACAGCTATATGCAGTTTTCATTAGACATCTTAAATATCCTATCCAGCTCAGCAGCACGATCCAAAAGAAACCCGTACTTGTCAGAAGGACCCTCTTATGAATTTTCTTGAAGATGAACCAGTCCCGCAAAGCATCAGGGTAACTGTCCCCGAATGACACAAGACACAACGAGGCCAAGGTAAAGATCTGACTATGTGCTTTTGACAGAGAAGCTTAACCACGTTGCCGTGACAAACAACCTTCCAAGAAAACAGCCAGAACCGTGACTGGCAGCATGGTGCCAGGACGTTCCCAAACCTGAGACCCCGCGTCACCTCTAGCATGTCCACATCGACAACGTCCACCCACACCGCACAGTCCGAGCAGGTGCATCGCTCCCTCGGCAAGGCTTCCCGTGCGATCCAGCACACCAGCCTCTCCTGGTTAAACAGTTCTCTCTGAGTTGCCGCAGGGGCCCTCTGAAGCCCCCCAAGTTAGCCGAAGTCAAAAAGAACTTTATTTAGAATTTGATAGGAAGTTTGTAAAAAATACCAAAAAGTTTCACACAATCTGTTATCAGGAGCATTTTAAGTAAACTTGTTCACCTAACAGAGGAGCCAGATCTGGTCCTGCACGAGCCTACTTTTAACAAAATTCATTTACCTAATTAAGTTTAATCTCAGCCCAACCATGCACAGAACTGCTTTTTTTTTTAGGGGTCCCTTTCTACAAATTTTCCACAACTTTCTGTTTCCATATTAGTTTGTCCCTTTTTTCTATCTAGAAACAACCATCAGTGGGACCAAATGACCTTCTTTTCCCTCAACCAGACGTGACTCCCTTTCTCCTTCCTTTTTATACTCAAAACAACTATCTATCCTACTTTCCTACTGTATGCTGAAATGTTCCCCCTGTTTTTTTATTATTTGAGATTTCTTCTTTTAATATTAAGAAAGGAATTATACAGCTTTATAATGGAAGATACTCATAAAAGGGTTAATTAGAGAATTAAAGAAATTATAGTATTAAAACACTGCTAGCAATTTTTGTAGAACTAGAAAAATCAATGGGCACAATTAAAGTGAAAAGGCGATCTTCTGAATGGGTGAAAAAATTGCAAATGATGTGTCAGAAATTACCATCCAGAATCTGTACAGAACTAAAACTTAACAACAAAATAAAAACAGTCCCATTAAAAAATGGGTAAAGGACATTTATCCCATTTTTAACTAGTTTCAATTACATATTTAAATTAAATCTTCAATTCTTAAAAATCTTAATTTCTAGTGACTGTTTCAGTACCTTTTTTCTTTGGGAATGACCCAGCTACAAAACTAGTCAGTAAACTTCCATCATTTAACTTAGCACAACTCTTAAAATTTCAAGTTAAGAAATAATCTCTCTAGATATTTGGTAAGTAGACATTCCTAAAACAATTATTTCCAAAGTGCTCGCCCAAAAGCTCTCATCCTATTTGCATTTAATTCACTTATAAGAATGCCATCAAACCAAGTTAATTAAGTTTTTCTTCCTGCTGACAACTCTGCAACAGAAACCACATGAACTTACTGACCTTCAGGAATCCTAGGTACAAAGGCATGTCTGTATTGATTATACCAACAAGATGAAGCTAGCCTCAGTATCAGATATCAACTTAATACCAACATTTCCTAGGTCCTCAGGAGCCTGTTTGTTCTGTCTAGCTTCTTTTATACTTACAAGTATTTAGTTTGTAAGCACTTAAACTTTTAAGTCAATTAATTAAATAAAACTCATTCACAAGTTAATTTTTTACCTAAAGACAGAACCAGAGCTCTCCTAGCTTTTCCGCTTGAGTTTTAAAAAGCTTTTTTTCCTTGAGAAAAAAAGGTAGCTCATTACATCTCAAAGGCACAGGAAGAGAAATGCAAATTTCTCCTCTAACAGCTTTTAAAAACCCAACTATCTTCCCTATTTATAGGACTTTTCCCCCCAGTTCCCAAATATCCACTTTGGTTTAAAGAAATAAGAGTAATAGACAATAATACATCATCACTCTCTCACACTCACATGCCTCACTTTCAGCAAAACCAGGAAGAGAGAACAGGACTTGGACTCAGGTACTGAGACCCCCTACACACACACAACCCCCCCCCCCCCACTGCCGCCAAAATAAAAGTCAAACTGCACGCCTCCCACTTTGCTGTGACAGCAGAGCCATCAGGACCACTGTTCTCCAGATCTCAGGGAGCGCTGAGCCCACACAGTGTTATAAATATATATATATTTTTATTGTTTCTTTCATTTATGGGAGCATAATGGAGCACGCCCTAGTGGGACTGGAAGGTGGAACAGAGCTCTGATCATCCTATGCTATCAACCCTCAAGCAAACAAGTTCAAAACAGTCTCTCAGGGTTACAGTTCCCTGGCCCCAAAGGCAGCACCCCAGCAAGTGCCCAGCCAGAGACGAGGCTGAATCAAAGACCAAGGCTGGAAAGGGAACGTCCCTGCTGATGCTTCACCCCAGGCGAGGCCAACATGAGAGGGAGGACACCCGGGTACCGTCACACGGGAGCCCCAGTACTCAGAGACGCCTCAGCCAATCCAGGTGTGCGCACAAGCGTGCACACACGCACACGCGCACACACACACACACACACACTCCCACAAACAGAAGCTCAGATGAGGTGTGGTCCCCAAATTCCACTTCCTCTCCCAGATGGAGGCTCCCCAGTGGCCTGGCTCCCAAACAAGAATGGACCCAGGGTGGCTCCCAGTGAGCCCAGAATGACCCACTTTCCGGGAGGGAAGGAGCCTGGGTGGAGTGGGGACAATCTTCCATCCTACACAACCGGAGTGGCTCACCCCAGAACCAGACACACACACACAAACGGCAGGTAAGGTTTGGTCACACAGGCCACAGAGGAGGTGTCGCCTAAAAATTCCACTTCCACCCCCAGACGAGGCCTCCACACAGGTGGGCCCGGCCCTCGGAGGGGCAGGGACCCGGGGGGCTCACGATGAGCCCGGGGCGGCTCCCTTCCCAGAGGGACCGAGCCCAGATGGAGTGGGCAGGTTCCCCGCCCGCGCGAGCCGGAGACACTCACCCCTGCAGTGTGGACGCAGCTCCAGAAGGTTCTCGGCTCCAAAGAGCCTCGTCCCGGGGCGGCCTTGACCTCAGGAAGGGTCCCTCCTGCTTCCCGGAGTGACGTGAGCCCGGGCCGCTGCTGGGACCCGGGGAGGGGCTGCCCTCGGCCAGGGCCGACCCTGCCCGGGCACAGGATCCCTGCTGGCTCCCCTGAAAGTGTTCCCGACACGAGTCCGTGTGCCCCATGCACGGTGAGGCCAAACAAACCAAAATGCCGGAGTTTGGAGCAGAGAAATGTTCACTGCTGGGCCAAGCAAGGAGTACGGGTGGCTCGTGCCCAAAACCCGCCCCCTACTCGAGGGGTTTCAGCTGAGCCTTTTTTTTTCTTTTTTTTAAGAATCTTACTTTTTTAAGCGGAGAAACGGATTGAACCTGGGACTGCGGGCATGCTGAGCACCACTGAGCGCTCCCCACCCACCTCAGCTGAGCCTTTTTAAAGACCAGCTGAGGGAGAGGCAGTCCCAGGGTGTGTGACCAGCTGTGCACAATTCTCTGGTCGATGGTGAGCAATCCTGAGGCACCGGGTCTGGGGGCCATGTGCTCATGGTCCTCACATAGTTAATTTCTTCTCCTGCGTGGTAGGTTTTAGCGTCTATGGTCTGGGTCCTTCAGAGAGGAGCTGCCGAATATGGGATGGGGAGGGGTCTGCCCCAGGAAGGCCCCCTAGGGCCCTGCTTTTCACTATGACATCAGTCAGTTGGCTGATGGTCCATTTTTTTGGCTGTGGAAACACAGACTGTGACCGTCCACCTCAAAGAGGAGGGCTATGATGGTAAGGTGGGCTCTGCCCCTCCTCAAACATAGAGTTTTACAAGCTGGTAATACCAGCCAGCCTGCTGCTAAAATACCACCATTAGTGACAGAGCTGAGGGTCTGGCTCCCGAGGAAACGGGTATTTGGGAAAAATGAGGATCCAAGCAGAAGGGGTGGTGCTGATGGTGGTGAGTAAGGGGGAAAAGGGCTGCCCTTTCGCTCCACGTGACCCCCTCGGGCAACTCCAAACTGATTCTTTAGACCTGAGCGAGGGCCTTCAGTCCCACTAAGAGATACCGATGAGCCCTGCAAACAGCTTCAGGTAGTAAAACAGTAAGCGGCTCTAAAAAATCCTGAGGTTCCGGAATACCCAAGAGGTCACATCAGCTACAACTGCTGAAACTGCTTTTCTTAAAAATAACCACTGATGCAAAAGTGAACGGAATGGAGAACTCTTACCACTTTTTAAAGACCTCGTCCCACTTTCTAACAGGTGGGAAGGGCATCGGACAGAACAGGTGGGCACCCTCAGCCTCAAGGCGGGGGCGGGGGGGGGGCTCCAGGGAACATCTGTGGTTAGTCATTTCTCCTACTGGTGGTTTTTTTTTTTTTTTTTTTTTTTTGTATAAGTTAGCTTGACCTAATTTATCATATAC
Organism: Camelus ferus; assembly: GCF_009834535.1. Taxonomy (NCBI): domain Eukaryota; kingdom Metazoa; phylum Chordata; class Mammalia; order Artiodactyla; family Camelidae; genus Camelus; species Camelus ferus. Next base: position 121,119,301 of record NC_045696.1, on the reverse strand, counting down.
ATGAGTCAACAATGATCAGGCCAACTGTTAAGATATTTTCTAGTGACCCTCATCTTTCACCATCGGTCAGAAAAGTGAGCTTGTTAGGACCTGGGGGCTCCCAGGCATTGAAAGTCCAGCACTTCTCACTCGCTCATCTGTGTGTGTACCAGCCTGGCCGAGGTGTGGGGTGGTTCTCCCGTCACCGCCTCAGCTCTCAGTTTCTCAAGCCCACCTGGAGCCAGGCGTGTTTCCAGTTCTCACAGAAATGATAGAGACATTCAGAGACCCATGAATTGAGTAAATCAAAGTTAGGGGGGAAATCATGGGTCAATCATCCACTTTGATTGTAAGAGGACACTAAAGAAAAGGAGGAATTGATCTTTAAAACCTAAACATAAACTTTCTTTTGTATCATAAAGGTAATATTTGGTTATTATATAAATTTACAGAAAACGAAAAACACCTTATGACCCCACCGTGTAGTGACCGAGTCTGTTAACATCTTCCAGGACTTCTGTGCGCACATGTGGGTATATTTCCGTAACAAACAGGATTATGCTGTGTGTGCTGCTTCAAAGCCTTTTTTTCAGTTATTATCTGTGTCTTAAACTTTGATTTTTTTTTTTTTTTTTTTGGAAATGGTCCTCTGATGGGCATCTTTGTAGCTGAACCTTTGTGGACATTATGAATTCTTAAGTTAATTCCTGGAAGGGAAATGACTGCATATGTAATAGCACATTGCCCCTCGGAAAGACTGTACCAAGTTACAGGTGTTCAAAATCTCTAAGGCAAAAATAGCTGGTCCCTTGCTCCCTGACGTGGGGTGTGCGTGGGCTGCCTCCTCCAGCAAGCACCCAGTTCCAGAAATGTCCCCCCCACTTCCAACTGGGGTGTCGCTGTTACCCTCTCCTCTCCTGACAACCACAGCATGTCCATCCCCAGTAAACCATCTCTGCGAGCCCAGAGGGCAGGTGTGGTCACAGCACGGCTGCAGAGGACACCGTCCATGGTCCTTACACGGAGGCTGCATGAATCTGTCTTCCCAAAGGGAAATGTGGGGAAGATCTGCATGTTTCTTGTCAGAGCAAGCAAGTGCTTGACTCAGGTAGAGGAAGGTGCTTCATCCCCAGCGTGTCTCCACCTGCCTCCCTGAAGGCTGAGTAAAAGTGGGCGACGTCCTGGCCTGACTTCTGGGATATTTCTCCTCACTCCATCTTTCCCAGCCACGCTGCCTGGCGGTGAATATTTAGGGCTACGTTTCCAGGTGTACACGGTCCTACTGTCTCTTATGGGCAATCACCTCTCAAAGGGAAGGGAAGATGGGGAAAGAGGCTGGAAAGGGGACTTTTCAGAGCTGCTAATTTGAAACTGAACTGAGTCTTGGGTCCACTTTCATTTACTTAAATGCTGGAAAGAACTCATCCCCTTCCAGTTACCCAGAACAAGAGGGACATAGAAACAATTGCTAAATTCTTGTTTAGGAGAGACTTCCACTCAGGAGTTAGGAACTCAGTGAGGAGGTGTTTCTCAAACACCTGTGGAAGGAACGAAAGGAGGGATGGAAGGAAGGACGAAGGAAGAGGTAAAGGAGGGAAAGGGCGGTGGCCGGGGACACCCGGAAACCACAGAGACGGCCAAGCCCAGGACCTGCAGAGGGGGACACGGCTGCTCACTCTGGGGCTCAGGGCTGCCGGACCGCGTGGCGAGTGACCTGGGCCACGTCCCAGAAGCCGACAGCCTGAGAAGCTGATAGAAGCTAAGGCACCTCCACGAGCACCTCAGACCCACTCCTGTCGTCGCCAGTGGTCCCCACGGTCTCACCTGCTTGTGTCCGAGCACAGAGAACTGAGTGCTGCGCGGTGACATCGCTTCCAGGCAGCTGGGTCCCTAGGTGCAGGATGCCGAGTGAAGCTCTCAGGACGTTTCCAGACTGTAAATTAAAACAGTCAGCTGCACAGACATACTGCCCTGTCCTTCCCCCTCCAGGCCCCGCGCTCTTGTTCAGTGTGCGCGCTGCCTCCCCGCGGCTGAAGCCGGCACTGCATCACCTGCTGTCCTAAGCAAGACTGCCTGTCATCCATCCTAAAACCCACTTTCTTCAAGCTCTAAGGGGCTGCGCTGTGGTGGAGATTTGTGAAATGGGACAGGCAGATTCCTGCTCATCGCACCCCCCCACCCCACCCCACCCCACCCCAGCCTTAGACCTCGGCCTCTCTGTGAACTCCTGGTGGGGGGGGGGGGGTCTCACAGGGGCAGGGAGCTCCGAAAGGCACATGCGAGAAGGGAGTGGCGTGAGAACGTGTTGGAGATTCTGTTTTCTCCTTTGATTCATGTGATTGATTCTTTCCTCCGGTCTGGCTTCTGCTCTTTGTCCCCAAGTCTAGCACGGTGCCTGGCAGGTGACATGCAGGACTTCCAGAAGGCTTATCTGGTTAAGTGAAACGTCCTGGACAGTCTCCTCCCCACCTTCTTGTCTTTCCATTTCCTTGGCGTTTGGTTTTTGCGTTTTATTTTCATTTCTCTCGGTTGACTCCAAGCACCAGAGCAACATTCTTGCAAAGGTTTGAACTCACTTGAGAAACCCTCCGAGCAATGGCAGGCACATTTGTGTGCCCTACGTTTCTAAAGGCTCATGGCCAGATTAAAACTTGAATAAGTGGAGAGCAGACTTGTCCTTGGTGAAAGGACTACATTTCATAAAATTGCCTGTTATTTATAATTGTACCTACAGGTCCAGAGCAGTTCTATCAAAATCCCACCAGAGTCTAGGGAAGGCTTAAGGGGAAATGGCATGGGGGTGCCATTCCGTAAAAATGGTTCTAAAACTCAGCCAGAATAAGAAGTGGGAGAAAACCTCAAAAGAAATTCTGAAGAGAACGAGTAAATGGGGAAAGATGTATCTTTCCAGACTCTAAACTGTAAACACTGCTTTAAGAAGGGACAAAGCCCATGGGGTACTGACCCAAGAATAAGTATATTGAAAAAAAATAGAAGGACAAAAAGATCCTTTACAAGTAGTCAGTTTGCTGATTTCAAGCCATTTGGAATCCAGGAGCCCAGACAACACGCATAAGTAAGTGGACAGAAGGGAGGACCACTGCTTGCAGGGGTGCTGGATGCCAGCTGCCCCTGTGGGAGGGGGACGGGCTCCAGCCACATGGAGCAGACAGGAATCATCAATGGATGCAATGTCGAGGAGGAGGGAGGGGCAGATTTTATTAGGGAGCAGGATATGAGCATGGTCTTAAAGCATCTCCCCACGGACTGGTTATAAGATGAAAGGGGAAAACACTAACTGTACAGTCATTACCAAGTGATCAAACTTACCAGCACCAGCGGGGGGGGGGGGGGCAGGCATAGCTCAGGGGTAGAGTGGTGCTTAGCATGCACGAGGTCCTGGATTCAACCCCCAGTACCTCCATAAGTAAATACATACATACATAAATTTTTAAAAATCAATAGCAGCAGTGAAGGACAGAGGTGTAACCAGATACAATATGAGAAGGACAAAAATGTCACTTATATTCTATCTCAGCCGGAATACATAGTCTATTTTTGTTTTTTTGGAGGGGAAAGTAATTAGTTTTATTTACTTAGTGGAGGTACTGGGGATTGAACCCAGGACCACATGCATTCTAGGCATGCACTCTACCACTGAGCCATACCCTCCCCCTTGGCATGCATAGTCTGAAGCTATGGAATTAAGGAATGTGTGGCAATGCACCCCAAATTCTTCAAAAAAAAAAAAAGAGTTAAATGCATAAAAGCCAAAAAAAAAAAAAAACCAACAAAACAAAACAAAACAAAAACGGGATATAGATACCAGATTAAAAGAGATTAAAGAGACGTGACAACCAACTGCAATACCCAAACCTAGCCTGGGTCCTGTATTGAGGGGCAGGGGGCTGGTGGGAGGAATGCGGTGTGAGAAATGACATTACTGAGCCAGCTGGTAAAACTGGAACATAGACTTTAAAGTACTGTGTCAATGTTAAGTTTACTTAAATTGATAACCCTACTTTGATTACGTGAGAGAAATTTTTATTTCTAGCAAATGCACGCTGAAGTATCAAGAAGTAAAGAGTCAGGGGGATGCAACATACTCCCCAAAGTTCAAGGAGAGACTTGGGAGAAAACATTTATATGAAATAAGTAGATAATAAAGCACTAGGGGCAAAATGTTGGCCATTGGTGACTCTAAGTGACAGGTGTGTGGATGCTCTCTGTACTATTATTGCAAATTCTCTAATTTTTAAGTTATTTCTAAACAGAAAGTTTTTTTTTTAAGAATACACACAGTTCAAAAATAGGCAAAATTTGGGGGAGGGATAATTTAGTAGTTTGGGATTAACAAATACACACTCTATATAAAATAAACAAGGACCTACATACAGCATAGCACAAGGAACTATATTCAATTTCTTGTAATAAGCTATGCTGGAAAAGAATTTGAAAAAAATGTAGGTATATGTTGAACCTAATTGCTTTGCACTTGAAACAAACATTGTAAATCAAGTACACTTCTATAAAAAAATTGTTTTTAAAGAATGCTATATGATTGGAATCATATGGCATGTACATTTTTGAGGCTGAATTTTTTTATTCAGTATAATTTTCTAGAGAGTCATCCAGACTGTGATATGTATCAGTAACTTTTCTTTTTTATGGCTTTGGAGTATTCCATAGCATGAATATACTGCTTTGTTTAGCCATTAAAAAAAAAAACAAAAAAAAACAAAAAAAAGAATAAGCAAGACCACTACAGGCCGCGAGCGATGGACTGGAGGTCCGCAGGCTCCCCCTCAGACGGAGCTCACAGGAGGCAGGCGTGATGCTGGAGACACTTGCCACCTGGGCGTCGGCCATGGCTATGTCGGGGTGTGGGTTTATCTGTAGACATTTATTGAGTTGTTCACTTAAGATTTGTGCTCTTCTACATATTATGCCTCAATTATAAGTTTAATTTTAAAGTTTTTTCGCTAACTGTGGTTGAGAACACGTCATGTGTATGAAAAGCAGGGAACAGGAGGTGAGGGGGCGGTGGAGAAAGTCATGAACTGGGACCCAGAAAAACGACTTCACAGGTGGCCTCAGACCTGCACAGCCACAGTCAGTTACCAGAGAACTACCCCCAACAGAATGATACCACTGACCCATCATTGCCGAAGAAACTCTCCGTCCCAGAGGGACTGGCCGAGAGGTTGGTCAAGAAAGGTCTCCACGAGACCTGAGACCAGGCCTGAAAGCACATGGAGGAGCTGGAGACCAAAGGGTCCCCTCGGCCGTGCTTCTTCCTGACCGCCCCCCTCCCCCTTCCTAACCGCTTCTGTCCGCCGCCAGGGCAGTAAGGCTTTCCCTGAAGGCGGGTTTGATTTTTTTTTTTTTAATGCACAAATACAGCCCTGAAGAAAGTCCTATCTGTGGAATAAAGACATAAACGAGTACATACATCTAATAAGTTTTTTAAAAAGACTATGACGGGGAGGGCATAGGTCAGTGGTTGAGCGTGTGCTCAGCATGCACGAAGTCCTCGGTTCGATCCCCAATGCCTCCATCAAAATAAATAAATAAATAAACCCAATTACCACCCCTTCCAAAAATAACCAAACAAGAAAAAAAATTTTTTTTAAGAATTTAAAAAAAACCCACAATGATGATAGACTCTCAAGACACTTACCAAGTCTACATGCTTGATTGAAGTGTTGCGGAAAAATGTGTTACAGCTCGCTGTTACAGCTCAGTTGTGACAGCAACCTAGATCCAGGCGAGAGACTCGGAGAGTCGGACAGCTCAGCTTTATTATGCAAGCAGGCCCACAGGAGTTAACACTTCAAACTCTGGACCCCATCTGTAGGTTTACACAGGCCTTTTATAGGCTGCCAGTTTTACACTTGCAACATCATATGCAAATAAAGTACAACAGAAGTTGACCAACCAGGAACAAGCTTTGTAGAAATAGACCAATCAGGAGTGAGCTCCATGCAAATGAAGTACTACCAATGGGCCAATCAGAAGTTAGGGAAGTGGACCAATCAGAAGTGAGAGTAATACCCAATCAGGAGTGAAGGAAATAACCAATCAGAAATGAGCTCAGGGAACCAATAGAATTTTAGGTGTAAGTTAGCCGCTTTAGAGGCAGAAAGTGAGATAGAGCCTCTGGGCCAGGGAACCTGACGGTGCTGGGAGGAGAGCAGCGGCCCTGCCTAGGGGTCTTGCTGGTCTTTTTATGGGGCTTCCCGCCTCAACCCCACATTTATGGACGAGCCTCTCCCATGTCTGGACATTGTGCTAATTCTGGGAAGACCACATCGGGTCATTCAAAGCCCCAAAGAGCTTGCACACTCAGAGGAATACATAACAGAGAGTCATACTAAAAATACCAAGTTGGGACCTCTCGTCTGCAAAGTGAAATGAGATCACGTTTCTGTTTCAAAACATAACCATGACAGATGAGATATGTAAATTGACAGAGCCAGATTCCACAACAATAAACCAGAAAATGAAAAATATATATATAAAGCAGGGGACAAGCCTCCTAAGACGTGGATGAGAAAAAGAATCATGGCAGTGAGTTAAAGGAGCCAAAATGCTTGGCCCAAGAGGGGGACCAAAGGCAAGGTTTACGTGAAGCCAGAGGAGGGGTCCGCCCTCCCCATGTCCTCGTCACATGAAGACAAGAGAGAAAACCAACCAACCATTGTTGCCGGTGGCATTTACTGGTCCGGGGATGTGGGAGACCACAGTCTAAATGCTATAGCCAAGAGGGAAACCAAGTTCCTCCTGGCTCAGTAAGTGGATTTGCAAAGCCTCTGTTATCACCAGAGATGAACACCTTTTGAAATCATTCTGAACGAAGGGTCCAGGAGCCAGGCAGAAGTGACTACAAAAACCCTCGGATGGAGACACATGAGCAATGAGGCAGAAAGAGAGAAAATACACTTTTAAGGGTCAATAAACAAAATATCTCCCATTCAAAACGAAAATTCTTTTAGAAAAATTTCATGTTATAGTTTTAACATAAAGAGAAATCCAATGTTAAGGAAGAGCCCAAACAACCAACAATCAGAATGAATTCTTTCCATAGGAAAGTTATAAACAGCCCAACAAAGATCTTAATGTGTTTGGGATGCTCGGAGATGACTAAAACTGTAAGTTTCTTTCAACATGGCAAGAAATGACAAAATAAAAACAGGCACAAAGGAAACCAGAATGGATTGCTATACCATGAAATGGTACGTTCCTAACAATTTAACTTCAAAATAGATAAAGCATGTGAAAATAAAATACCAAGGGAAAAAATCACAAATCAATGACTATAGTAGAAAATGTTAACGCACCTCTATTAGGAAGAAGCCGACAAAAATCAATGAGGACAGAGAGAATCTGAGCAACACGATTAACAAATTTAATCTAATGGATATTTATGGAGCCATTACACCTGGCAGCCCAGAACTCCCTCTGGACTCTTTTAGGCATTAATTAATATTTTACTCTTTCTGGAAGATTCATCCCAGCCTTACTCTAGATAACATGCCTCTCATTTCTGGCTTTATTGCATCAGTGACAATAATTACAGCTAAGATGTCCAGAGCCAGGCTAATCACTTCACCTGTTACCTATAATCTAATCTTCAAAACAACTCTCTAAGGTTGTACTTTCCAAAGAACAAGCCACATGCGACTCTTGAATGTTTGAAGTGTGTCTGGTCCGAATTGAGATATAACGTCAATGTACAAACTACACTGGAATTTTAAGAAGTAGTGTAACAGAAAAGAACAAGTCTGATTCGGTATCAGATCTGTTTGGCTTTAAACCTGTGCCCTGTTTTCTAGGCTTAGGCTTGCTGGCTCTGCACCTTTTGCAAAACAACGTTGCCTTTAGCCTGAAATATACAGGAGAGCCTATTCTCAAGGCTCTGCCCTTTAAGGATATTAACACTTTTTCACTTACATAGAGATAACAAGTTGCAAAATACAAAATAACATTTGTTTTATTGGAGGTTTTACAGGGGCACCATGAAGTGACCCACGTGGATGGCTGCAAGAACAAAGGATTCCTACACCAAGAAGTTTGCAACAACCAACCACACCCCCTCCCCTTTTGAGTGTAAAAGGAGCCTGAATTTTGACTTGAGTGAGATGGTTCACCAAGACATTAGTCTACCATCCTCTTGGTCTGCCAGCTTTCGGAATAAAGTCGCTCTTCCTTGCTCCAACACCTCATCTCCCGATTTATTTGCCTGTCGTGCAGTGAGCAGAACGAGTTTGGACTCGGTAACATGCCCAAGGTCACAAAACAGGCACGTAGTGAGGCCAAGACGCAAAGCTGGGTCTCTCTGCATCCAGAATGTGAAATCATAAGAAATATACACATTGGGCCCTACCCCAAGATTCTGACACAGAGCTCCTGAAATCCTCGTAAGTAGGGGTATAAGGAGAGTCTTTTGTTCTCATATTTTGTCTTTGACCCTGGTTCCTGACACCAACCTCCCACATCCCTGGGAATTCCCTGGGGGACAGGAACTCAGGGTGGGCTCCTGGGTGGGGCTGGTCACCAGGAAGACCAGACCTTGGTTAGACACTCAGAACCTTCAGCCCCGCCCCACCTCCAGAGAGGGAGGAGACTGGAGACTGCTCCCAGTGACACGATGAAGTTATGTAAAAATCCCAATTGCGCAGGAACTTCTGGCTCAGAGAACAGGCCCAGGTGCCGGGGGTGGCACACCCATGCGGGAGGGGAAATTTCCCCTCTACCTCTCATGGGTGCTCGTGGCTGGACTTGTAATAAAATTAACACAAGACAGATGAACTGGGGGAAAAGAAACAGTTTAAGTAGTAAACACGGAGGTCTCATAGAAATGAGATTTATAAAGTGGCCAAAGCAGGCAGTTTGTGTTCATTACAGACAAAGAAACAGCAAATTTGAGAGGACGTGACCGGCAGAGGAGCCGAGGTCTGGGTGCTTAGTAAACAGAGAAGCAGCAGGGCTAGTTTATAGAGGCTTCCCAGCCCTGAATTCCCTGCCTCTGCTGACGAGCGTCTCTGTAGCTCTGGGTACAGGGAGGGCACCTTTCCCGTGGGAGGCTTATTCCCTGCTTTCAGGGGACAGAGAGGAGGGTCACCGTCCCTCCTGTACCAGCTGTTTCTTAAGTACCTTTAATTCAAGACAACAGAAATTCCATCGGGGCATACTTGGGGCGGCCTGTGCTGGGCCCCACCCACCTGAGCTCCCCAGGGGCAGAAGTCCCTGCACCTGGGACCCTCTGAGACCTCGCCCTGTGTGTCTCCCCACCTGGCCATTCCTCTGTCCCTGTATCACATCCTCCATGATGTGATAAGCTGTAAACGTAAGCGTCTCCCCGAGTTCAGGGAGCTGTTCTAAAGAATGATGGAACCCAGGGAAGGACCTGTGGGAATCTTCGATTTACAGGCAGGTTGGAAGGAAGTTGTGAGTAACCAGGGACCTTGGGACCGGCATCTGGGATGCAGGGGACAATCTTGATGGACGGAGACCCCAACCTGGGGGTCTGTGCTAACCGCCAACTCCAGTTAGTGTCAGAGTCAAAGTGGATCATCCAACACGCCGCTGGCATCCCAGAGAATTACCTGGTGAAGGAAGACCGCTTGGACACCGGGGGACCAAAAGTGACAGAAGTGAGGTGTCCTGTGTGAGGAGGGTGCACAGAGTGCTCGCCCTGGGCCAGAGGCAGAGGTGTGACTCCTTTGCCCATGGCCTTCAATCCTGAGACTTTTTCTGGGCCACAGAAACCTCCTCGGAGCAGCAGGGGCTAAAATCACGCTTGTTCCTGAATACCAGGCACGGGGAGGTCTCGAGGCAATACAGACGGCGCTCAGTACTTGCTTCTATGTGTTTGTATGCATGTATTCTGGTCAGGGAAGGAGGTAGGCCCTCAACACAGGCCCTGGCTCAGACCAGGGCATGACTGGAAATGGAACTGCCCACTTGTTAAGTTGGAAGAATCTGGAGCTTCTTTGGGTGCCCAGGGGAAGGGGTGAAGGGCCGGGGCCATGGAGAAGGTGGGGAGGAATGGAGAGGGGGTCAGGCTGGACGGGGCAGGGGACAGTGAGGGCGGGCCCTAGATGGCAGCTGGGGCTGGGGGGGCCTCTCAGAGCGAGGATCCTCGATGTCCGGTGTGAACTGACCTGCCAGGCTGGCCCACAGCCCCCCTGACCTGGACCAACGGCCACCTGCAATCTTCAGTTGCAAAGCCAGCCCACGAGTGTGAGTGGCGTTGGCTGTGGTGGGGGAAGGAGGCTGGGCCTGGGGTGGGGGATGCATTCCCCAGAGGAGAAAACGGCCACCGGATCCAGTGGGATCCAGACATCAGCAGAAACAGGCAATCAGAGCAAGCAGGCACTGGGAGGAACACGTGCCTTCCATCGTCTCCCCGAGAACTCAGAAGGCCAGGCCTGCAGAGGGCTTGGACACCCACTTGGCACTGGGTCCAACTGATACAAACAGGCCGGGTGCCCCCAGCTCGATGTCCCGGCTTCTGCAACAGCCGAGCCTGCACCTGGGACCTGCAGAGCCCAGGCCTCTTCTGACCAAATCACTTACAGAATCCTCATTGCCACATCTTACTTAGGCACATGAATTAAAAAAAAAAAAAAAGAAAAAAAAGGAAGAACTGTAAAAAACAAACAAACATCTAATTGCAGAGAGACACTGCCCACCCCAAATCACAAGGGAGAACGAATGTGTGTGTGTGTGTACACGTGTGTGTTACACATGTGTATGTGTGTGTGCACGGGCAGGAGGACTCTCTGGGGCAGGGGCTGGCCCTGCCTCCCACCCCCACCTTAGCCTCAGCCTTGGGGAGCTGAGCTGGGAGAGCCTCGGAGAAGGTTCTGAGGGCTGGAGGGAGTCACACGTGTGAAGGGCTGGCCAGGACCTCGCCTTTCCCTCCCCAGACAGCAGTGCTTCCTGGGACCAGGCCCCGCCTGCTAATGGGAACCTCGACAGGGAGTCACCTGGAGGGAGAAAAACACGGGGACTTCTTAGCTGTCAGCCCTCAAGCCTGCTTCTCCCCAGGGCCTAGCCACAGCCCCCCCTCCGCCCCGGGGAGTGAACCCGGTCAGTTCTTCCGCGCTGCTGGGCAGGTGGGCACAGGACGCGGCTCTGAGTCTCTCGGGCCCCATCAAAACAGACATCCCTCCCCCACCTGTTTACCACCTACAGGGACGGAGAGCGGGTCAGTGACGGCCCCTCCACCGCTTGCACTGTCCACTTGCCACCCAGACTCCAGGCTGATCCCCCCGGAAGGCGGTCTTCCCCAGGGTGGGGGGGGGGGGCGGGCAGCAGCTGTCTCAAGCGAAAAGAAAAGGCCACCCTGGGTTCAGACCCACCCCAGGCACCTCTGAGATGGGAGGCCTTGTCAAAGTAGTGACCTCCTTTTCTTAATTTATATTTATTGATTGACTTCACATCTGCCCTCTCAAGTTTTTCCTCATAAATACTTGAATTTAGGGCTGTCTGTCTCTTTTTCAGTGTTGGTGGAGGTCACTCAAAGTCTAAGTTCCTTCTGCTTACCTCTCCTCTGAAGTCTGGATCTTCAGACTTCGCAAACTTTTCTTTTTTTAGTTGATGTACTCTAACTTCTGACAGGAAAAAGAATGACTTATCTTTATCCTGTTGTATCTCCACCAGTTTTCTGTGCCTTAAATTGTCACTTTCAGCTGCTGTGTCAAAAACGTTCTGCGGGGCTGGGAGTGGCTTCGCCACCCCCTTTTCTCCCGCCAAATGCAATATTAGTCCTGGTCGCTTTGCTGGTGAGTCCATAGGATATTCTACAAAGAGAATTATGTTCTGTGCAAATAAAACAATTTCCTTTCCAAACTGGATTCCTTTCATTTCTTTTGCTTATCGCATTGTATTGGCTTTGAGACAGGAAAGAAGGGAGCAGGGCACAGCCATTCAAGAAATGACACAGCCATTAACACTAAGGTGGCGGAAAAGTCAACTCCCAGTGGACCCTGAGGCCCAAGATGGCAGGAGAGTAGCCCTCCAATGGACCCTGAGCTTCATTACACACACCTAACGTATGAGCCTGGTGAATGACACTCCCACAGGCGCCAGGACAGCTCCCAGGCTGACCATGAAAGGTCAGAGGGAGGGTGGTGGCCCAGTTCCTAGGAGTCCCCGTCTCTGTCTCTCGCTCCCCTTCAGAGATGGTCTGTGCTCTGTCTATGGAGTGTGCATCTCTCTGAATGAACCTGCTTTTACTCACCTATACACTTGGCGGGGCGCATCCCAGGGACTCGACCAAGACCTGGGACATGGCCATCCTCTCGCCCCACATTTTTTCCTATATCGGCTTCAACCTATTTAAAGTGGTGTTCAGATGTGTGAACAAAGCAAAATCCCAAACTTTGCTACATCCTGATGTCATGCAGGGTTGCATTCTGGTGTCAGCCCTCCACTGGGCTCAGACGGCCGGAGTCTCGTTCCGTCTTCACCTGGCAGGGGACAGGGAGAGCCACAGTTGCTGATTATCACCTCTGCTGGCTGTTTTTTAGTTCAGAAATTCAAAGCACATGCAGACAGATCGTTGTGTGAAAGACAGGGGTGGGGAGGTTGGAGTGAGTCAGGAGGGAAGGGGGCAGGGCACAGCCATTCAAGGAATGACAGCAGTTGTCACCAAAATGGTGGAAGGTTCAACTCCCAGTTGGCCTTGAGGATTAAGATGGTGGGAGGTTTGATTCTAGCAGACCTTGAGCTTCATTATTTGCTCATTGTAACATATTAACATAGTGAATAACATGCCTGCAGGTGCCATGACAGTCCCAAGGCTAGCCACAAAAGGCCAAAGAGTGGGCAGCGGCCCAGTTCCTGGGAATCCCAGCCCCCTCCCCAGGGTAGTTAGAAAGGTCCTACCACTTGTAGGTGTATGAAGCTAATGAGCCCACGAAAACTGGCAACACGGCGCATTGTGGTCACCTCTCTCGCTCCGTCCTCTCTGGAGAGGGCCCACACTCTGTGGAGTGTGTACCTACTTTTATTTTAACCTGAGAACCCAACCTCCACACCTTTTTCCTTGCCTTTCTCTCACCTTCTGAAACAGCCTACGCTCTGCACTATATATCTCTCTGAATAAATCTACCTTTACTCAACGGTGGTTCACTCTTGAATTCTTTCCTGCCTGAAGCCAAGGACCCACAGTTGGCGGGGCATGTCCCAGGGGCTCAACTGAGACCTGGGACACGGCCATCCTCACGCCCCACATCCGTTTTTCCTGCATCACTGAGACCCTTCGATATATCCAATTTCTGTGCACTGAACTTCAAGGAAAAATGATAAAGCTCAGTACATCAGTATATTATTCAAGGCTGGTTCTAGCTGTTAGAAAATATTTTGTATCTTTTAGATCATTTTATAACACCCCTGCCTCCTCTCACCTGCCCAAGGATTTTCAGTAATAATCACAAAACTAAACTAATGATAATAATGATCAGGAAGGAAATGCAGACCGTAATGTTTCTATGATTGAGCTGCATGTGTATAATTATGCAGTAAATAAAATTTTAATTAAATCAATGTTAAATGACAACGAAGGAAAAAATGATTAATATATTAAATTATTGTAATGCAATTTTTGAAAAAGAGAAAAAAAAATTACCCACTCCATCCCAGTGATGAAATTCCATTATTGTTCTTGTGTTTGAGCCTTCCCTTCCTCAAATGTTAATGATTTGTTCAAAATCTGCATATTCATGTGAAAGGGACAGAACAGCCAGAGGTGTCCATCTGTTTTTTCAATCTCAGTTTATGGAAGACAGTTTTTATTCATTTTAATTTTGAAAGTTTTCTTTCACTTGAATTAACAGACAAATCATTAGGAAAAGTCTTAAAATATAAAGATTAATTTGACAGATTCGTGAAAATCCCAGTTCACAAGGAATTTCAGGAACGGCGGTGCTCCCCACAGCTTTTGTTTCTTCAGGTTTTTCCGACGTCACTGGAGCTGGAACGTTCCCACTGAAGTACTTTCACCAGGAAAGTCATCATCACCTTCTGTCCCATCTAGTAAATTCTCTGAATGTTTTCGTCCTGTACTGAACTTGCAGAAAATGACTGGATTCCGAACACTGATGTCATTCAGTCTACCGCTTTGTTTATTTATTTTTAAAGTTTTTGGGGGGGGGGGGGAGCAGGGGGATGTAATTAGGTTTATTTATTTAAAAATTTTTCTTTTTAGTGGAGGGACTGGGGATTGAACCCAGGACCTTGTGCATGATAAGCATATGCTCTGCCACCTGAGCTATACCCTCCCCCTGGTCTGTTACTCTAGAACGAGGGTCTTGCTCCTGGTGAGAACGATCCTGGGGTCCAGAGATCACCCTCCTGATTTCTCCTGCCATGTTTCCTGTAATTCTCAGCAATTTCACTCCACTGTCTATGGAGTTGTCTATTTCCTTACTTTTTTTTTTTTTTTTGCAATTGTTGCTTTGTCCCATAGTTTCTGTGCACCGAGCTTCAAGGAACAATTTTAAAGCTTGGTGCTTCTGGATACGTTACTCAAGGCTGACTCTGAAAAGATTTTTGACTCTGTTTGAAAAGATTTTCTTAAAAAAATCTCGAAAGAGAGACATTGCATCCAGCTGTCCTGTTTCATTCTGACGTCCTGTGGCAGCACAGGCACGTGTGGGACCACAGGGTGGGGGTACAAGCCACACCGGAAGTGAGCTACGCTGACAGATGGGGAACCCTCATCATTTACTTTTGAAACAGGCACGTGTGGCTGAGTTTGTGTGCTTCGGAGGCCAGTCCTGTAGCTGGGACTTTTTTTTTTAAACTGAAGTACAGTCAGTTTACAATGTTTCATCAATTTCTGGTGCAAGGTATCATGTTTCAGTCAAACGTGAACATACATATATTCATTTTCATATTTTCATGATTGGTTACTACGAGATATTGAATATAGTTCCCTGTGCTGTACAGTATAAACTTGTTTATCTATTTTATGTATAGTAGTTCATATCTGCAAATCCCAAACTCCCAATTTATCCTTTCCCACCCCCTCTCCCCACTGGTAACTGTAAGTTTGTTTTCTATGTCTGTGAGTCTGTTTCTGTTTTGTAAATAAGTTAGTTTATGTCTTTTTTTTTTTTTTTTAGATTCCACATATAAGTGATATCACATATTTGTCTTTCTGACTTATTTCACTTAGTATGATATTCTCTAGGTCCATCCATGTTGCTGCCAATGGCATTATTTCATTCTTTTTTATGGCTGAGGGGTGTGTGTGTGTGTGTCTTCTTTATCCTAGCTGGAACTTGAACTTACACATACTAAAACTCAACAGTACCCATGACAACATCTTAGAACAGAAGCCAACAGAAGATTTGCGAGGGGAGGGGTACATTATCACTGACATTGTTGGACTGGCCTATGTGTGGTGATGCTAAAACTGACTTTTTTTTTCCATCTTTCATCGCTTGGACCTTGGACAGCTGCCCTCCCTGTCTACAGTGGTTTAGCCCCTGCAGAGTGATACCACTTTTCAAGTGTAATTCTGGAAAAATCCAGGTGTGATGGCATCTAACGCTGGCCAGGATGCGGTGTCTGGGAGCAGCAGGGAGACAGTAGGCGGGGAGAAGGCAGAAGATACTCACTCATTGCTGGAGAAAATGGCCATCAGTCTTGCCTTTGGACTAGAATCTGGTAATATCTAGGGAAATTAAACATAAATATATCTTTCAATCCAACCGTCCCACTCCTGAGAAAGAGGCTGAATGTCTCTCAAACTGTCCTCATGCATCTGAGCCGAGGGCCTCCACAGGCCACTGGTGAGAGTAAGGTAGATCCGTGCTATGGGCTTAGGAAGGTTCCCATGATATTTTATTAACTGAGACAAGCGGGAGGGCTGGCTGAAAGTGTTGACCAGCAACAAGACCGTCCACGTGTGACAGGAACTTTCTAAGAATGTGAGAGCCGAGGTGGGGGCCCAGGAGGGCTCCTGCACACTGCAGGACAAGGGAGGGGAGGGGGCAAGGCAAGAGAAAAATGAGCTGTAGATGAGAGAGGGTAAGGAATGAGTCCCATGGTAAAGCCAGCACGCAAAGTATCATTCCGTTCACATAAAATGACATGTATTTGTTCACCGTCCCAGAAAGCCATGGAGAGAGACCAGCAGGCTATTCGGGGCTGCCAATTAGAACCTCCCACCGTGATGGATGTGCCTTATGTCCACGCTGTGCCGTCCCCACCAGCAGCCAGGAGACACGCGGCCACTGGGCGCTTGAAATGTGGTACGTGTGGCCGAGAAACTAGATCTTCAATTTGATTGAATTTTAATTAACTGTAAGCAGCTAGTACAACTATGATAATGGTTTTCTATAAATAGTACAGGTGCTTTATTCATCTTTGCTTTTTTCTACTCTTCTATATTGTTTGAATGGGTCTATGATGGGGGGTAGGTAATTAGGTTTATTTACTTATGTATTTAACGGAGGTGCTGGGGATTGAACCCAGGACCTGTTCATGCTAACCATGCACTCTACCCCTGAGCTATACCCTCTCCTTAAAAAAAAGTTAGTTTTATTTTTTTACATCACAAAATATGATGGAATGGTGGCCACACAAAGGGCTGGAAAGATGAATACAAATGTGATAGAGCAAGTCCAGTGAAATCTTACTGGTGGAATCTGGGTGGTGGGTATGTGGTGTCTCTGTGCCACATTTCAACTTTTATTTATGTTTGAAAATGCTTGTAACAAAATGTTAGCAAAAACATGGGCAATTTATATACATTATTTTCTGTATTCAGGGTAGGGACGCTCTTGTGTGTTTACAGATGCTGAAGAATTCTGAAGCAGGAAAGAATCTAAGAGATACCTTCAGTGACCTCATTCACAGATGAGGAAATGTGAGCCCAGAGACTCAGTGACTTGCCCTGGGTCACACAGCAGGCTGGTGGCAGGCCAGGCCTACAACTGTCAGGCTGAGGACCCTCTTGGTTCTACCACTGGAGAAAGGTTTTTGCCTGAAATTGAAGCATTGCTATCAAATGCATTTTATTTTATTTTATTTTAAACATTTTTTTATTGAGTTATAGTCATTTTACAATGTTGTGTCAAATTCCAGTGTAGAGCACAATTTTGCAGTTCTACATGAACATACATATATTCATTGTCACTTTTGTTTTTCGCTGTGAGCTACCACAAGATCTTGTATATATTTCCCTGTGCTACACAGTATAATCTTGTTTATCTATTCTGCATATGCCTGTCAGTATCTACAAATTTTGAAATACCAGTCTGTCCCTTCCCACCCTCGCCCCCTTGGCAATCACGTTTGTATTCTATGTCTATGAATCTGTTTCTGTTTTGTATTTATGTTCTTTTTTTTAGATTCCACATATGAGCAATCTCATATGGTATTTTTCTTTCTCTTTCTGGCTTACTTCACTTAGAATGACGTTCTCCAGGAGCATCCATGTTGCTGCAAATGGAATTATGTTGTCATTTTTTATGGCTGAATAGTATTCCATTGTGTAAATATACCACTTCTTCTTTATCCAGTCATCTGTTGATGGACATTTAGGCTGTTTCCATGTCTTGGCTATTGTAAATAGTGCTGCTATGAACATTGGGGTGCAGGTGTCATCCTGAAGTAGGGTTCCTTCTGGATATATGCCTAGGAGTGGGATTCCTGGGTCCTATGGTAAGTCTATTCCTAGTCTTTCGAGGAATCTCTATACTGTTTTCCACAGTGGCTGCACCAAACTGCATTCCCACCAGCAGTGTAGGAGGGTTCCCTTTTCTCCACAGCCTCTCCAGCATTTGTCATTTGTGGACTTTTGAATGATGGCCATTCTGACTGGTGTGAGGTGATACCTCATTGTAGTTTTGATTTCCATTTCTCTGATAATTAGTGATATGGAGCATTTTTTCATGTGCCTATTGATCATTTGTATGTCTTCATTGGAGAATTGCTTGTTTAGGTCTTCTGCCCATTTTTGGATTGGGTTGTTTGTTTCTTTCTTATTAAGGCATATAAGCTGTTTATATATTCTGGAGATCAAGCCTTTGTTGGTTTCACTGTTTGCAAATATTTTCTCCCATTCCATAGGTTGTCGTTTTGTTTTGTTTATGGTTTCCTTTGCTGTGAAGAAGCTTGTAAGTTTCATTAGGTCCCATTTGTATATTCTTGCTTTTATTTCTATTGCTTGAGTAGACTGTTCTAGGAGAACATTTTTGATATATATGTGAGATAATGTTTTGCCTATGTTTTCTTCAAGGACGTTTATTGTATCTTGTCTTATGTTTAAGTCTTTGATCCATTTTGAGTTTATTTTTGTGTATGGTGTAAGGGAGTGTTCTAGCTTTGTTGATTCACATGCTGCTGTCCAGTTTTCCCAACATCATTTGCTGAAGAGACTGTCTTTATTCCGTTGTATAGTCTTGCCTCCTTTGTCAAAGACAAGTTGACCAAAAGTTTGTGGGTTCATTTCTGGGCTCTCTATTCTGTTCCATTGGTCTATATGTCTGTTTTTGTACCAATACCATGCCTTTTTGATGACTGTAGCTCTATAGCATTGTCTGAAGTCTGGGAAAGTTATTCCTCCAGCCTCTTTCTTTCTCTTCAGTAATGCTTTGGCAATTCTAGATCTTTCATGGTTCCATATAAATTTTAGTATGATTTGTTCTAGTTCTGTGAAATATGTCCTGGGTAATTTGACAGGGATTGCATTAAATCTGTAGATTGCCTTGGGCAGTGTGATCATTTTAACGATATTGATTCTTCCAATTCAGGAGCATGGAATATCTTTCCACTTTTTAAGGTCTTCTTTAATTTCCTTCATCAGTGTTTTATAGTTTTCCATGTATAAGTCTTTCACCTCCTTGGTTAGATTTATTCCTAGTTATTTTATTACTTTGGATGCTTTTTTAAAGGGGATTGATTCTTTACTTTCTTCTGTTGATTCATCATTAGTGTACAGAAATGCAACTGATTTTTGAATGTTAATCTTGTAACCTGCTACCTTGCTGAATTCTTCAATTATTTCTAGTAGTTTTTGTGTGGACCTTTTAGGGTTTTCTATATATAGTATCATGTCTTCTGCATATAGTGACAATTTTACCTCTTCTTTTCCAATTTGGATCCCTTTTATTTCTCTCTCTTGCCTGATCGCTGTGGCTAGGACTTCCAAGACTATGTTGAATAGGAGTGGTGAGAGTAGGCAGCCTTGTCTTGTCCCAGATTTTAGTGGGAAGGTTTTGAGTTTTTCACCCTTGAGTGCTATGCTGGCTGCAGGTTTGTCATATATAGCTTTTATGATGTTGAGATATGTTCCCTCTATATCCACTTTGGTCTGAGTTTTTATCATAAATGGTTGTTGAATTTTATCAAATGCTTTTTCTGCATCTATTGAGATGATCATGTGGTTTTTGTCCTTTCTCTTGTTGATGTGATGTATTACATTGATTGATTTGCATATGTTGAACCACCCTTGTGTCCATGGGATGAACCCCACTTGGTCATGATGTATCATCTTTTTTATGTGCTGTTGGATTCTGTTTACTAATATTTTGGTGAGGATTTCTGCATCTATGTTCATCAGTGATATTGGTCTGTAATTCTATTTTTGGTGGTGTCTTTGCCTGGTTTTGGTATCAGGGTGATGGTGTCTTCATAGAATGAGTTTGGGAGTATTCCCTCCTTTTCAATCTTCTGGAAGAGTTTGAGAAGGGCTGGTATGAGTTCTTCTTTGTATGTTTGCTAGAATATTCCGGTGAAGCTGTCTGGTCCTGGATTTTTATTTGTAGGGAGGTTTTTTTTTTATTGCTAATTCGATTTCATTTCTAGTGATCGGTTTGTTCAAGTAGTCAGTTTCTTCTTGATTCAGTCTTGGTGGACTGTGTTTCCAGAAACTTGTCCATCTCCTCTAGGTTATCCATTTTGGTTCCATATAGTTTTTCATAATATTCTCATATGGTGTTCTGTATTTCTATGTTATTTGTTGTAATCAAATGCATTTTAGAGTCTTGGAGTACTATTTCTAGTAAGGTACTTCTGCAAATGATCATCTTTGGTATCTGCTGAAGCAATTAGTTCAAACACTATTTTTGAAAGTTTGTAGACACTGGGGGTTAAAAAAAAGAATGAAAAGGGACTTTATTTTAAGCACCTTAATTAAAGTTTTAGCTACTTAACTATTTACTGCATTATTCTAAAGTGTCTCTGCGACGCCTAACTGCTTTGGCAGAGCCCAGCAAAATGCGATTTTTAATTGCTGTTATTATAACCACTTCACAAAGCAGTCAGCGCTGAGGCTGTCACCTGTACCTCCTTAGGAGCAAGTTTCACGTCAACGTTCCTCAGAGACAAGCAACTTCCAAGTCAAATATTCAAATGAGTCAAGAGCTATTATGAAGCCCTTTTCAGAGTGTCTGAATCATTACCTAAAATATTTAATTTGGGTTTAATTCGAGGAGAAAACAGAGGGCTGGAATTTAATATTTTTCTTCAGCCCTGGAAAGTACTGGTCCTTGACGGTGATTCCTGGTCCCAGGGTCCCCATCACTCCCCCTAAGGGAGGAGGACTCACAGGTGTGCTGACTGCTCTGGAAAGCGAGCTGTGTGTGTGCCGAGGTGGTTGGTGCACTGACCCCCCCGGCGGGCTGGCGCCACGCCATCCACCCCAGAGAGCTCTGGATGCAGATGCGGTCATGGGTCTAAGAAAACTGTCAGTGCCTCCGACGGCTGCGATGCCCCGGGGAGGCGGCGCAGGTGCACCGGGCGCAGGGATTGCAGCCCGGGGCAGGGCGCACGGAGACGAGGCTCGGGCGGAGGAGGGACTCTAAATTCTCCCCGGCCCTCTGCACCGCCTGGCCTTGTACCGACGGGAGCCGCCTATGGGCCACGGAAACCACAGCAGCAGCGCCGGCGGCCCTGCGGCCGGGGACACGGAAGGAGTGCGGGAGCCCTGTTGGGGCGCGGGGCTGATGGAAACAGGGCTGACGACCCACATCCAGTGCATTCGCTCAGCCAACGTGCCCCCATGCTCCCAGGGATGGGAGACTGTGACCTAGGGGACCCCTGCGCTCCCGGGGAGGAGCGGCTCTAACCTCGAGCATCCTCGCGCCCGGGGAGAAGCCGGCCAGAGCCACACCGGCTGGTGTCTCTGGACTTTTGTGGGGTCCGGAGCGATCTGTCCGGGGCTTGTCCCTCCCCTTTGCCTTAAACTCACCTGCAGGGATCTGGCTTTTCCTCCAAACTAGACGGGGTGGCTTCAGACAGGAACCTGAGTCCCCCGGGCCAAATAAGCGTCCATCTGGAGACAATAAATGGGACAATGGACGCGGCTGTGACTTACGGAGCGAGAGCTTAAATAAGCACGATAAATACAGAGGAGGGGCTGGAGGGCGGGGAGGCGGGAGGTGTGCCAAAGGGCATAGACTTCCGATCCCGAGAGATGAGAGATGAGTAAGTTCCAGGGAGTCAAGTACAGCCTGGTGACCACAGTTGACAACGCTGCATTGTGTACTTGAGAGGTGCTGAGAGCACATCTTAAATGTTCTCACCACCATGACCGCCACAGGGAGGAGTCATCACCAAGTACCGTGACCCAGTCAGGTCATTTGAGCATCGACGCCTAAAGCCAGCCTCTCCTGAACTTTTCATTCCCATGAGCCAATAAAATTGTGTGTGTGTGTGTGCGCGCGCGCACGTGTGTGTGTGTGCACGCAATCAGGACAGCTGGAATTAGGCTTCCACCTCTTGCAAACAAGGACCTAACAGGGCACAGGAGAGGGGAGTGGGATTAGGTATTGCTGCACTTGCTTTTAGCTCTGCCACTTACGAAGCAATGAACAGAGAGGCTTCAGAAGGCGCCCCTTTCAGAAGGAGTTAGTTCCTTTAGTGAATAATTCACTAGCTAAAGCCTCTGGCCTTGCTCCTTATCCATTCTTGACTTGGCAGTGTCTGTGATGTTGCTAAAATAATCCATATATGTGTACTCTTCAGAATATATACACATTTTGATTTCATTTCTATAAAGCTCTGGAAAATAAAACCTGATTTCTACTGACAGAACGGAGGTCAGCAGTCATCTGGGGAGGGGAGGGGAGCAGGAGGGAGGATTTTAAAAGGGGCAGGAGAAAACTCTTGGAGTGATGGACATGTTCGCTCTTTTGATGGTTTCATCAGCATAGATGCATGTGGAAACTGACCGACTGTATACTTTAAATATGTGTAGTTTATTGTATGTCAATGCTCTCTAGGTAAAGCTGTTAAAAAAAGAAACAAATAGAAATGTACTGGCAAAACAGAAAGCAAATCTGATCACGTCATGCTATTTAACACCCTGCAATGGCTTCCTGATTCTCTCAGGGCAAAACTCAGTCTCATGAGGCTTGGAAGGCTTCCTTGATCAGGCCCTGCCCGGTCTCAGCACAACCGGTACCAGGTCCAACCTCTCAAACGGGGCCCTGGGCATCCTGGAATTCTTCCAGGTCCTGGGTCCACTCCAAGCACTTGCATCCTTCTGCTCCTTGGAACACGCTCTCGTGCTCCCTCCTACGCACGTTTACCTGGAGACTTGCTTTTGCTTCGCTCAGATGCCCTTGTCCCTTTCTCCCCTACCCCAACCTGCCCTACAAGCCCCATCGCACACAGGGTTTTCCAGGCTTAGCACTTACTGCTCTGTCTCCTAAGTGCCTTTTCACTTCTCTGAAGCCCTCACCAGCCTGTGACATATTGTGAGGGTGGTAAGTTTGTCTGTCTTATATATCGTAGCTTCAGTGCCTTCAACACTGTCCAGAATATAGCATGTTTGTTGAATGATTTGATAAATCAATCAATAGATCATAGACAGTCTAGGAGTATATCTTCACCACTAAACTGAAAGGAGACTCAGGCCAGCCGTGCCAAGGGGCCGAGGAGGGTAGAGCAGTGGTAGGAGCTCCAACCCCAACGTCAGGTAGACTGGGGTTCAGGTATCAGC
Source organism: Camelus ferus (assembly GCF_009834535.1). Lineage (NCBI taxonomy): Eukaryota > Metazoa > Chordata > Mammalia > Artiodactyla > Camelidae > Camelus > Camelus ferus. Next base: position 121,096,353 of record NC_045696.1, on the reverse strand, counting down.
TCTGGACATAGTAGTGTAACCAGGGGGACCTTCCCAGACCGCACTGTGCCCCAACACCCCCCCGCCCCATTCAATGGGGACAGTGACGCTATCTCATTGCCTTGTTTGGAGAATTAAAGAAGATAATCTGTATACCTTGAGGTCCAAGGCCCTAGTTTGGTCCAATAAATGTAACCTCCAAGCAAAAAAAATAATATCATAGCCCTTATGAGCCAGGCTGGGGGGAGAGGGGTGGGAAGAGACAGAAGGGGAGGTTGAAATTTGTAGATTCTGACAGGTATATATAGAATAGATAGACAAGATTACCCTGTATAGCACAGGGAAGTATATACAAGATCCGGTGGCAGCTCACGATGAAAAAGTATGTGACAATGAGTATGCGTATATTTATGTATAACTGAAAAATGTGCTCTACACTGGATATTGACATGATACTGTAAGCTGACTATAACTCAATAAACAAAACAAAACAAAAAAACCCAGATTCCTCCTTAAAAAAAAAAGAGCCAAAGCAACGAAATACTAGAAGCCAGTCAAAGAAATGTTCCTGGTATCACCCGCACGAGGAAGCCAGTCTGAGGCCAAGTCACTGCACAGCCGTTCAGCGTTGCCCTCTGCCCCGATTGTACCTGAGAGCATTTTTCAGCAAACCTCTTGCCTCAAACTCTCTGGCTCAGAACCTGCTGCTCCCCTGGAAACCAGACCTGCGACACTCTTGAAGTCCAAACATCCGTCCCTTGATGCACTGGTCACCCCAGGGCCACAGGCCCACCCGCCACCGGGCCAGCAGCCAGATCAGGTCCCTGATTGTCTGCTCCGAGGCCAAATCAGTGGGGCACCAAAGAGGGTCTTGGATCAAAGGAATAAAAGCAAACCCCCTGCCCTTCTGAATCTGAAACGTTGAATTATATTCCAGGACAGGCAGCATTTGGGGAGGAGGCCCTGAGTTAACTGAATGATGAAAGGAAAAGGATATTTAGGGTGAAAATCTGGGCGAGCAGGACACAGACAGCAGAACTGATCCTTGCTACAATGTAAGGGCTTTCTGTCCGCTTCACTCACTGCTGTGTCTCGTCAGCGTCCAGCATTAGGAAGTGCTCGGTAAACACTGAGTCTAATGTGGGGGGCAGGGGGGTGCAGGGAAGGAGGCAAAGCTGAAGCAACATGAAAGACGTAACTTAATCCAAGTCCCAGAGAAAGAAAGAGTGAGGCTGTGAAGCTGGGTGGCTCAGATCCTGAGCTGTGGCCACAGGCAGACCCGAGGTCAAGTCCGGCCTTGCTCCTTACGGCTCTATGACAGCCGGCAGCTCGGAACCTCTCACACTTGTTTCCTTACCTGTGAGACGGTGACTCTGCAGGCTACATAAAATGGTTTAGTGAAGTACCTGCCCGCAGCAGACACTCAGTCCTAGTTCATAATTGAGCACGTGCAGTACACAGACGCACAAGCAGACACACTCGACAATGTCAAGGGACTCAAGGGTGACAGTGTGGAAGACGTACTGGAACCTCCGGAGGAAGGAGTGTGATGCCTTGTCCGCTGTAAAAGGTTAGAAAACGTTCTAGCTTTAAGGATGACAAGCAATGTATTCTGGCCAACAGAGCCTGTGAAAGAACTCGAAAGGCTACACCAGCGCACTAATTTAAGTCCTAACCATATTACTAATTTTATAGTCACTTAAGCAAATAAATGTTTCAAAACACACTTTGGAGAACAGCCCAATTTGCCAGTAATTTTTTTTTAATTGGCCATTTGAGATATTGCTGCTGAAGCCTGACTACTCAGCTTTGACCTGGAGCCCAGCCGCTGCGGCAGACAGAGGAGAGAGCGTTTGACTCCTCCGTCTCTGCCCAAGCGCTCCAAACAGCAAAAACTGGGACGCAAGATTAGCTGTGGCATCCGGCCACCACGGTGTATGAGCTACAGAATCCGCCTCTGACTCCAGCCTCTTACAGAATACGGGACGGACGTGGGACGTGCTGGGGAGAGCCAATGCTTTCACACAAATTCTTCAGTTATAGGAAATTGTTTGAAATCAGGCAGAACAATACAAGTTTCCTTTGTGCCCCCCTTATGCTGTGATGGACAGAAATCATGGTGCACTTACTCAGAGGTAATGTTCCGCCTTCCATGGCAGCATTATGGATGGTCTGCACATTGTGGTTTTCTCTCCTCTCTCATGAAATAGTAGCCACGAGATCTTGGCAGAACTGACCCTCACTTCACCCTACTCCCCTGGGCACAGTCGCTGACTTAGGTCTCCCAGGCCAAGGTCCATGGTTGTCCTCTGACAACAGGATGGGTCAGGGTTGGCCAATCAGGGCAAAGCTAAGGACTCTTCCTCTGAATACAAACAAGAGGAACCAGCTTTGAGCAGAAGCCCTGGCTACAGTTGTACAGTCAGAGAATAAATCTAAGTCACTGAGGTTTGGACCAACTTCTATTCCTGAAATCTGCACACTTCTCAGATTTTCAGGTATACAACCGAAAAAGGTTTAAAATGGATCTTGTGTTACATACAACCCAAAACTTTAAGTAATATATGCCCATCAGAGAAAGGAAATGTATATATATTTCCAAACTTGTCTCTGACTTCCTGCATTTCATGCCTGCCCCAGATTCCTTGTAGCGGCGTGCATAATCGAGGTAGATGGCCTTCCTGAAGCAAAATGACTTCCTTTCACATCATCTAAAGTCAGATCCGAGTCCGGATTTTGCAAGCTTGTTTGTATTTGAGCACTGCATATTCTGACTGCCTTGTTGAATGGTGATTAAGTAGTAAAAAAGCTCAGAAGGTCACACAGAATGTGAATTGGATCTGGCAGCTGCCTGGTTGGTCCAGTGTCAATGAGGCAATCAGACAGGCAAAGACCTTAATGTCCACTGGCCAATGAATGGGTCAGTGGAAATTCAGCCTCTACAGGGCCAACCTCAAAAGGCTTCTCTTCCTTGCCTGTCATCAAGAAAGAGCAGAGAGGTTTGTTTAAGGAGGTGTGGGACGAAGTTTATCGGTGAATTTACCTGCCCGTTTCTACTGGTCCATCTTGTTGGTTTCAAGCAATTAGCAAGCAGCACTTAATGATCAATGTCCATGAATTAAAGCTACGAAGTAGGTTTCCTTCTCCTAGTGAGAGATTCCATCAGAATCACCCAGGCGCCCAAATCTGGATTAAAATAAATATGAAGGTGGGGGCAGTAGGATAATTCTAGTAGCTTTTAAAGGTCTGTTCTTAGAAAGCCCAGACTGTTCTGAGCTGGGAGGTCTTCAGCCATATTGAATGAAACTCCCAAAATCTATCATATTTGGAAATAACATTTGCTATAAATAACTTATGTCTTAGTGTAATTACAATTAGCGGTGATGAATGCACTTGGAGGCCTAGCCTGGGGCATGACAAACTGCCCCCAGCTGTCATGCGAGCAGGCCTGAGGCAATGATGTGTGACTTTAATTCCGTTGAAATAATCTCATGAAACTGAAGCAACAGGACCCTCTCAACTCACCAGCGTTAGCTTTAAAATTTCCATGCAGCCAATATGTAGCATATTTGCTCTGATATTGGACACTGTTGGAAAAAAAACATGGATGTTCTACATTTTTTTAAAGGTCATAAAGCTCCTCACACAAAGGAGATGAATCACAGAATTTCAGTGATCAGCCAGTAGGAGGAAGAGGAACTGGAGTGCCCCTTGTGGCCACTGATCACAGGACAATTAGTACGGCTGGTCTTGAGTCCCAAACCTCAACACAAATACTAGGGCGGTCATCTAGACAGTCTCCACGTTTGATGCCTAGATGTGTGACGTTGCCATGGGAGCCAGTTGCTAGGATACCTTCAAGAAGTAAGCTGACTTTGTGAAACCGTATCATATGGGTTAAAAACTAATCTATAAAACATACAAGGGGAAGTATTTCTTTGCCTTGTTAGGAAGCAACAAAGGGGACCCTGGAGATAGTTTATCCTAATCTTTCATTCATTTCACAGATTATTCAAATATTTTATTGAGCATATACTATGTGCAGGCATTGTGATAAGTAATGGAAGACACAGGGCATCCTTGAGATGTGGGACCAAGACGGGGACCAAGACCCTGTGAGGTTAGGAAGCTGTCCCAGGTCACACGACCTCTGAATTCGTACAAGAGTCTTGAGTTCCAGTCTGGTGCTGTTGGCCCCAACATGAAAAAACTTGTTTGGCAAGAATTAATAAGAATTAATACATAAGGCTGGAGAAAGTGTGGAGAAAAAGAAACCCTCCTACATTGTTGGTGGGACTGTAAACTAATGCAGCCACTATGGAAAACAGCATGGAGGTTTATTTTCAGTTAAAAAACTGAAAATAGACTTACCGTATGATCCAGCAATCCCACTCCTGGGCATATATCCAGGGGGAAACTCTAATTTGAAAAGATACATGCACCCTAATGTTCATAGCAGCACTGTTTACAATAGCCAAGACATGGAAGCAACCTAAATGTCCATCAATAGATGACTGAATAAAGAAGCTGTGGTGTATTTATACAATGGAATACTACTCAGCCATAAACAAGAATGAAATAATGCCATTTGCAGCAACATGGCTGGACTTAGAGATTATCACACTGAGTGAAGTAAGTCAGACAGAGAAAGACAAATATCATATGATATTACTTATATGTGGAATCTAAAGAAAAAATGATACAAATTCTATTTACAAACCAGAAGTAAACACACAGACATAGAAAACAAACTATGGTCACCAAAGGGGAAAGGGTGGGGAGGGATAAATTAGGGGTTGGGGTTAACAGACACACATTACTGTATACAAAATAGATAAACAACAAGGACTTATTATATAAAACAGGGAACGATACTCAATTTCTTGTAATAACATCTAATGGGAAAGAATCTGAAAAGAAAATATACGTGCATGTGTAATGGAATCACTTTGCTGTACACCTGAAACTAACACTGTAAATCAACTACACTTCAGTAAAAAAAAAAATTTAAAAAGAATTAATATTTAAAATGAGTTCTGCAGGCTTGTTTAACTTTCGTAAGAGAAAGGACTTTCCAAGAAGCAGGCCTTCAGCGAGCGCTCTGCTGCGTGCTTGCTGGGTCTGCTTTCTCAGGAGTGTCCTAGAGGCTGGAGAGACGTATCCTGTTCCAGTCAGGCCAGGAACACTGCACAGGAGGAGCTCTGGCTGGCGAGCAGGCTCGAGTGGCCAGGGCAGCCCAAACGAGGGGGATGAAGGCTGCCCGAAAGGGCTGATGAGCTTTGATGGCCGAGTAGACATTAGACAGGCCCGGGCGAGTGGGCCTTTCAGGAAATGGACACCACTGATGTAGTGAATGTGCTACTAAAAAGAGGTCTGGTGTTTTCTCAGCAGAGCCTGAGGGCCGGTGCCCGACACCTGTGGAGACCACTTTCAAACACTCAGCAACTTTGTCCCCCGGAGTTGGGGCCACTGCAGCCGACCATGTGCTCTCGCTTGGGAAACGGGGCATTGAAGCCGATCCTGGGGCAGATCTGAAAGTATGTGGTGCTGGGAGCCATGGGGGCCCAGGAGGCTCAGTTATTCCACCCAAAGTGCTTGTCCTGATCACAGACCCGACATGGTTTCAACTCCCTCCCTACGGCAGACCCATGAGGGCGTTGCTCCCCGTGTGCCTCAGCCAGGCAGCATGGCCCCACTGTGAAGCTTTGTCTCTGCAGAGCATCCGTGTGCACCTGGGATCCCTCCCCTGCTTGGCGGGGCCCTTCTAGTTCCGTTTGCAGGAGGCCTGAGGCTGGTCTGGACATCGATGGCACGGACAGGCAGAGCACCCCCCTCCCAAGCCCAGCCCCTCAGAACCTCCTTTCTGTCCCACCCTGGGGGGCCTCCCCCAGCATCTTGCCCCACTTGCCCCAGTGCCACCTCTGGCCACATGGTTTTGCCTCCACAACCTCCCGCTTCTGCTGCCTTGTCCTGGTCGCTGCCTGGGGCCTCAGGCAGCCAGTGAGCCAGACCAGCCTCGACATGGGCCTCTCTGACTCCCGTCTCTCTGACCTCGCTGCATCCTATGGGCTATTGCATGGAAGTCACTTATGACCTCAGATGCCTCCGGGGTGAAACACGAGGCTCCACCCCTCCCGCATTTCACCCACTGTGAGACATCCCTGAGTGCTCCGTGCATTACGATTCTGGGTACTTCTAAGAAAGAAAAACAACCCTGCCATTAAGCCATAACCCAATGTTTTTTAATCACTTTATTTATAAAAATTTTTTATCCTATTAAATCTTTTTTTTTATCTTCTATTAAAGATTTTTTGACTTTGTTAGACATGGGTTTTTATCAAAAATCACTCCTGTGCATACACGGAAATAAAATACAAATGAATGAATGAATGAATGAAAATAAAGTGATTGAGATACCCCTAAACTTCTGCACCACGTCTGACTCATTTAAGTCATTTTCCAACTTGAGGTCATAGGTATTCATGTTTTTCTACAAACCACTGATCCCTGCACCATCAGAGTCATGGTGCTGCAATCTCCTATGGTGTTTTTCTTTCTCTTTCTGGCTTACTTCACTTAGAATGACATTCTCTAGGAACATCCATGTTGCTGTAAATGGCAGTTTTTATGGCTGAATAGTATTCCATTGTACAAATATACTACATCTTCTTTAACCAGTCATCTGTTGATGGACATTTAGGCTGTCTCCATGTCTTGGCTATTGTAAATAGTGCTGCTGTGAACATTGGGGTGCAGGTGTCTTTTTGAAGTAGGGTTTCTTCTGGATATATGACCAGAAGTGGGATTCCTGGGTCATGTGGTAAATCTATTCCTAGTCTTTCGAGAAATCTCCATACTGTTTTCCACAGTGGCTGCACCAAACTGCATTCCCACCAGCAGTGTAGGAGGGTTCCCTTTTCTCCACACCCTCTCCAGCATTTATCATTTGTGGACTTTAGAATGATGGCCATTCTGACTGGTGTGAGGTGATACCTCATTGTAGTTTTGATTTGCATTTCTTTGATAATTAGTGATATGGAGCATTTTTTCATGTGCCTATTGATCATTTGTATGTCTTCCTTGGAGAATTGCTTGTTTAGGTCTTTTTTTTTGGGTTGGGTTGTTTGTTTCTTATTACGTTGTATGAGCTGCTTATATATTCTGGAGATCAAGCCTTTGTCGGTTTCATTGTTTGCAAATATTTTCTCCCATTACATAGGTTGTCATTTTGTTTTACTTATGGTTTCCTTTGCTGTGCAGAAGCTTGTAAGTTTCATTAGGTCCCATTTGTTTATTCTTGCCTTTATTTCTATTGCTTGGGTAGACTGCCCTAGGAGAACATTTTTAAGATGTATGTCAGATAATGTTTTGCCTATATTTTCTTCTAGGAGGTTTATTGTATCTTGTCTTATGTTTAAGTCTTTGATCCATTTTGAGTTTATTTTTGTGTATGGTGTAAGGGAGTGTTCTCGCTTGATTTACATGCTGCTGTCCAGTTTTCCCAACACCATTTGCTGAAGAGGCTGTCTGAAGAAAAAAAAAAGAACATAAATACAAAACAGAAACAGACTCATAGACATAGAATACTAACTTGTGGTTGCCAAGGGGGCGGGGGTGGGAAGGACAGACTGGGATTTCAAAATTTGTAGATACTGACAGGCATAAGCAGAATAGATAAACAAGATTATACTGTGTAGCACAGGGAAATACATACAAGATCTTGTGGTAGCTCACAGCAAAAAAAAAATGTGACAATGAATATATGAATGTTCATGTAGAACTGCAAAATTGTGCTCTACACTGGAATTTGACACAACATTGTAAAATGACTATAACTCAATTAAAAAATGTTTAAAAAAAAAAGAGTCATGGTGCTGTGACATTTCTTAAGAGTTTTCCACCTTGGCCTCGGGGTCTCCTGCCAGGTGGCTGACATTCATGACACAGGTTTCAGGCCACATGCAGCAGATGACAACTGTGTCAGGACCTGCACCTATCATCAATTAAGACCCATCCTGACTTCAGGGACTTTGATGTGCGTCTTCGAATAAAGGAGAGGTCAGACCTGGTTTCTCCGCACTCCATCACTGCTGCAAAACTCACCACGGGAAAGTCCGGGACCCTGAACGTGTCTCCTGCGGCCTTTAGGCATGACACCGCCCTGTGTCCGTCTCCCGAGACGTCCAAGCTGTGATCTGACTCTTCCCAGCAGCCTCGTTGCTGTCAGGTCCACCCCAATGGGAGGAGGACGGCTTCAAAGCCAGACCACAGCAGGACCTGCTGTCAAGGACAATACAATTTTCATCCTGTCAAATTCACGCCTGGATCTGTCTCAAGAGTCCCCTGGAGCTGTGTGCTGAGTTAGGGTGGCTCTGTACCAAGGGTTTGCAGACCCAATCCCCCCCCCCCTTTTTTTTTAATAATAAATACTTCTAGACACCAAAGATGGCTGCAAAGATATCCGCCCCACCTGATCTTCTACAACTTTCTCACTCCCTTACCACGAGATGGCGTCTAGCCCCCCCCCGCCCCCGGAATCTGCGTGACTCTGTCTTGTTTGTCGCCCACGGGACATGACAGCAGTGAAGCTGAGCCGAGGCTCACTGTGCCCCGCCCACCGTGACTGCAGGTGAGCGGTCTGAGCGCCCAGAGACAGCCGTGCTGTGGGAAAGCCCAGCCTGACCTGCCCCTAGCTGCTCACGGCCGGCCTCACTTGATCTCACCCCGGCCACGGAAGAGAGAACAACTGTGGCTATTCGGAGCCGCTACATTTGGGGATGGGATGTCATTCCCATGGAGGATGACTGGCCTGGGTCCTGAAATCCTCCCTGTGACCGCCGAGGGCACCGCCCCCAGGGAAAGGTCTGAAGGTTCGAGAATGGTCTCCCAGCCCCTCCTGCTCACAGCCCTACTGTGACTCTCTCCCCATCATCTCTGCATCACCTCTAAGTTCCTGGATAGAAAATTTAGGTAACTCACCATCTGTTGCACAGATAAGGACTACTTTGAGTTGGCTCTAGAAGCTGAAAAAGGGTCAGATGACATTTAAGTCCTTATTTACTTCCACTCTGGCCGTCTGCTCTGGGTCTCAGTCCTGACATGGGGGGTGTCAGGGGATGGCAGTGGGGAGGTCACCCTGCTCCACTCCAGACAGCGGGGGCTGCCAGGTCTCAACATGTGACAGGACTAGGCTTCGTGGGGCCTGAATCTTTTACAACTTGGGGAATGTTCTTTAGGGAAAAAAGAAAATAGAATTAGAGAAAAACCAGAGGGCATATTGATACACGATGTAAAATCACAACAAATTACAATTTAAGAAAGCTGAAAAATACAAGGGCTGCCCCAGGGGCCCACCTACCTATCCCTATGTTGAAGTCCCTCTACTCCGAGGCTCCTGCCCTCTGCGCCTGCGCCCCTCTCCCGGCCGCCTCACCGGCTCCTGGTGCCTACCACCTCCAACAGCCGTTGGTTTCTTGCTTCATCACATGGATCTGGATTCTCCTCCGATGGCTCCACCTCTCAGTTTCAAAGACACCCTCTTTGGCTCAAACACACCCCCCTGCACCCCGTTTTGGGGTCCAGACTCCCTGAGACCGCGTTTGCCGACCCTCCTGTCTTCCTTTCCCATCTCACTCAGACCAAACCCTACACCCACAGTCCATCATGTCTCCTGTAACCCACTGCCTTGCCTCTCTCCTTCCTCGCACTTCTCTCTGCATCGTATCCTCAGCCCTGCTGAACACGGGTGTGGGGGAGACGTGTGTGTGCACCCCCAGCCTGAGGACCTACAGTCCCACTGTACGCGGGCCGTCTCCAAGCTCAGTCGCGTCCTTCTGCGTTTCTTTCATTGACTTGCCTGCCACGTCAAGACCAATGCCTGCCTCGTACCTTCTGAGGACACCGCCACCCACATCCAGCAGACGGTCTTGCTTCATGTCACCAAGAGGAGATTCCAGCCCCTTCACCCCACTGCTAACGGAGCCCCCTCCTCCTCTGCACGGCCCTGTCCTCTTCCCGAGCCTGCTCCGCCGCAGGACTGGCCCTCCCCCGGGAGGGCCCCTTAGTGAAGGCTGTGCCCCTTCAGCCACCCTCTCCCCCTCCAGGTTATTTGTTGAAGGAACAGAAAGGCTCTAAGGCCCAGCTACAAGTCCTTCTTTACTGGCTCTTTTGTTAGGGCTGGACTAGACAGGGCTCCATTGCCTCCTTTCTGACGTCCCCAGAGGCTTAGGAAGCCCTGGAGGAGACGCACCAGGACTCAGAATTATCAAATCCAAGGTCAGCCCAAGGAGACCAAGCCATCTTCTCGCCCCTCTGCTCAGTTTCGGGAGAGGACGGGGGTTGGTCAGGAACTTTCTGGGCTATACTGCTTTGGCCAACCCCCAGGCAAGGATGGACCACTTTCAGGGGGGAGAGAGGCCCCTTGCTCCTCTGTCCTCCCCAACAAGCACAAGCTGGGCTACACCCTGGGACCAGCCATGTGGGCAGAGACCCTCCCTGATTCAGAAGCTCTCCCCCATGAAGACAGGTATGGTGGGTGCAGGGACAAGCTACGCCCCACACGTGCGACTTCCCAGCTGAACTGAACATGGAAGGTGGGGCATCAGCTTGTGTGTGGGCCCAGATCGCTGCATGGCTGGAGGCCACCAGCTGTGTGTGCGCCAATGTTCATGGAGGAGGTAGGCTCTGAGAACCCGCTAGGGCCCTGCCTGGGATGCGCTGTGGAGTTTTGCCCCCGGTGCCTGAAGTCGCCGTGGGGCCCTGTGTTCAGAACATATTGCACATACTTCTCATTTAATCTGTTAGGATCTATCAGGCCCAGGAAAGAAAACATTCCCTTTCTCCTCCCTCCCTCCCTCCCCAGGAGAAAGGCCCTGATCTCGGTATCCACGGGTCCACGGGGAGCTGCCGCTAGGGAGGAGCTGAGATCTTAAGGCCTGCGACAGAGCCAGGTTCCAGCAGTCCCAGATTCTGAAGGGCTTCCAGCAGCTGCTCCCGTGCGTTTCCAATGAAGGTATTCTCCAGGAAGGCAGGCAGGCCTCCCACGCCATCCCGCAGGGTATACAGGGGCACCCGCACCAGGCCCAGCACCTGGGAAAGGAAGGAGGCAGGAGGCTCTGGGAACTCAGGGAGCTCGTCCCAACCAGATCCTTCTCGACCAGAGGCCTCACCACTTATGGTCCAGCAGAACCAGGCCTGAGGACGCACACCTCTGTGGAGCCTACTGGGCCCAGGTCTTTGCAGACAAGTGACCCAGGTCATGCTATCCAGCTCCATGAACGCTGACCCTCCTACATCACTAAATCTTTGGTGGTTCCCGCCTCTGGGATGCACCAGTAGTTCTCAAAATGTGATACCCAGACTAGCCATATCAACACCATTTAGAAACTTCTGAAAAATGCTAATTCTCAGGTCCTCTCTCTCCACTACTAAGCCAACAATTCTGGGACTGGGGCCAGTAATCACCGTTTTGATAAGTCTCCCAGATACTTCTTGGAACGGCCAAAGTTTGAGAACGACTGCCACACACAATCTGTCCCCTACTCTCCTAGCCTAAGTGCCAAGGCTTTCCCACAAAGTATCAGGCCACATCTCCTACCCAAGAAAAACAGGGGCCTGCCATTATCAAGGAGGACAGAGAAGAAAGAGTGACTTGGAGAGATGTGCTCTAGAAAGAAGCTGTAGAGGCCTGTAAACAGGGCAAAGGATTGAGGTCTTTGCAGGGAGACCAGGTAGGCTGTCATGAGTCGCTCAAATGAAAGACCAGGACCTCAACTACACCAGGAAATTGAGGGAGGATGTAGGGGCGTGGTCCCGGGCTGGCCCCACCTCCAGCCCATGGTCCCGGGCCCGCGGCGCGGCCATCTCCACAGCGGTCAGCTGCTCCAGGGTCAGGCGCTTGGCGTAGAAATGCGCCACGATGCGCGGCCGGGACCCGGCGTGCGAGCTGCGGTAGTCAGCGCGCTCCACGCGGAAGGCGGCCGCGGCCTCGCCCAGCTCCTCGTCCAGCTCGCGGTTCAGCCCGTCCTCCAGGCTGCCGTCCTGCAAGTTCACGAAGCCGCCGGGGAAGCCCAAACGCCCGTCAAAGCGCATCTGCATCTGCGGGAGAGGGAAGCGGGGATGCCGGGGGCGCCCGAGGCGGTGCACCCCGGGGCGGCCGCAGGGCTAGGGCCTGCGGGAGCCGGGCGCGCCCCCTGCTCACCAGCACGGCGTAGCGCAGCGGGATGCGGCCGAAGAGCAGCCCGGGGTCCGGCGCGTAGAGCAGCGCGTGGCACGCGTGCCGCCAGCCCGGCCCCAGCTGCAGGGCTTCCGCCAGCTCCAGCCTGCGGACCCCGGCCATGCCCGACACTCCACCGTCTCGGAAGCCCAGGTGGAAAGGACGGACCGGCCTCACCCTGGACCAATCCGAGCTGGACCAATCCCTGCAGGGCCCGGGGCGGGGCTGGACGGCCAGGACCAATCCTTGCAGGGCCGGGGGCGGAACCGAGGCGAGTTGGGGAGGGGCGGGGCTCGCGGCAGCCAATCAGGGCGGGGCCTGCGGCGGGGCAGTCGAGGGCGGCGGGGCACCCGGGAAGCAGGACACTCTCAGCTGCTGGGCCTCGGGCCAGGGGCGGGGCCGGCGTCCTGGACGCGGAGGGAGGCGGGTGATAGTGCTGACGTCACAGCCTGGCTCCAGCAGGACCTCCCAGGCGGCTTGGGGACTGTGACGGAGGCCGAATTTAACTATGTAATAGGGACGACTCCTGGGAGCCCGGAGGGCCAGGGAGTGTGGGGCGTCCTGGGAGCGCTGTCCGGTTGGCCTGGGTGGACCCGAGCCCCCGGGGAGACTCGAGCCCGGATGAGGCCAGAGTTTCCGGGCGGGGTGAGCGGCTTGTCTCTTTTGGGGACGAGGGTTATAGGAGGGGTTCGTGGTAAGTTAGTTCTAGCTAGGAATTGGGGTGGTGATGTGGTGGGCGGCGGACAGGATGGCCAGGATGCAGGGAAAGAGCGGTGGGTGAAACCCTGCGCGCACAGAACGGAGACTGTGGAAAGGTCGGAGGTGGAAGGCCCAACGCTTCCTAGACCTTACCCGCACGCACTCAGACCAGTGAGCCGTGGAGGAAGGTGGGGAGGACTGGTCTTCGCAGGGCCTGGAGCTGAGGAACAGGGATGGGGAACCCTCATCCCAGGCCTCCCCACCTCTTCGCAGGCCTGCACTCTGCGCAGGCTGGCTCTGCATCAAGGGTCAATATTATTTACACACACGGAAAGGAGGCGGCGGCAGCTCCTTGAGAGGGGTTGGGCTTAGAGTCCCAGCCTCTGAGTGAGAAAGAGCCCAAGAACCTGCCCGCATACAGGCTCATGTCTACTCTCAGACCTATTAAGTGGACAGTGCCCCAAGCTGTGACAGTAAGAGGTTGAAAGCTGTTAGGACAGTGCCAGGCAGAGGTCCTTGGAGCCCAGGGTGGGGCAGAGTGTTGTGTCTTATGTTAAAGACCCGCTGGTTGGACCTGAGCCACATTCACCAGGCCAGCATCCTGAGGGGAGTGTGAGACATCCCCGGCCTCATCCTTCCTGGCTGAGTCTTCTGAATAACGTGGCAGAGAAGGCAGCTACTAAGGTCAGACAACTGGACTGAGGTGGTAAGACTGTAGGTGTCACACAACTCATCACCCTCTTTGAGTTCTAGGGGGCTTGGAAATGGCCCTAGTTAAACATTAGAATCACCTTGCAAAAAGCTCATAAAAACTGCCAATTCCAGAATGTAAATTGGTGCAGCCACTGTGGAATACAGTATGGAGATTTCTCAAAAACCTAAAATAGAACTACCATATGACCCAGGAGTTCTACTCCTAGGTATATATCCGAAAAAAAAAAAAATAAAAACACTAATTTGAAAAGATGCATGCACCCCAATGTTCACAGCAGCACTATTTACAATAGCCAAGATATGGAAGCAACTTAAGTGTCCATCCACAGATGACTGGATAAAGAAGATGTGGTATATATTGGTGTGGTATATATTGGGTAAACACACACACACACACACACACACACACACACTAGGATACTACTCAGCCATAAAAATGAATGAAATTTTGCCTTTTGCTGCAACATGGATGGACCTGGATATTATCATTTTAAGTGAAGTAAGACAAATAAAAAAAATACCATATGATATCACCTATATGTGGAATCTAAAATACACAACAAGCTAGTGAATATAACAGAAACGAAGCAGACTCAGATACAGGCAACAAACTAGTGGTTACCAGTTGAGGCGGGGGCAACATAGGAGTAGGGGATTAAGAGGTATAAAATATTAGGTATAAAATGAGCTACAAGGATGTATTGTACAACACGGGAAATAGCCAATATTTTATAGTAACTATAAATGGAGTATCACTTTTAAAAATTGTGAATCACTATATGTACACCTGTAATTTATGTAATATTAACTATACCTCATCCACTATACCTCAATAAAAATGAAAAAATAAGTGAAAGAAAGACTTGCCGATTCCAGAAGGGTTCCACCCCAGACCACTCAAATCAGCGTCTCCGAGGTGACGCTGACGTGCAGGTGGTTTAAAACGTGTTTCAGGTGACACTAACAGGGAACCAGGGCTGAGAACCGGTGCCCTGACCCTTACCCCTAACCCTCCAACGGTGACTTGGTTTCTCTCCTGGATGGGCTTCCTTGAAGGATTTAGGGTCAAGCGAGCCTTTTCCAGAACTTCAGGTGTCGTATTTTTCTTCTAAGGTTGCTTGAGGAGGCTCTTTTTTTTTTTTTTTTTTTTAAGCATTTTTTTTATTGAGTTATAGTCATTTTACAATGTTGTGTCAAATTCCAGTGTAGAGCACAATTTTTCAGTTATACATGAATACACATATATTCATTGTCACATTTTTTTTCGCTGTGAGCTAGAGGAGGCTCTTAAAAGATGGACTCAGTGATTTCTAAGGCACCATGAAACACTATGCAACCATGGCAACAGCTCCACAAGAAGATGATTTTGGAGACCAGAGCTTTTTCAGGATGAATGAATGAAGTCCCCGAGACTCCCCCAACCTTGCCTCCCTTTCCAAATTGCTCTCTGCTTCTGCCAGGGGAGCCAGCCTCTCCCCCTCACCTCCCCTGCCTCACCCTCCGGAGGCAGACGGCGGAGGAGTCAAGGGCTGATAGTACAGAGGTAGAGAGGGCCAGGTGCCTCCAGAGCCACCCAAGCTCAAAGCCAAAAATAGCTCAGGGGTCAGCCTCAGGGGATGCGAGAACATATTCATTGTTTATAAGATACTGAGGAAAAGAATTAAGCACTTATCCCGCTTATATTGGCTCTACCTCAGGGTAGAAATAGTTGATGAGGTGAGGTTTCTCTTTATGTAGAGGAATCCAGTTATTTAGAGAAGAAAGATGGAGCCAATCAAAAATTTACTCTTTTTTAAACTTTAAAGAAGTAATAGATCCTTGGAAATGATCATCAATAGCTGCTCACATCACAAAATGATGGAAGGACATACCACCTCCTATGAAATATTCTTGCCAAAAAGCTGAATCTGAATCTGGATCTAACCACCATATTATGAGGATCCAAAAGAACATCTTTTTCAAACATCAGGAAGAAGTGAGAAGGATCCGTGTGGTAGTCGATTAGAGCTGGAGATGTCAGTAAGAATGTGTGTTTAGCTTAGATACAGATGGTTACGTGTAGACACAATTTGGACACGTGTCTATTCAACAGTTAGTGTACATACACATTTCCTTGCTCTGTCAGCTGGGCGGGCCTGGAAGCAATGACTCTCCAGAAGCAGCAAGCACGCCCAGGGCCCAGATCTTGATTTCTGTTACCGTTTCCCAATAAAAGGAACCAAGAGGAACCTTGAAAGAATGGCTGATTCCAGCCCTGGGAACAGACATGGTGGACACGTGGTGAGGCTGGGGCATCTTGTGATGCCAGAGAATAAGGAAGTGTGCCAGAAATCAATCAATCAATCAGTGATGAAAAGGACAACAACAACAACAACAACATGTGAATGGGAGTAATTCGACATTGAAGGGACAGGGACACAGCGGCCAACTAAAAGAGCTCCTTGCGGCCACAGCTGGGACAACCGAGCAAGGAAATGGAGCAGCACTGGATTACAACCCAAAGTATGAAATAATATCTTTGTCTGTCCTGACGTAAATCACAGGCAAGCACTCGGATTGTGGAGAAGGCAGATTTCCCTTGCAGAAGTGCTCAAAAGACCTGGTGTAGCTACTCTGCCCTCAAGGGGTGAAGTGCAACTGCACTTCTTCCGTGTGGGCTGGGAACAGGGACGTCCTTCCAAAGAAGCTGGTGCGGGGGGCGGAGGACTTCTTAACTATGGAGGAACCTGACCAGCATGGCCTTAGCCAGGTGACCGGGTCGGCATCGAGGTGCTAAGTCCTGATGGTGGCGTGCGCACCCTTGATGAAGACTGGGTGAGCTGTCTGGGATCTCGGTGCTACCTTCACAAACTTTCTGTAAATCTAAAACTTATAAAAGATAGTTTATTTTAAAAAATATATATCAGGATGGTGCAATCAGTAAAATCTAGACTGAAAGAAACTTTCAAGGACGAATGACCTGGTTTCTTCAATAAATGCATTACAAGGGGAAAAAGGAGGCAGAATCTACACTAAGAGATTGAGGAGACATCTAGTGATGCGACTGGGCTTTATTTGGATCCTAATCTGATGAAACAGAAAAATTAAGACAGTTGGGGAAATGTGAATATTGATCAGATATTTGATATATAGAAATTATTGATCATTTTAAAGTGTGATAATAGTACTGTGGCTTTTTAAAAAAAAAGATTCTTTATCTTTTAGAGATGCATGCTGAAATATTTATGAGTGATATAAAAATAATCCAGTGAGGGGCAATGGGTGAGAGTATAAATAAAACAAGATTCGCTGCAAACTTAACATTTCTGAAGCTAAGTGATGGTTCCCTAACGAGAGCTTATTATATTATTCTCTTTACTTTAATACAGTTTGATGTCTTTCATAGTAAAAAAGTTAAAAATAAAAAGATCTTTGACTTCTCACGAAGGTAAAGGTAAAGGTTATAATTTACATTTGAATCAAGCTTTGCATTTCACAAAACCCTTTCATAGACAGGATCCCTTCTGGTCCAGGAGAGGGAGAGAGAGACGAGGGTCTGGGCTCACTTTTTAGGCAGAAGGAAGACTGCCACCAGCATCTCCCATCTGCCAGGGAATTTAAATCCTTCCACTTGATCCTCAGGAAGTTTCCCAGGTGTTTCAAATGCAGAGCCAGGGTTAAGGACCGCTGATTTTGAAGAGTATTGATGTGGGGCAGGGGCACCACCAGAAGAGGGAGCGCTGCCTGAGAGAGCCCCCGGGGTGGATCCAAAAAGAAGTAGGGAAGGGCTACATGCTGCTGTTTTATTATTATTTGTCAGGCAGTCACATACCTGAAGTCACATCCACAGCCTTGAAGGAGGTGGCTTCCTACAGAAGCCAGCCCTCTTCTTGGTGGTTTGCAGGTCTGGGCTCTGTGGTCTGGAGCTCAGTGGGTGGGTCCACGTCACTAGGAGGACAGAACTGTTCAGACACCCCCAGCCGCACCCCTGGGCTTCTCCCCGGGGTGCCCCACAGATGCCTCGAACCAGCACAGCGAGGACTGAGCTCCATGCTCCTCTCCCAGCCCACCCCGCCCCCGACACCTGCATCTCCTGTGCTGAGACTGGCTTTGCGGATGCCTGCTGCCCACCCCCCTTTCCCAGCCACCAGGAGCCTCCCAGGCACCCCGCCTGCGCCCACCGGTCAGCTCCCTCTCGTGGTCTCCTCGCTCATCAGGTGCTGGTCCGGTTCCACCACTGCTCCCCAGACTAACCTCCTGACTGCCCCCTGCCTGGCCTCATCTCAGCCTCTTTAAACGTGCCCTCCACACAGTCTCCTGTGACAGCTCAAAGTCACGCTGCCTTCACGGGGCCACTTCTAGGGGATTCAGCGGAGAAGACTCCACAGCTCAGTCTGAACCTGGCCTGCTGTACTGGTGACCTGTTGCTGAAACATACTGTAAAATGCAGTGACTTAACAACAACAAACACCATCTTTCCCCATGTCTGAGGGTCAGGGATTAAGGAATGGCTTCCTGGGTGTTTCTGGCTCTGGAGGTTTCAGTCCAGGTATCAGCCAGAGCTGCGGTCAAATGAGGCTGGACGAGGGCTGGACACTGTGCTTCCCGGGCGGCTCACGGTCACGGCCGTTGGCAGAAGCCTGTTTCTGCCCCAGAGATCTCTCCGCATGGTGGCCTGGCATCCTCATGACCCAGGGGCCGGCCTCCCTCAGAGTGAGGGAGCCAAGACAGAGCAAGGCGGATCCATGTCTTTGTGACCTGGTGTCAGAAGTCATACACCACGTGCACGTATGTAACGTCCTGATCACACAGGCCACCCACTGCAGTGCGACTGAGTGGGGCACCTATCAGAGGTGAGGACCCTGGGGCCATTGTGGAGGCCGGGCCCACGCCTCCCTCTCAAACCTGACAAGGGTGCCCTCACACTTTATGAACCACCAGCCCACAAAGATGTCACATCCCCAGAACCCACAAGGCTGGGTCTCCTCCCATCTTTGTGTTCTTCATGCCTGCGAGATCTCTGTCCCCTCTCCTGTGCCTGAATTTCCCCCCTGCCTGCTTTACTGAGCTGTAATTGACAAGTGAAAAAACCGTAGCTGTTTCAGGGGTACAACATATACATAGTGAAGTGATTATGGCAATCAAGCTAGTGAATGTATTCATCACCCCACAGAATTCCTATTTTGTGTATGTGTGTTGAGAACACTTAAGATTTACTTTCTTAGCAAATTTCAAGTGTACATTGATACAGATTTATTAACTATAGTTACTATGTTGCACGAGTTCACCAGAACCTACTCATTCTGTGTAACTGAAACATTGTCTCTTTGACCACCATCTCCCCAGCCCTCCCACTGCCCCCCTGGCTGCTGCAACCACCACTCTACTCTATGCTTTTGAGTTCAACTGTTTTAGATTTCATGCATGTGATCAGGCAGGATTTGTCTTTCTGTGTCTGACTTATTTCACTTAGCATAGTGTCCTCCAGGTTGATCCATGTTGTTGCAAATGGCAGGGTGTCCTTTTTTCAGGCTGAATAATATTCCACTGCATGTGAATGTAAACACATCACATTTCCTTTACACGTTCACCTGTCGACACTTAGGTGGTTTCCATTACCTGGCGAATTCTTATCATTCAAAACTTTGTGCCTAAGCTTTCTACTTGGTCCTGGACGGGGCCTCCATACATGGTGAACTAAAATCTACAGAAGAATTAGGTGGTGTCTGAGAAGGGGTGGTGTTAGTAGGCTCTGTGCTTCTGTGAAGCACTGCTGGAGGCGTGCTGACAGCCAAGTAAGATGGGGTTCATGGCTCATCTGATCCATTTTGGAAAAGGGTTTTTGGTTTTGGGTTTTTTTGTTTGTTTGTTTGTTTGTTTTTGAGAAGCCACAGAGTCATTTAATCAGATGTAAACTTTACCCCCAAATTTGTAAAAGTCAATGCTAAAAGACTGAAGCCTAAGGATTTGATGAGGTGTTAAGGGAGGGACGGCAGGAGGAGGAAGGTGTATTGGGCGGTTTACCACCACACTAATCTGCATAATAAACAACCACAAACTAAAGTTTGCTTCTGGCCAGGAGTCTGCGTGTTGCCTGGAGCGGCTCTGCGGTAGAATCTCAGCAGCAGAAGGAAGCCTTCAGAGGGAGCCTCTGACAATGGGGTGATAAAGTTACTCTTCTTCTTCCAAAGTTGAGAGCGTCCTACATCGTTATAGCATGTCCGCGTGTGACGCTGAACCTCATTGGCAGTTTCTTGTGACTCAACATATAGCATGACCTTGCTTGTCCTTTACAACTGTCCTCAGACACAGGCAGGAAACCAGGACTTGGAGGAGACACCTGGCCCTGGGTCACTCGGTAAACGGCCAGAGTGGCTCTGGAATCCAAGCCAGCTGGAGGTGAGTTCAGCCTGCTTTCTTACACAGGTTGTGGTGGAACGTTTGAAATACTCTCTCCTGTGTGTCCACCCCACCCCTCTCCCCGTCCTGTCTGTCTATCTCTCTCTGTCCTTCTGTTCTGTCCCTCTGTCTGTCTGTCTCTCTCTGTCCCTCTGTCTGTCTCTGTCCCTCTGTCTCTGTCTCTGTCCCTCTCTCTCACACACCCCTTCTCCGCCTCCTTTTTCATTTCGCTCCTGGCTGCACTCCCCTGTGACACGGCACTTAGCACACATGAGTTACCCTGTCACCGTGAAAGAGGACGGGCTGCCCCCAACCCCCCAGCTCCTCTGGACCCCGTCTGCCTCCTTCACCCCCAGCCTCTAGAACAGACCTGGAGCTCCAGCCTCAGCCCCAGATGCAGTAAGTAATTAACTCTGTGTGCCTTATCTCTGCGCCACCCACAGTGGCTGGCGGCACCTCCTCTGCATAATAGAGAGCAGAAAGGTCAGTCAGCATTCGTGAAATAGCTCTATTTTTGACAAAGCAGCCAGGTAGCAGGGTTCTTATCCCCTCACACCTGTGACTGATTCACCACAAGCCCCCCTTCCTGGCTCCAAGTCCTCAGTTGATTTCCACTCACCGCCTGGCAGTCTGATTGGTGATCAGCACCCACACTGAGTGTGGCTGAGGGAGAAGGCATTCTCCCAGTAGTAAAATGATAAATCAGAAAGGAAGTTCCTTCTCATCCATCTCATTTTAAAAACCTCGTGGCTGCTCCCAGGGAACTGACTGGAAAGTAAACAGGAATGGTGTCTTTTATAAGACGGATATGTGATCCAAGATGGTATTTCTTCCTAACTTTCTTTTCTGTGAATCCTGGGACGGTGGACAGCACAAATCCAGAAGGACGAGAGGTCTGCACTCTGCACCTGTCTTGCAGGGGCTGGAATATGCCACCCCCAAACCTGCCACATTGGCATAAGGATTATTTTGAGCTGAAAGTAATTAAGAAACAGCTGCTCTGTCCTCCATGTGGAAATGGTGCAGAGCAGGAGGCTTCTCCCAGGCCCAGGTCAGGGTGTCCACCCCCCCGGAAGCCCAAGGGCACGCGTGTGGGAGTGCTTCTCAGGGAGACTCTGTCTGTAGGCTTCTCTCAGAGGGTAGACCAGGCAGCGCGAACTGGCCCACCCTCCCAGTGCAGGGGGCGCGCTCCCTGCTCCCAGACGGATGCAGACACTCCTCTTGACAAGGATGGGAGGCAGCGAGGGCAGCTCTGCACCCACTTTCCAGAACAGAGCCCAGCTTACGGGCGGATGGGTTTCCAGGGGCATCTGTCCACTTGAAGCTGCGTGTTTCTGACGGTTGCTTAGTGATGGGCCCCTTCTCCCATCGCGATCAGCTTCTCAAAGTAGAGGAGCTGGTCAACCTCGAAACAGTCGCTGGCGCGGGGCACCACTTTTTCCAGAGCTGCCCGGACCTCTGCCTCGCTGGCTTTCTGCTGCCTGGCGCTCTTGAGGTAGCTGTAGACCTCCTCAAACGCGTCTGCCCCCAGCTTCTGCACCGCCGACCTGCCCGACAAAGACCAAGGACAGTTACAGACCGCCGTCACCTGCGAGAAGGTGTACCACTGGCCTCCGGGTCTGCAGATGCTTGAGTCTGGGGTCCAGGAAACTGCAGATACTGAGGGACAACTGCTCTTTGAAATTATTACACAAGTAGTACTGTAACCCTGGGGTTTAGGGAAAAAACAAGAGCTTGGACACTCAGCTATATTCTACCAATACTTCTTGAATGTTTGTTACATGCCAGTTACCCTTCTGGGAACTGTGATCACAGCATTAAACAAGCCAGGCAGATTCCCGCCTTCACGGAGCTCGGTGCCTCCTGGAGTGGACAATAAACAGATACGTAACAAAATGCACACAGAAGAACACAGGTGGTGCTGAGTGTGAAGAAGGACAGTGACCTAGGGTGGGAGAGAGGCAGGTGAGGGGCCAGGCCACCTTCTCCAAGGAGGTGTCTTGGAGCAGAGACGCACAGGAAGTGAGGCCAGTATGGGGGGGGGGGTGGGATGGAGGAGAGGGGACCTTGAGGCTCAAACACGTGGGAGAAGCATCCAGAAGGCTAGTGTGGCTGGAGTCGGGTAAACAGGGAAGAGAATGGTTGGGATGTGAAATCAGAAGGCACAATGATGAGAACAGTGAAGCGACAATGAGGAGGGAGAGGCTGAGGTGGGGAGAGGGAGAGGTCTGCGACGCACACCCACCTGACCTTCACAGCAGTGCTGGGAGCGGGCCGGGGGTGGGGGGAGGCGTGTTTTAAATCCCCTGTTTCACAGAGGGAGGCAGAAGCTGAGGCTTAGGAGGGTAGCGTAACCTGGCCGGGTTCCCCCAAGGCCAGCGCTCGTTTCTGAGCTCCCCCAGTCCTGGTCCGCGTGTGGTCACATCTGGGAGTGTTACAGTCATATGGACACACCTGGCAGGTTGATTTTGCCTGTTTCCCCCGATCTCAGTCAGGGCCACAAACTGAAGGCTGATGGGTGAAAACTGGCCCAGGACACGCTTTGTTGGATCAGCACCATATTCCATTTTCTACCATTTTATTGGTTTTTATTTAAATTAAACTTTTTGGGGGGCTAGGTAATTAGGCTTAGTTTATTTTTCAAGGAGGTGCTGGGGATTGAACCCAGGACCTCGTGCATGCTGAGCAGCCCTCGACCCCTGAGCAGTGCCCTCCCCCTGGTTTTACTGGTATTTTTAACACTTGAATGTGGAAGTCTTCGGGCCGGGCCTACACTCTGCACCCTCCAATCTTTCCTCCCCTTCGCTCACCCCGACCCCATCATTTCACACCAGGTGGCTTCTCATATTTTGTCCACCTGCCTGACACAAGGGCATTTGAGGTCTCTGAGTTTTGTTCCCCAGTTCAAAACTGCTAACAGCTCCACACTGTCCACAGAACCCACGTGCCCACACTGACCTGATCATTCCTCCATCAGATACTTCGCTTTTTTCACAATAACACTGTATGGACTTTTGCAACATAGCTTTTTCGTTTCAAGGAATATTTTCTGGCATCAAACTTCTACAAATGGGGCTAATTACAGGGTGTGTCCACCCTGTGAAATCCCTTATACGTCCTTATGATTCACGAACTTTTCTGTTTACGTATTGATCAGAAAATAAAATATTTTGTGAGAATGGACTAGGTCAGTGTGTATATAATCGTCCCTCGGTAACTGCAGGGGGTTGGTTCCAGGAGCCACAGATACCAAAACCCAAGGATGCTCAAGTCCCTGCTGTAAAATGGCACAGTGTCTGCACATAACCTTCTCAGAGAGGTTACTTATAATACCTAATACAGTGTAAATACTATGTAAATTGTTGTAAATACAATGTAAATGGTACATAAGCTGTTGCTGGTTTGCAGCAAATTCAAGTTTTGCTTTTTGGAACTTTCTGGAATTTTTTTTTCCAAATATTTTGATCCCTGCTTAATTGAATTCACGGATGCAGAACCCAGGGATACCAAAGGCAGAGTGTAAATAGTTTTATAACTTTAACATTGAAGAAATGCTTCTTTAGTCTTCATTTCAACAGATCCGGTGAAAAGAAAAATCAGAGGTTGGTTTTTTTTTTTCTCCCCCAGAATTTTTAAAGCATGTAATGCTGACAATAACACTGAAGGCACTAATCGTGGACTCCCATTCATTTTATAAGCTTTTGTTGTTCAGCGCTATTCAACCCTGAATCCCTAGAACAGGGGCCTGGGTTAGGTATTGCGGCAGATAAAAAAAAAGTAATTGATCCTGCATTCGTTTAGAGGCTTGTAATTATCATGTAAGACACGTGCATTTTAAATTTGAACAAGCATTCTTCTGTTAGTCTAGAGCTTGCAAAATGCTTTTACATTCATTATCTCAAAGGACCCTTGTGAACTAGGTAAGACATTGAACATTCACCTCCATTTCACAGACGAGAATAAGGAGGCTGACTTTCACAGACTCACACAGCCTGTGTTTGATGGAACCTGAACTCAAACACAGGTCTTGGAACCTCAAGTGACTGGCGGCCCAGGGGCCCCACAGCTCCAGCCTGTGTAGGTTTCCCACGTCTGGCAGGAGATTAGCAGGTCTGATCCCAGGATCCTCACTCACATCCCCAGTCACCTCGGCCACTCCCAGAAGCCCAAGCTTTCCTTGGCTGACGTTTCCCAAACCCGGTCGCTCCCCGAGTCGCTGCCGACTTCAGCAAGCTGCCTGCCCTCCTTCCTCCAGGTCCCACGTCCCAGGCATCCTCCTATCCTCGTGACTTCAGTATCCCTGGTCACTCACATTTTGGACTGTCTCATTTCCAATGGTCATTTTCTTTACGCCCCTCAGTTGCCAGTTCCCATGACCATGCCTGTGACCTCACCAGCACTGCGCTGCCTCTGGAATTGACTCCACGTCCTTGACTCCATAACCCTTCTCTATCCTCCTCCACCATACTTACTCCAGCAACTCCTCTAATTCCCGGTCCTTCCAGTCCTTTGGCTCTACCATCATGATGACAGTCACCCCCTTTGTGTCCTCATGTCTGCACTTCCCCTTTCCTCAGTTACATTTCAGGGTCCTTGATTATAACCACCACCTTGCAAACGCCCTGGACTCTTTCATACGCAGTCTCCCCTCCTCTCTGTGTCAGGCTCCTTTGGCAAAGCCGTAATGGTTAAACCCAGACATCCATCTGCTTTATGCTTACATCTAAACAACAAAACCTTCCTGGAGAAAAACCCCCAATTATGCCAACAGGTCTCATTTAAATCACTGATGGTCATAATTCAGAATGGCACTCAGCTCTGCCCAGGGGCCCTGCTCACTTCCCTGGTGTTCTTACCTCCCACTGACCAAAACCGTTGTTTCACCCTTTCTTCTTTATCCTCTGACTTGCTAAGACCCCGCATTCTCAGCTGCTGACTTCACCTGATATCTCCTTGAGAAAATAGAAACAAACTCTGAAACTTCCCTCCTCTTCCCGGTGCTGAACCGATACCCCTGCCTGCGTCGGTGGCCTCGCTTGGCCCCGCCTTGTCCCTGACGAAGGGGCCACCCCTCCAGTGAAGATCAGACTCTCCCCGAGTGCTCTGGATCCTGCCTCGGCACCATCTCAGGGACTTCCCTCCTCTTTCCTCGTCACCAGTCTGCCCCGCCCCCGCCACGGGAGCATCGCCACCAGAGAGCAGGTGCTAATACACCCTCTCTCAAACAGGAGCCCTCAGCCCACCCCGCCTCCAGCCTCACTCCCACCTCCGCTGCTGGCAAAGACCCTTGGCAGAGTTATGCACGGTTGCTTTTCTACTTTCTCACTGCCTTGGCCTTGGCCCTCACTTCTTGCGATGACCTTCAGATGGCCACATTCCCTGGTCACTTTCCGTACACACCTTACTTGAGGTTTCAGCATGTTCAACAGAGCTGAGTTCTTCTCTCTTCTTAAAACCCTCTGTGGTTGCCTGTGGGGATATGGCCTCCACACCACCTGCTTCCTTGTAGCCTCCTCTGCTGATGCTTTTTCCTCCTCGTCTTGGCCTCTACACTGAGGCTAAGTCCCAGACCCCCTGTCTTTTCTCCATCTTCACTCTTGCCTCTGTGAGCCCAGGCAGCCCCAGGTCTTCAACACCCTCGATGGCTGAAGGCTTCCTGTATCCCCTCTGCCCTTCACCCAGAACTCCACGCTAGAGAATCAACTGTCCACTGGACAACCTCCTCCTGGATGTCCAAGGGGTGGCTCACTCAATGTCAATGAAGCCAAAAAAGAACTTTTAATTACTACCTCCCACCCCCTAAAAATACCTTTCACCATGCTTTCTAGGACCCAGTCACGTTTTCAAGCCGAGGGATTCTTGAGGCCTTGCTCTCTCTCTCTCATTAATTCTATCAGCACCAGAAATGCTTGCAGTGCTCTTTAAACTACGTGTGATGCAAATCAGCTTGTTCTCTTGTAATTTCCAGTCCATCCTGGACTCACACATGGAGTGACTGCCTGTAACTAACACGTAGCCTGTGCCTCACACGGCGCCTGCCACGTGTGGCTTCCCAAGGGGCCTGGACGACAGCCCCCCGGGTCCACAGCCCACTCAGTGAGACGGGCCCACTCACCACACGTGGGGATGTGGGGGCAGTGTCATCTGCTGTGACAGTCTCTAACCACCCCTCCCCCCCCACGTTCTGTCCTCATCCCGTGTGGATGGGTGGCAAGTGGTCTGGGGACGGGGACATCCTGACAGTACCCTTGAGAACATGCTGGAGACGCCCCCACCAAACCAAATCCTACTCCACCTGCTTCTTTCTGTCTGCCTCCCCTGCCAGCACACATTCCAGCCCCTGCCATCTCTCCGCTGGTCCTCTGCAAGGCTCCATCCATCACTCAACAATTCACTTTCCACATGCGAGGCCAGTGTCAACTCTGACAAATATAAATCAGTCTGGTCACCTTCCTGCCTAAAACAGACTCCTATATTATAACACTGGGGTCTGGTCCCTCCTGTACCCTCACTTATCAGTCTCCTGCCTTCCTCCACCAGCCTCTTCTGTCTTGTCCACCATCTGTCTTAGCCTCTAGGCTCCAATCACACCCATCTCCTTTCTGTTCCTTAAATACAAGCTTATTCCTACCTCCGGGCCTTTGCACGAGCTGTACCCTCTTCCCTGGAATGCTTCTCCCTTTGATCTTTATGTGGCCGCCTCTGTCTTGCCCTACAGATCTCAGCTTCCATACCACCTTCTTGGAGAAACCAAACTTGCCTCCCCAGTCTAAAGTAGCCACCCCGTCACCGTCCATAGGGTCACACCACCTGAACTGTCTGCACAGCATGTGTCACTCACTGGTATTTTTCTTCTCTCTTTTTGTGTGTATGTTTCCTGTTGGCCTCTCCCTACTCCCTGAGTCAGCAGACAGATTCCATACAGGAGGACCCAGGGCCTAGAACAGGACAGGCCCACAGGAGGTGTCCAGGAAATACTTGTGCAGGGAAAGAATGACCCAGGCAGCCATTAGCACCGTCAGTGTCTCGTGAACGTTTCCAGCAGGGAAAACCAGGGAACGCCCGATGGAGGAGGGGAGGCAGCACCATCTAACTTGGGCTGTAACAACAGGAGGGAAGCCAGGTGGGAGCCAACCGTGGTGGCACCAGGACACCAGCCAGGTGGCCTGGCAGGTGAGGAGGACGCGTGAAGGAGAGGGTGAGAACCACATGAACATAATGTGACAGAAGCCTGAGAATTCGATTCACAATATCAGCCACTGATGGTAAAGAGGCCCCCAAAGTCACCAGAACCTGCAGCGAACAGTTCCTGTGCCTTCGCTGTGCCGGCTCAGCCCACTCAGTCCTCAGAGCAACTGTAGGGGCAGAAATGACAGTTATTCCCATTTGACAGAGGAGTAAACTGAGATCGAGGACGGTATTAAGCTACTTGCCCACTGCCACAGAGCTGTCAAGCGGCGGAGCTGGAATATGCGTTCCTGTACTTTCATTCCAGGGCTCATTCTTTTCATCACTATGATATGGACTTTGGATTCAGAGAGACCAGAGTGGAATCTTGGTTCTCCCTTTCCCTGGCTGTGTGACTCTGGGCCACTTAATTCACCTCTCTGAGCCTTGGGTTTTTCATATTTAAGTGGCAGTTACACACACACACACACACACACATCTTAGCAGAGTTACCTGTCACCTACTTGAGAGCCATTGTTTTACTCTGAGGGGGAGGGTATAGCTCAGTGGTAGAGCATATGCTTAGCACGCACGAGGTCCTGGGTTCACTCCCTGGTACCTCCATTAAAAAAATAAAGTGAAAATTAAATTAAATTAAAGAAACTAAAAATAGCATTATTTTTTTTTAAAGATGCTCAACCATAAATATAAATAGCAACCCCAAACTAATGGAAGCAACTTAACCGTGACAGTGAGTCACTCAACACTGCTTTACCATTGTGGACATTAATTACTTTCCTAGGGAATTGTACAGTGATCCTACTTCAGTTTAACTGGAAGCTTTAAACAATTTTGTAGTTCTACCACCAGTTAAGGTACTATTTTAAATATTTTAATCTTTTCTAGCTGAATTTGAAAAAACAATGACACAAGAAGGCTGGTGGCACAGTGGGAGTTAAAAAAAAAAGTAATGCTGTAGAAATAATCATGAAAAAATAATTTTGTAGAAATAATCATGAAAACCTAATTTAGCAGAAAGCATTAAGAGAACATAGATTATTCTTCAGGCACAGTTTTAAGGAAACCTTGAAAATGATTTTACAGAATATAAGAAATCCCTGCACATGAAATATGTGTGAGGCACTGTGGGAACAGAACGGTGCGTGAGTTTCCCCTTTAATACCGCTGTCGTAATGATTGCGGGCGCTAACAAGTGCGAGGAGCCTTCATTAGAGATGGATTCTGTACCCCTACTCCCCATATCCAGCATTTCAGATGGCTGTCTCTGAGTCTGGTGGGCAGAGATAGGACTGGCTCTTCACAGAGACAGACAGCTGCACTTCCTGTGCTTGGGTGACATGAGGCACCCCCAGTGGGACATGTGATTTTCAGACCCCTTGCTGAAGACGGTGCTTGCCTTCTGCTCAGTGCCCTGGGCAACAGAATCTTGTTTGTGGGGTGCCCTGCAAAAGCTAACCATTCCTGTAAGGGTTACTTTATTTGTGATCTAAACATCCTCCTGTGTTCATAATCACAGCAAAGGTAGATGGATAAACTCACTGTCTAAAATGCAAAATTCATCTAGGTACATGCTTTTAAGAGACACACCTAAAACATAGGGCACTGAAAATTTGAGAGTAAACAAATTTTTTAAAAAGATGTGCCAGGCAAGTAATAACCGAAAGAAACTTGGGGTATCTATATTAGTATGAGACAAAATAGATTTTAAGAAAAAAAGCATTATTAGAATAAAGAATGCCACTAGATAATGAAAACAGTTCAATTCACCAGGGAGAAATAGAAATTCTAAGCCAGCCTGCATTTAATGAAGGAGACTCAAAATACCTAAGCAGGGAGCGATCGTCAGCTCTGTCATTTAAATGTAGGATTTCAATACATCTTGTTCAGTTGTTGATGGGAAAGCATCTGAAAAAATAGTAATGATGTAGAAAATCTGGATACACTTAATAAGCTAACTTAATAGACAAATGTGGGACCCTGTCCCTCCCTGATGATTAGAGAATCTGCATTCCTCCCAGACTCTCACGTAACAGCTACAAAAACTGACCACGTACCAGACAACAATTCAAGTCTCGACACACGTCACATAACTGACTTTACACAAGATCTAGTTATGAGGCCAGGATGCAACTGTTAGAAATCCGTGACAAAGATACGGGGTAAACATTTCTGTGTTTGTAAATGTGTTTATTCTACCTAAACTGTGGGTCACTGAAGAAATCAGGCAGGCCATGAGCAATCTCATTTTAAGCCCAAAGAAAAGTGACAGGTGCCCCAGCCTTGTAAGAGTGCGGCGGAAATTTACTGACACTCGGAAAACGTGCTGTAGGATTTCTGCAGTGATGCGTTCTGGTATCTTAGGAATCATGAAACAGAAAATTCTGCGTAAGGGGACTCTCTTGCTGTTGTCTAGGATGTGAACACAGAGGGGGTGCTCCTTGTGCTGCTTATGTGGGAAAGGGCTCTAGGTTTGTTTTTCCAAAGGAAGGGAGGGAGGAACCACCCTTTTAGTTAGGTGGGTATCTCAAATAGAAAGAGCTTACATTTTCAAATGAAAGAAATGTACATTTTAATTCTTTTCCAGCTATTTTGTCCTATGCTCCATAGCCTTGATCTATTTTATCCTCTTGTTCAAAGTATTCTTTTACTGTTAGTAGTACTAGTACTGGGGAGAGGGAATTAGGTTTATTTATTTATTTACACTGATGGAGGCACTGGGGATGGAACCCAGGACCTCATGCGTGCTAAGCAGGCACTCTACCACTGAGCCACGCCCGCCGTCAGGGCGTTCTTAGAGAGCTCCACCTTCTCCTGCTCACGAAGCTTCTTCCTTCTCTCAAGTCCAAAAAAGTGCTCTGGTGGTAATAGTATCTTGTTGCTTTCAGCGCCAAGCTCATGATTCTTCCCTATGGCTTTGCCCCTAGTGTCCTGTGAGAAATAAGGGGCCCTCTTAGGGAAAGGAAGCTGCTTGTGAAGTCAGTCTCCGGAAGTTCAGGAAAGGATGCCCTGAACATTCTATCGGCTTCATGTCTCCACTGGAAGGTCTGGCAGGCATCTTCCAGTTACCGCGCCTGACTCAACTTCTCATCTCCCCCCAAGAACATCCTCATGCCGCAGCCCTGCCTGTATCTGCTCATGCCAGTCCCAGCCTTCCAATTTCTTAGGCCAAAAGCCTTTGAATCATCCTTGATTTGTCTCCACCACACTCCAGTAGCCTGGTGTCTCTCATAATCAGACCAGTTATAGAATCCTATTGGCTCTATTTTGAAGCTGTATCCAGGACCCCCACTCCTCACCACCTCCACCACTGCCACCACCGTCCAGCTGCCCTGCTCTCTCGCCCAACTGCTTCCACAGCCTCTCACCTGGTCTCCTGGCTCTACCCTCACTCCCTGCAGCCCGTTGTCAGTGCAGACCCCTCCCTCCTCTGCTCAGCCCTCCCACGGGCTCCCCAGCCCCCTCAGGGTGACGTCAGGGTCCACCTGGTGGTCAGCAGTATCCTGAACTTCCTCCATCTCCCTGAACTCACTGAGCACGCCCATTGCCAGGGCCTTTGCGCTTGCTGGTCCCTCAGACGAGAAGGCTCTTTCCCCAGAAAGCCACGTCTCTCCTCCTCATCCCCTCCGTGTCTCTGCCCTCGCGTCATCCAGACCACCCTCCTTAAAACTGTAAACTTTACCCCCGTCCCACACTGCCTGTCCGCCTCCCGTGCTTGGTACTTTCTTCTTAGCATTTGTTACTGTGGGGCATCCTCAGCTTTATGATTTGTCAAGCAGCCCACTGAAAAATAAGGTCCTTGGGGCAGGGGTTATTTTCACCTTTTTTTGTTCACTGATCCCACTGCTCGGAACTGTGGCGGGCACTAAGCAAGTACACAATAAGTGCTCATTAAGATGAATGAACAGATACCTTGAAAGCCAGATAAGAAAGGAATATGGTGATGTTATACAATTTTATTTGAAAATATTTGCATCCTGCACTATTTACAATAGCCAAGACATGGAAACAACCTAAACATCCATAGACAGAGGACTGGATAAAGAAGCTGTGGTACATTTACACAATGGAATACTACTCAGCTATAAAAAAGAATAAAACAATGCCATTTTCGGCAACATGGATGGACCTTGAGACCGGCGTTCTAAGTGAAGTAAGCCAGAGAAAGAAAGAAAAATACCATATTATATCACTTATATGTGGAATCCAAAAAAAAAAAAAAAAAAGACACAAATGAACTTATTTACAAAATAGAAACAGACTCACAGACATAGAAGACAAATTTATGGTTACCAGGGGGGAAAGGGGGTGGGGAGGGATAAATTGGGAGTTTGAGATTTGCAGATACACACTACTATATATAAAATAGATGAACAACAAGGTCCTACTGTAGAGCACAGGGAACTAGGTTCAGTATCTGGTAGTAACCTATAATGAAAAAGAATATGAAAAGGAACTTCTGTATGTACATGTATGACTGAAACATGATGCTGTGCACCAGAAACTGGCACAGCATTGTAAGCTGACCATACATCAATAAAAAAAGAAAAATATAATAAACAAACAAAAAAAGAATTATGGACGCTTTGAAAAGCCCTGTAAGGTACCAAGGAATCATCTAAAGGAACATCTTCCTTTTACAGATGGGGACAGCGATTCCAGGATGGGGAGGGGCCCCTAGTGGTGAGCACTGGACTTCAGAGAGTGGGTCCTAACTGGGCCTCCACTGTGACGGGCATACATGTGAAGTAAATATAAAATAAGTAAGTCCCTTGCCTCTCCTTCTGTTCACTGAACCCCACTGAACAGCGCACTGTGAAACCCGGACCACTTGCGAAGCCCTCCTGGCCGGCTTGCCAGCATGCGTCCCTTGGGTGACTCAAACCGCAGTTTCATTTCTCAAAAGTTGCTTTCACCCCAGCTTTGCTGAAGCAGAAGCAAAGATCGGAGGATAAAATAGATCTTCTAATCAAACATAAGAATAATTGGATTTGCAGAGGAAAATGAAAAGAACTCACAAAGAGAAAGAAATCAGAACAGAAATATGTTTGGGAGAATTTCTCAGAGTGAGGGTGAGGTCGTATAATTGGGGAGCTAGGGTTTCCTTGGAGAAGAGTGAATTTCAGAAGTGGCCTTTCCTTTGACGAGATTCTGCAAGGATCCCTCCTTGCCTAAAGTCCAGTCCGTCCTCTTCTCCACCAGGCCTCCTCCCAGGCCACTATGTCCCACTGAGCCCAGCTCAGCAAGGCTCCCACACCCTTGGCACCTAACCAAGCGCCCCCGGGAGTTTTTCACCCACTGACCCCTCACCCCCAGCTGCCCCCGTCGTATTCAGAGCTGAGTTCAATCTGTCTCCCCGTTGCAACGGTCTTGAGGAAAGTCTTGTGGTTCTGTCCAGCGCAGTTTTTCTTGGGCAGCTTCACCTCTCAACGCCAGAACGTCCCCGGTCCCCATGTTACAAGCTGCCTACAGTCAGAACAGCTGTGTCCTGGTTACCCTGGTCTCTGCACCGCCCAACAGGAACATAACCCCAATGGTGCCCTGTTCCACAGTCACAGAGTCCCGGTTTGGACACTGAGTTACATGGTCACCCACATGTGATGTGGAACTTACTGGCTGCATTGTCATCGAGGCCCTCAATGATCAGAGGACCTGCTGGACTTACAGCTGGTTTACAGCAATTACAGCGGACAGAAGGGACCAGACTCCTTCCATGAGAACACTCCTCTTTGGTCCTGACCCCCGAAGTCAGAGTTACATTGGATTTGTGCCGTTTTATGTCCCAAATTAAAATGTTTCTCCATAAATAAAAAAATGGCGATTTTCATCACTTCGTCTCTCCATCACGTTCACCGGTGGCCTTTATTAAACCTCTCCCTTGGTGACTGCAGATGGTTCAACAAGCACATTTCCCAGCAATGTGATGTGCATTCTGGGGCCAGAGTGGGAGGGAGGAGAGAGAGGCTGGCGAGGCCAGCGTACACAGGCCTCGGGAAAACAGCTGAGATCATGGAATCACTACATCGTTCTCTGCTGCATCCCATTGAAGGACTGAAATCTGCTGCGGGAAAAGCCCAGGGCAGGGGGCCTCCCCTACAGCCTCCCACCGGGGAACGCTGGGTTTCTCAGATGTCTTCCGTCCTAACGCCAGAGCAGGAGGCCCTGCGCTAAGGGGAGGTTTGCCCAGTGGTTTGGGGCAGTGGCTTTTTTAGTTACTTCAACTTATTCGAAAATATCTTCAAGAAGCCCTTGCCCTACAGAGCTTTCCCGGGTCCAAAAGGCAGGGCTGGGAGCTGCAAAGTTAGCGGGCAAATCTCACGCTAGGGCTTCACACACAGAAGGGCTGCGGGGAGGGCAGGTGGGGAAAGGGTTGGATTAGAGTCACCTCTGAATTTCCTCTGCCGGAGAAGGTCTAAGATTCCGCCCTCTGCTCAGTTTGTTCATCCCATTTTACAGGCAGGAAGGTTGGGATGAGGGGAGAGCAAGGTCACTGAGGGGAGTGGGGCCTTCTGACTTGAGCCCTCAGGATGGGGTCTGCAGGGTAGGATGGCCAGTTTGGGAAAAAAGGAACAGGCATCAGAAGGATGCACCATCCCTGCCACTCAAAGCGCCATCCCACCCGCAGCCTCGCATCTCACAGGAGCTGGGCAGAAAGGCACAAGCTCTGACGCACCCCAGGCCTGCCGAATCACAGTCTGCGTCTAACCAGACTCCAGGTGATGTGAATGCACTGCGGAGAAACACTGGCTGTAGCTGTGAACCACACCCGGAATAGCAGGACTCCAGAAAGCGTTTCAAGCTACAGGCTCTCTTTTGAAGAAAATTCTGATGCTTTTATGGGATCAGGCCGGCTTCCCAAGTTCTGAGGCATCACCTCCCACCCCAGCACCCTCTACAGAATTACTCAACTTACTCGAGTTTAAATCTGATCAGAGGAATAAGAAAGGGACCGCCATCAATTTCAGGCTGACTGTCTCTCTCTTTCTCCCTCCTCTTCTCTTTCCTTCTCCCTAAGTCTCTGACACACAGCATTGCGTTAATAATAGTCTTGGATTCATAACACACTCTCAGCAGCATGTTTGTCTGAGGGGAGGACACTGGCCTTGTGTGGGTTGGAGATTACGAATTACAGTGTGTCTGGCAGTTTGCTGGGTCTGTCCATGTCTGCCCAACTCCTAATTCTGCATCAGATAGAAGTCTCTCTGCTCAAATAAGCAAGAAACCTCTTCCCCTTCAATCTGGGAAATACCGTATTCTAATTTTATCTTACTGACGATCTAGGAAGTGACATCCAAGCATAAACCCATGTTAATAATTTTCCCCTTTTCTTTGTATCTGGGGCAGGTGCTGCAGAAATCATTCGTGTGAAAGAAAGTTTCGATTAGTTCTATTACATGGGTCGGGAAGAAACAGGAAGAATTAAATTGCAGGTTTTAGTTGAACTGTATGAAATTGCCACTTTTACAAGGTTAAAAGAAGCCACATATTGACAACTGCATTTAGTCAAACTAGTTAGAAAGTTTCAGTTAAGAATTTCTTGACCTGAGAAATATTAAGGGAGTTGAAAGTGCTTGGCGGAGGCTGGGTTGTCTCTTTCTTTGGAGAAAGCTTTTTGAAGTTGGGGCAAACACTTTGAAGGGGAGGCTCCCACCTTCACACTGTGAGCGGGCAGGGAGGGACGGGCTGCGGGGAGGTCAAGTCTGGTTATAGATTCAGGGTGAATGTATGTGTCCTTGAAGGAGGCTTATAACCGTCAGAATCTGTGAAACCTACCAGCGGCGACACAAGCCACGGTAAGTTTCCCTCCTCCTTCCTTGCTGCAGCCAGGTGCCGTTGGTACCTGAACCCCGATGGGAGTGAGAAGAGGAAACGTCCTGCCTCCCCACGGCAGCACCATCCTGCAGCCTAGGGAAGTGTCAGAGTCTTGTCCCCTTTTTGGGGAACTGTCCCAGTGACACTCTGGGCATAATTCTACGACGGCCGGATGGCATCACGGTGTAACCACGTGCTTCAGTGTGCTGACCCGGGGCCACACTTTGAGCTGAAGGGAGGAACCACGTCTTCCTCCTCGTGAGGATGTGTTGAGCGCCTTTAAGGCAGCTTGGCACACAGTCGGCATCAATAACCGTTTTACGTCAAATTTTAAAATTTGTTGAACAAATCACTTTTAAAATCCAATCACATGAACAAAAATTGAAGACATTACGTTACAAATCTTTGTGGATTATGAAAACCAACTTGGCAATAAATATCAAGGGTCACATCCTATGAACCAGCAATTGTAATAAAAGCTCACACCCTGTGAACCTGTAATTACAAGACATCATCTCAGAAAAGAGACTGAAATTTGAAAACCACATGAGGTAAAGAAATGTTTACATCAACATTACACATGAGTTGGAAAAATGAAAACAACTTAAATACTCAAGAGTAAACTATGATATTTTAGAGAAATTAATGATACTTTGGGGAATATTCAGTAACATTGGGAAATGCTCAAGGTGGGGGAGAAAAACCATAACACTAATGATCTGCCTATAAAACAAAAATCTTAGCATTACATCACAAAAATGTCCCAAGTTTTTCAAAACTCTGCCAAAGTAGTGTTTGTAATGGCTGTAGACTGTTGTATTGGCTATACATCAGGGAAGTTATTCACTGTGTTTTATAAATATACACATGTACACACGCCCGAAACCCCACACAGCTAGGGTAACATGGGCACCGGCCTTCCTCAGTTCACAACACAAGCTAGAGAGCCCCCCACACTAGCACACGCAGAGCCCCCTCCGGGCTTTTCCCTGCCGTGACTCGGTTCCTCTGCCGAGATACGGGGGTTGATTTTTCAGGACAACTTTTATTGACACTTCCAGCTATTTATAGCTTTTGGCTATTAAACAATCCCGCAATAGATACCTTGACCTACATTTTGTGCATTGATGCAGGTATGTCTGTGGGATAAATACTGAAATTGCTGGATAAAAGAGACTGTTCATTTTTAAAGGTTGAATAGACATTGGCAAATTGCCCTCCAAATTGTTAGACCAGTTCACACTGTCCTGAGCACTGCATGAAGGTACGGCTTTGTGTTAGAGTGGAAACAGTGGAGGGGGTGTGTTTGCGTGTATCTGGAACAGAGCTCATGACCCCCAGCAACACCATGGCATGATGTGAACCAGGCCCCCCTCCCTCCCCTCTGTCTTCCTTCCCACCTTCCTGACTTTTTCCTTTCTTCTTCTTCCCTTCCTCCATGCTTCCTCCCTTCTGCCATTCCGTTCTGCCTCATTATTTTATCTAATGGGAGGAGAGACGGGGCAAATGAGAGTGAAGGCCAGTGAAGAATTCACGTCGTGCTCAGAGAATTAGAAGAAGGCAGGAAATGGGCTTCCCTGGGAGCAGAGAGCTCCCTTGGGCAGGATGACGCCCAAACCAGACCCACACAGAGGGGACGGGCATGGTTGCCACCCATGGACCACACGCAAACCTGCGGGTCCTTGCTCTCATGGACACTGTGAGGGGATGGATGTGGTCACCAACCTTATTGTGGTCATCACTTCTCAAGATATACAAGCATCAAGTCACCACGCTGGGCGTGTTAAAGATTAAGTGGGGCATGTTCACAAATGTAAGCATTTACTGAGCAAAAATGGATTTGACTTGATGAGAAGTGGTGAGGGGCCTCCAGTGATGGGGGCTCAGGGACAGACTGTACCAGGGAGGTGGCGGCAAAGAGGGGGGCAGGATTGCGATCCATGGTCCTTAGGCTTCAATTTCATGATCTTAGGGTGCTTACAGGATGCTATTTTTGGTTTGCTTATGTAGGTGGTAACAGCATTGGAGCCACATCAGACTAACAACCTGCTATTTAGTGAACTTCCACATGCGTTAACTGTACACAGTGTTATCTGTCAAATATGTCTCAAGAAAGCCAGAACTAAAGCCAGGAGCAGGACGTTGTAGGGAAGGCCCAGAAATCCGCAGTGGGGACAGTCGGACACAGAGGAGGACAGTTTGGATGTGTGTCTCTAATGTTCATGGGCACAGGATTCATTGGGTACTCCTCGTTGAAGAGGCAGATTCTGCTTCCGAAGGTCCAGGGCGGGCCTGAGAGCCTGCACTCCTGGTGGGCTTCTGGGTGAGGCGGTGCTGCTGACCTGGGGCCACACTTTGATGAGTGGGACTTTGTTGACAAAGCCGCCAGCCAGAAACAACAGGCAGGAGCATGAGCAATCTGTGTGGAGGACGGTGAGCACCACTGTTCAGAGCTGGGAGCGCCCCCTGCAAATGCCACAAGGTGATACAGTAATGGCTGGCTCAGTCTGTCCCGACTGCTTAATCCACCAGATGGGGCCTGGCCCACGCCAGCACGAGGACAAACAAATGCGGCATTAAACCCGTACTGACTCTCTCCAGCCTTACAGGAACCCTTAACTTCAAGTCAGATCACAGTTTGTTTGCTTCACGTCCAAAAGTCAGTAATAACTTCTGTTGCACAGAGTCCTGTTTCCTTGATTCTCGTGATACCTGGGGTTGCTGATACTGTCCTAGGTTTAAGGGACAATGACCTGCCTTTGGTTCAGTCCCGAGGGCTCCCACAGCCCCCCAGCTGGAGGGAAGGAGGCCCTGCCCCCTCGTTCTCTTTATGGTTCGAGAAGAACAAAGTGGAAATCTTGCCCGAAGGCCCAGCATTAAAGTGTGTAGCTTCAGCCTGGATTTACAGCATCACAACTTTCTTCGGGATTAAACCAGCTGAAAGCTCCTCCGCAAGCTCCCCTGTTCCCCCAAGATGTTTCCTGAAGTGTTACATTCTGGCCAAGCTTAGATTGTTAACGTGTGTTTCAGGAACCAGCACACTTTTATATTTGATTCTTCCGGCGCGTTAACGTCTTTGCCAGTGGTCCTTGCAAATCAGGAAAAGTTCAAATGCTAACTGCAAACATTCACCAGCTGCACTTGATAGGAATATTTTCTGCCTCTCTGGTCCAAGCCAGACAGTGCCTGATGCTGGCAGAGCTAGACATTCCCTCTCTCAGCTCCTGCCTAAGGAAGGGTACGGGCCCTGACGGTGCCCTGACACGCGCGCGCGCACACACATAAACGCAACCCATTTCGAGCAAGAGCCTGGGCTTGGAGCCTTAGGAAAGCTACTTAATGCTTCTCCCTTTCAAAACATAACCGAGAGGACAAGACAGACCAGCACAGTCTTAAGAACTTCGTCTCCCGAGGTCCCCCCTGCATTTATACCCAGAAAGGTGTTTGCATTTAAACACGGGTTCCACGTGAGTGAAGGCTGGGGTGACAGAAAAGAACAAATCTGACTCCGTAACAGATCTGTTTCTTTGGCCCTAACCCTGTGCCCTGTTTTCCAGGCTTTGCCTCACTAGCTCTGCACCTTTTGTGAAACAACGTTGCCTGTAGCCTGCAATCTACAGGAGAGCCTGTTCTCTGGGCTCTGACCTTTAACGATATTACCACTTTTGCACTTACATAAAGATAACAAGCTGCAGAAAAGAGAGTAACATTTGTTTTGTTGGAGGTTTTACAGGGGCACCATGACCTGACCCACGCGGA
Organism: Camelus ferus; assembly: GCF_009834535.1. Lineage (NCBI taxonomy): Eukaryota > Metazoa > Chordata > Mammalia > Artiodactyla > Camelidae > Camelus > Camelus ferus. The sequence goes on along the minus strand of NC_045696.1, from coordinate 121,057,613 downwards.
CGGCTGCAAGAACAAAGATTCCTACACCAGGAAGTTTGCAACAACCAACCACACCCCCTCCCCGTTCTAGTATAAAAGGAGCCTGAATTGTGTCTTAAGTAAGATGGTTCTCCAAGATGTGAGTCTGCCATCTTCTCGGTCTGCATACTTTCAGAATAAAGTCACTAATCCCTGCCCCCACACCTCATCTCCCGATTTATTGGCCTGTTGTGCGGCGAGCAGAATGAGTTTGGACTTGGTAACACTGGTTCCTCTAAAGCCCCGGGACATGCAGTGTCAACTTTCGGACCGATAGATACAAATTAAGGATTAACAAGAAAAATGTCTTAATTTGCTTATATTCACTTTAAATTTTGCTCTAATTAGGGATCATTAAAGCATGTGATGATTAGCAATTCGGTTGTTTTTATGCTTGATTCATGCTTTCATTTGCATTAAGAAGTTCTATTTGTGGAGAAAAATCAAAGAGGCCTGATGTTTCTTTCCTTTTTTTGAGAAATTAGGCTGTTGGCCCAGTGTGTTTATATTAGCTGCACAGCGGCCGTCGACCTGGTGTATGAGAGAAAACCAACCGCTCCTGGAGAGTTATGTTTACACGCACGCTCACAGAAAGCCACACAGAGCTTTATGCCTCCGTATGGAAAAATTCAGGGAAATGGGAACGTGTGAGCTTAGAGTCAGGCCTATCCTGGGCCCACTGAACAGATGCCAAGGCTCTTTTCCACCAAGGATGCTGAAGGAACCGCTCAAGTACCTGGAGAAGCAAGAAGCACATCACTGCATCTGCTCCGAGGATACCGTTGATGTGGGTGGCCTGGCAAGCTGGGCTGGTTATTAAGCCATTGCCTCAGCCCCAAACCCTCTCTTCCGTACTTGGCCTTGGGAGCCTGGCCCCACTGCAGCTTCGGCCCCTGACAGCTCGGCCAACGGGGAGGTGGGAGGGAGGCAGGTGAGCTGGAGGACTGACCCCGGGCCCCGCAGCAGCAGGTGAACCATGTCTGGTTTCTCCTCCACCTCCAACCTCACTGCGACCCCTCACAGACCCCAGCATGGGGGGCTGGCATCTTCTTTTTCTGAAACCTTGACACCACCCCACGGAGCTCCCCATGAGCTCAGAGCCACCAGCACGAGCCCAGCAGTGTCTCCTCCCTGGAGGCCCGAGTCTCGGCTCTCCAGGCCCCTCGTCCCCGCAGCTGAGTTTTCAGTCCCAGCCTCTTCGTCCGTTAGTCCCGACCTCAGAGGGAGAAGCTGTTTCCTGCACTTGCTACTGCGTGATATTCCAGTGTCCCCCTCTGACTTTTTAGTCCCTACAACCTGGGTAACAAGTCAGAATTAAATTCCCTCCATGAAATAGTTGGTGTGCCCTCTTTCAGCCTTCTTGGAAACTGTGGAGGCCTGCTGGGAACAGGACTTCTAAAACGACAAATACGTCTGGAAGGCTGTGGTCCAAGGCCACTTTTGCTGGCTATAAGTGGGGTCTCTAGAGCCAGAGGGACCACGCAGCTCTTCTTAAAATTGAAGGTGTTTATGCTTGAGATGAAACTGAATTCTCCCTAGGCAAGAGATGTGCTTATGTGTACAAAGCAAAGAACAACACAGTAACTCCTGGAGGAAAACTGAACAAAACCAGAGTAATCTGGGGAAAGGTAACTCGTGCTCACGGAAGCAGTGGCGTGGTTTGTGCCAACTTCTGAAGCAACCTTCCCGCTAAGGCCACTGGACGCAGAATCCGTGTGATGCTGTACCCCTTAAGGATTTAAACTAACTGAAAAGTAAATAAATAAAAAGTGTGGATTTGTCCTCTTGTTAAAAAAAAAAAAAGTTGGTGTGGCTTCTTTCTCCTAACGGGGCCCTGACTGGTACAAAATCCAGTGGGGTTCCTTTCCAGGATGAGTTCTGAGCACAGAAGATGTTCTGATAAGGCCTGTTGTGTAATTTGATGTTAACTCGGTGATAGGTCGGACGACATGGTCCTTACTGGAAACCAGAGGCGAGCACTGGACAGTCTCTTGATGGGTGTTTCATGGGCGCCCACCTCCAGCTTCCGCTACCCACCCTCCAACAAAGATGATTACAGAGTGGGGGTGGTGTGTACAGGATCTACAGCCGAACTCCTTAACACAACACACACACACCGCACTTGTCCTCCACAGAGAAACTGGAGGAAAGCCATGAGAGATTTCTGGAGCTGAATCTGGACCCACAACCAGAACCCGGGCGTGGGGAGGTGAAGTTAATTCTGTCATTACCAGAATTAACGCCAGCAGGGCTGGGTGGGCAGCTGACACTTACTTCCCTGTACAGTGGACTAAAACATAAAGGCGCCTTGACTGGAAATACTTTTAAATAAGTGGGGGAAAAAATCCAATTCATTTATTTTTAGGAAAAGTACAACGTTGAAGGGCTGCTTGGTTCAGACGTCAACCCAGAGGGCAAAACCCTTAGCTGAACTTCACACGAAGACGCCCCTGTTGTCCTGGGAGACAAGCGAGCATGTGCTGCACCCGTCCCGGCTGGGCAGGCTACTGGGGCCTTTCGCTGGTGCTGGTTTAAACAGCAGGACTGCACACGTGGAAACGCAGGGAATGGAAGACGTCCGATGGGCTGTTTGTCTGTGACTCAGTGAGGACTGTAGAAACTTCCCGTGTCTTGCCTCTTGTCTACTGCGCTTGCCTCTAATTTTTCGTCTTCCTATTTAAGCCACTGTGAAAGGGACACTCGGGAGCCCCTTAGGGCTTCTGAGACTGTGGGCTGAATCACCCGCCCCCACTCTGGGGACGAAGGGACCAACTGGAGCTCGCGGTGCTTGTGAAAGACGTAGACGCTACAGTTACGGAGCTGAGCGGCTGAACGTTCATTTTACAAACATCCAGTGTCTCCTTAAGAAACAGCCGCAGCCAAGAGCAGATTCGTCAGAGGAAGGGTCCCTGCCGCTGCGCTCAGCCCGACCCCGCGGCACCGCAGGCCGCCGGACCAGCGCTCAGGACGCTTGGACGCGGGGGCTGCTCTGCCCACAGGCCGAGGCCTAGAGGATTCTCCCTGCGCGCACGGAAGGAGCTCTCACAGCTGCACCGCCCTGACCCAGGCGAGGAAGCGGCTCCACCATCTCTCACAGTTTGGACGCTGTGCGTTCTGAGTCAGCCAGTTCCGGTCACGTCTCGCACAGGAACAGCAGCTGGACAGCCCTCAGTGTGGCAAGCAGTGCGGCTGAGGTGGGGGGTTGGGGAGGCGGCGGCTGGAGGCTGGGGTAAGAAAAGCCTGTGATTGCCCCCCCCCCCCATCCCAGGCACCACGTGCATCACTTCACCTATGTTATCTAACTATCGCCACTCTGGGAAACAAGCATTGTTATCCACTTTATACAGATGATCAGATTAAATCTGTAGATAAATAAATAAGTAAATAAGATTTAAAGAGGTAAAGCAATTGCTCAAGATCTTAGAGCTGTTTAGTGGCAAAAAGTCAGAGTTTGTACCTGGGTGTCCTTTTCAGGGCAATCACACATCCTCATCCAACTGCCTCAGGGCCCCTCCCCATTTTGGCTTTCAGTGCCTTCTCTTGGGTGATTAAAATTTTATGGACAACACAGGCACATGAAAAGATGTTCAACTTTGCTAATTATCAGAGAAATGCAAACCTAAACTACAATGAGGTATCACCTCACACCAGTCAGAATGGCTGTCATTAAAAACTCTACAAAAGATAAATGCTGGAGAGGGTGTGGAGAAAAGGGAACCCTCCTACACTGCTGGTGGGAATGTAAATTGGTGCAGCTGTTATGGAAAACAGTATGGAGATCATATGGTATTTTTCTTTCTCTTTCTAGGTTACTTCACTTGGAATGATGATCTCCAGGTCCATCCATGTTGCTGCAAATGGCATTATTTGATTCTTTTTTATGGCCGAGTAGTATTCCATTGTATAAATATACCACAACTTCTTTATCCAGTCATCTGTCGATGGACATTTAGGTTGTTTCCATGTCTTAGGTATTGTAAATAGTGCTGCTGTGAACATTGGGGTGCATGTATCTTTTCAAATTAGAGTTCCCTCTGGATATATGCCCAGGAGTGGGATTGCTGGATCACATGGTAAGTCTACTTTTAGAAAAACAATACAATCTTTAGTAGGCAATAGCTAAACTGCTCATAAGTGAGGCCCCCCCCCCACTGAGTCCTGAGAAGTCACCTCTGGGCCCTGCTGTCCCTTATAAACACCTTGCCTCAAGCCTCCCATGAAAACCTTCTGCAGCCCCACATGTTATCCAGAGAAGACAAACTTACAGTTCTTCCCAAACTTCTCATAAGCCCATTTTCCTTAAGTCTAATCACAATTTATATAGGGGATTATTCAGATTAGTGAGCAATCTTTTAGAAACTGGAGGATGCCATAAGGAAGAAACCCATTTGTTTAATGCCCAAGTAATCATTCATTCATCCATTCACTCATCCTTTAGTTACTTACTGAGAACTTAATCTTTGTACGGAGAACTCAGCAGTGAGCCAGCCAAAGAATCCTTTCTAAATCATCTCAGTACCTTTTCTCTGTGGACAAAATGCAATAAGGAAATCATACCATCATAGCTGCCTTCACACTCACATTTCTGAACCTGAGGGGAGTTTTCTCTGTGATGTGCTTTAGTCTGTCTAGCAGAGATGCACCCCCTCAGTTAATTTACTCACCACCCGTCCCTCCACTGAGGCAGATAACACTGTCACACACACACACATGCAAATTACAGAGCATTTGTCTTATATGCAAATAAGCTAGTCTGTGAAGACTCCTGGCATGATTGGGGGCTAACAACACCTCACTGTCTGGGAGTTGTGTTTCATGACAATACTTTCCTGGGCTATTGTAGCACGGGGAGGGGATGTTGTTTGATGGTGTCTCAGCCGATGTCATGGTGTTCACGCTTCTGATTGTGGGAGACCAATTTCAGCCTGGATCTCAACCAGGAAATGACTCTTTTTATGACTTTCTAAAGTAATCCAAGTAACAGCTTCAGAGACAACTTGTGTTGCTTTGGTTTTTCCCAAAGACTGATTAGGAAAGAATGTACACCAGTGAATTGTAATGTTTTCCCCACTACCATGACAGGCAAAATATTCACACAGAGACCAAGAGTCCTGATATTACAGTGAACTAAATGCCAAGCAAATAGCAGCAAGCATTCTGGAGGAATTAAGTAGCACTTAGCATTTTATAAGTGCATTGGACGCTGCATGAGTTACAAAAACCAACCAATAGTGACTGCACTTAAATTGAATCTCGAGAATCCTTAGGTGCAAATATAAATAAGTTTTATAAGTTATAAAGGGCCCTGAAATAAAGAATAGATCACCTCTGTCCAGAATAGAGTGGGGCATGCAGAAGACCACCAGCAGGTATGTTCTGTATAAAGAGGAGAAAATCTAGACTGACCTGGACATACTGCAGTCACACTGCAAAAAGGTAACACCAAGTCTTGGGGAAGGAGGTGGAGATGGACCGTGCTCAGTCCATCTTGTCTGCTGCACCCTTTCATTTAGCCATCAGTTAGCCATGAGAATTCTACATTCATAAATTGTTCACATGCAAAAGGGTAAGGCTGATCACATTCAGCAGATATGTGAGAAGTTTTTAGGCAGTTCTGAGTTAAGAAACCCCTCCATGATTTAAAATATCAAGATTTTCCGGGCTACACTGGATCAGAGGCCACCTCCTGAACACAGGCAGCCGCCCCAGCAGAACCCTCACTGGAGGCTGGTGAGGCTCCACGTCCAGTTGCTAGTGGATGTTTTCTGCATCCTGCTTTTCTTAGGACATCTATTATAGTGCTGGTACTTTAACACCCCTTGATTAGGAGTTGGCCAGAAAAACAGAAAGTCAGAACATAATTAATGCCTGGCAGTAGGGAAACATACCCATCAAATCAGCCAAGGGCAACCCTGTCATTTATTCCTCAGAGAATTCAAATCAAAATCTGCCTTCAGTTTCGCTCTTATCCCTTCTTCAAGGGTCACATATTTTTAATAAAAATAAGGGAGAGGCAAACATTTAATTCTAATTAAAATCAACAGACTGTAAATTCTCTAGGTACTCCCAGTCTTCCTTCTGAGTTCAGTTAGACCCTGGAAGACCACGTGGTGGAGTCCATTACAGGACAGATTTTCATCACCAAGGAAGCCACCATGATGAGCTTCACATCTGCATCTCCTGCAGAAGTATTGTTGAGGATGTGACTTCGCTCCATGTGTTCTCTATAAACTATATAAAAGACAGAAGCTCTGTCTTCCCTGAGCAACCAGTAACACAGTCACATTCTTGATAATGAGAACTAGGGACTGCATCATGTTTCTCTTTTTGACTTGGCTTCCTGGAAGCTCAGAGCCATACTGTACACTCAACACAGCAGCTGTGGTCACAGCTTGATGACCTGACTTTCTCCCTGAACTTCATTTTCATTTTTTTATTAGTTGAAGTATAGTCAGTTTACAATGTTGTGTCAACTTCTGGTGCACAGCACAATGCTTCAGTCATTCATGAATATACATATATTCCTTTTCATATTCTTTTCACCGTAAGCTACTTTAAGATATCAAATATAGTTCCCTGTGCTATACAGTATAAACTCGTTTATCTATTTTATATATACCAGTCAGTATCTGCAAATCTCAAACTCCCAATTTATCCCTTCCCACCCCCTTCCCCTCTGATAACCATAAGTTTGTTTTCCATGTCTGTGAGTCTGTTTCTGTTTTGCAGATAAGTTCATTAGTGTCTTCTTTTTCCTTTTTTTTAGATTCCACATATGAGTGATATCATATGGTATTTTTCTTTCTCTTTCTGGCTTATTTCACTTAGAATGACAATCTCCAGGGACATCCATGTTGCTGCTAATGGCATTATTTGATTCTTTTTTATGGCTGAGCAGTATTCCATTGTATAAATATACCACTTCTACTTTATCCAGTCATCTGTTGATGGTTGTTTCAATGTCTTGGCTATTGTAAATAGTGCTTCTATGAACACTGGGGTGCAGGTGTCTTTTTGAATTAAGGTTTCCTCTGGATATATGCCCAAAAGTGGGATTGTTGGGTCCTATGGTAAGTCTGTTTTTACTTTTTTGAGGAATCTCCATGCTGTTTTCCACAATGGCTGCACCAAACTACCTTCCCACTAACAGTGTAGGAGGGTTCCCTTTTCTCCACAGCCTCTCCAGCATTTGTCATTTGTGGACTTTTGAATGATGGCCATTCTGACTGGTGTGAGGTGATACCTCATTGTAGTTTCGATTTGCATTTCTCTGATAATTAGTGATATTGAGCATTTTTTCATGTGCCTATGTGCCTATTGGCTATTCATTGAAGAATTGCTTGTTCAGTTCTTCTGCCCATTTTTGGATTGGGTTGTTTGCTTTGTTCTTATATAAGTCGTATGAGCTGCTTATATATTCTGGAGATCAAGCCTTTGTCAGTCTCATCGTTTGCAAATATATTCTCCCATTCCATAGGTTGTCATTTTGTTTTTCTTATGGCTTCCTTTGCTGTGCAAAAGCTTGTAAGTTTCATTAGGCCCTATTTGTTTATTTTTGCTTTTATTTCTATTGCCTGGGTAGACTGCCCTAGGAGAGCATTGCTGAGATGTATGTGAGATAATGTTTTGCCTATGTTTTCTTCTAGGAGATTTCCATGATCTTCATTTTCTATACATATTATTTTATTAGCCTTATTGTGCACTGCATTTGATGTGAAAATGGATTAAATACACTTCTCTCAGGTGTTAGAGGCAAGCTCTGATCCACAAAGCATGCTCTTCATACATGTCAACTGGTTTTTTGATTTTCATGTCCTTTTGACAAAGAGTTAGAAAATAAATACATTTTTCAGCACAGTAGAATTTCAGTCTTCCGAAGGCAAAGACTATGTCTTCTGTTTCTCTCTTCACTCCACCATCCTCTGCAAACAGCAGGGGCTCAAGAAATGGTACTGAAGGCAATGAGGACTAACACTGCTTATTGAGGCTTGGGGCCATATTTCTTGGCATTTGGTGTAAACTGGGACTGGAACGTGATTCCAAAGTAGGTGGAGCAGTGTTGGAAGGTAATTGGAGAAGATCTTATGTCTCCAGTGAGCAGATTTCTCATCTTGGGGAGTCGAGCAGATGTGTAGAAATCCGGGTGCCTGACCACAAGCTGTCCAGAGGCTCCCACATCAAGTGCCTGGTGGGGTTCCAGGGAGTGTGGCAGCGTCGCCTCAGCAGGGACAACGCTGGGCCCAGAGCCTAGTGGACACTCGTCCAGGAACAATGGCCTGAACAAGAGACACAGGAGGCAGAGCCCTTGGCCGGTGCAGCTGCCTGCGCCTGTCAGCTGCGTGCTCCCTCCTGCCCTGCTTCTCTCCAGGCTCAGCCAGTTCTCGGCTTTTATCCATGATGAACATTATCATTTCCTGGGACAGGAACACCGTGGGTTAGAAGAAATACACTGGAAAACAATCCTTTCTTCTGTCCTCTTGTGAGAGGATGCAGGAGCAGAGGGAGTTCCTTTGCCCGTCTCATTTCCACCTGGATGCTGGTGAGACAGGACCACATGTGCTCAGCTTCCTGCTGGTGCTGCTGTCAAGGCTGGGCCTGTGACCGAGCACTAGAGCAGGGCTCTGCAGCCCTGGCACGGCCCGCACGGCGCAGCACAGGGGCCAAGAGGACCCATTCCTGCCTCGGGCATGATCAGTCTGTGGAGAGACCTAGATGATGGGTTGGAAAGATATCCCATGCTCACGGATTAGAAGAATTAATACTGTTAAAATAATCATCTTACCCAAGGCAGTCTACAGATTCGATGCAATCCCTTGTATAATAGCAATGGCATTTTTCATAGAACTAGAACAAATAATTTAAAAATTTGTATGGAAATCCAAAAGATCCCAAGTACTCAAAATCATCTTGAGAAAAAAGAGCAAAGCTGGGAGTTTCTCACACTCTGATTTCTGACTACAGAGCTACAGTAATCTAAACAGTGTGGTACTGGCGCAGATACAGACACACTGATCAATGAGACAGAATACAGAGCCCAGAAATGAACTCACACTTATACAGTCAATTAATCTAAAGCAAAGGAGGCAAGAATACACACTGGAGAAAAGACAGTCTCTTCAGTAAATGGTATTTGGGAAAATGGAGCAGCTACATGAAAAAGAATCAAATTGGACTACTGTCTCACACCATATACAAAAACAAACTCAAAATGGATTAAAGACTTAAATGTAAGACCCCAAATCATGAAACTTCTAGAAGAGAATATAAGCAGTTTTTCTTTGATGTTGATTTTAGCAGTAGTTTTTTTTTTTTTCTTTTTGGATCTGTCTTCTCAGGCAAGGGAATCAAAAGCAAAAATAAATAAATGGGACTACATCAAACTAAAAAGTTTTTGCACAGTGAAGGAAACTATCAACAAAATGAAGAGGCCACATCTACTGACTGGGAGAAGATACTTGCAAATGATATGTCTGATCAGGGGTTAATATCTAAAATATATAAAGAATTCATACAACTCAACATCAGAAAAACAAGCAACCCAATTAAGAAACGGGCAAAGAATCTGAATAGGCATTTTTCCAAAGAAGGCACACAGATAGTACACAGACACATGAATAAACGCTCAGCATTGCTCATCGTCAGGGAAATGCGATCAAAACCACAGTGAGATAGTGCCTCACACCTGTCAGAATGGCTATTATCAAAAAAGGCAAGAAATAACAAGTGTTGGTGAAGATGTGGAGAAAAGAGGACCCTTGTGCTCTGTTAGTCGGGATGTAAATTGCTGCAGCCACTATGGAAAACAGCACGGAGGTTCCTCAAAAAACTAAAAGTAGAACTACCACATGATCCAGCAGTTTCACTTTTGGGTATTTACCTGAAGAAAACAAAACACTAATTTGAAAAGACATATGCACCCCATGTTCACTGCAGCATTATTTACAACAGCCAAGATATGGAAGCAACCTAAGTGTTCACCCCCGGATGACTGGATAAAGAAGATAAGGTGTATAAACACAATGGAATATTACTCAGCCGTAACAAGAATGAAATCTTGTCGTCTGTGACCACATGGTGATTACACTAAGTGAAATAAATCAGAGGAGAAAGACAAATACCATATGATTTCACTTAGGTGTGGAATCTAAAAAACAAAATAAGTGAAAAAACAAGCATAACAAAACAGAAACAGATGCACAGACAGGTGAGGGAGATGAAGAGGCACAAACTTCTAGTTACAAAATAAATGAGTCACAGGAGATGAAATGCACAGCACTGGGAGCACAGTCAGTAACACTGTAACATCTCCGTATGGTGACAGATCTTAACCAGACTTATCATGGGAACATTTTGTAACATACAGAAATATCGAATCACTATGTTGTGCACCTAAAACTAACAGTGTCACAGGTCAATTATAGCTCAACAAACAAACACATAGAAAAAGATCCAATTTGTGGTTATCTGAGGTGGGGGCTGTGGGGAGGGGGAACTAGATGAAGGCATTTAAGAGGCACAAAGTTCCAGTTATAAGATAATTAAGTACTAGGAATGTACAACATGATTAATATAATTAACACTGCCGTACATTATAGATGAAAGTTTTAACAGCTTAGGAGTAAATCCTAAGAGTTCTCATCACAAGGAAAAAAATTTTCTTTTTGTTTTATTTTGTATCTATGAGATGAAGGATGTCCACTAAACTTACTGTGATAATCATTGCATGATGTGTTATGACATGTAAGTCACTTCGTGATGTAAGTCCAGTTGTCATGCTGTGCACCCTAAACCTATACAGTGTTATACATCAGTTACATCTCAATAAAACTGGAAGAAAAAATATTTTTGAAAAGCATTTGATATATAACTGTGCAGATTTTGAAGGCATTCAAGAATGCAGCCAGTAATATATTATCTATTTAAATGTTTTACATTGATATTTAGCCAATTAAAATAAACCGGTTCTTTTGAAAGGAGGAAAAAAGGGTAGAGTCAAAACTCAACAAACTCAGCAATAAACGTGAGACTTTCTGCTTAACCTGTGGCTCCTGGTGGTGGTTAGGGTTTTCAGCACTGAACGGACGAAAGATATTTCAAAGTAATATAGGAACAGCTGTGCTAATTTATTCTAATTTTATCATAAACATGCTTCATTGTTTCAAAACAATGCCTATTGCCTCCCGCTGGGAGAAGCACAAGTTTGCTACAACGCAGGCGTGGTCTTAACCGGAATCAAAGACATAGAACATATTCGATTTATGGCTTTAGGAAAAAAAAAAAAAACTCGAACTAGGGAGTGTAACCAGGAGACACCAGGAAGACTGAAGAAGCAAACCTTGGGCAAGCCTTGGTCCGAGAACATGGACGTCACTGAGAAGTCCTGGACCCTGTGACCCCTCCCCCCCAACCCTGGACATCGGTTTGCAATTGACAACCGAAGGGCCTCTTTAGGGTCGTTTTCTTGGAAGCAGCATTTCAAATCTGTGGGAAAGTTTTGTGAAAAAACCTAACAGAACAAGCACCTTCATAGTCAGTGACACACCAGCTCCCAGAGTCAGGGATGTAAAGCGGCAACTGGAGGGTCAGGAAAGAGGTGTGAGCAGGGAGGCATCGGCCGGGTGTCCGCGGACGCCTGCGCTAACACGCTTCCATGTCACATGCGAACAAACAGAGACGTGGAGGCAAACGGGCTCGTCTGAGACCACGGAGAAAGAGGAGGAGCCCAGCTGCAAACCCCGATTGTTCAGATTCTACAGTCTGCGTGCCGCTCATTTCAGTGATTTACCTCTGATACCTCCCACTGTCACTGAAATGGAACAAATGGAACTCGGGTACGAGTGTGTTACACTTCAGCTGGTGTGTGCACACACACACGTGTTTAGAAAAAGTATGTACAGAAGACCTTTTCGGGGAAAGTTGATGTCCTGAGGACACAGATGTGAGCAAAAGCCATAGAGAAGGAGGGCCTGAGGCGCTGGCCCGAGGACACTGATTTTCTCCTGAGACGACAGAGAACGGAATGCACTTGGGAATGGAGGGCACTGTGTGGGTTGGGAGGTGGCAGCGGACAATGGGCTGCACCTCAGGAGTCCTCATCAGGACTAAAGCCTCCTTCCCCAGGCGGGAGCACTGCCTCCTGCATTCCTGCAGCTGGTGACTGGTGGGTCCAGGGCTCTCAAGCCCCGTCCCCTCTAGCCAACATGGGACAACTTTGCAGGCAGGGTCACCCCAGCTTCAGTGCACCCATGCAGTTGGCAAGGCCCCCTGAGACGGTACTGCAGCCCAGCTCACCCTTGGCCCCGTCCAGCTTCCTTTCCTCCTCCACATCGTGGACCCAGACAAGCCGGCCCCTGCCGGAAAACTTCCTGCACGGAAATCATCTCAGAGCCTGCCTTCCAGTGAGTCTACCTGTGACAGGTAATAGCATTTTTAAGAACAGGGAAGCCTAATGATCATTTGAAGCTGCTTAAGTCCTAGGGACATGAAGCCTTTACCACCAGCTTCCAAATCTACAAAAAAGTCCAGTGCCCATAGAGGTGATGGAGGGAGCAGGGATGTTAAGCAAAATGAGTAAGGAGGCTACATTTTCAGTCTCAGCCAATATGGCGTGGGATAGAGGCAACAGAGACAGAGAAGGAGATGCTCAGGGTACCTGGGGGTTTGCAGATGTCCCAGGGAGGGCTGTGAGCCACCCAAGCACCACACTTAGGATGTGACCCAAAGGTGCCCAGCCCTGGAGGGGCAGGACAGGCCGGCCGGCACGTGGGTGACAGCTGCGAGGCTGAACCTACCTTCACAGGAAGAGGGGAGTCGTTCCTAGGGCAGGAATCAGACAGAATGGCCCCATCCGAGGGAGGGGCGTCAGCTGAGCAGTGCGAGGACCTGTCCATCCCTGAGCAGGAAGGGGCCTCCTCAGAACTTCCTGGGTGTGGCCACACGGGGTGGTGCTTGGTGCTCACCCCAGCCTTGTGAACCACACTCCTGGTGGCCAGCCTCCCTCGCCAGGTGCCAGGCTTCTCCCTGACGCACGGACAACACAGCCCCTCCCGTCTGACAGGCTCTAAGGAAAGCACGATAATTGATCGTAGACCCTCTCTTGAAGCTGACGTATAGATTTGGAACGGCTGCTGCTCTGTGGGGAAGGAGCCCTCGGTTTGCTGGTCCCCAAGCCCTCCTTACATACAAGCTGTTGTTTGTTGTTTTGAAATTGAAATGCTGCTTTCAATCAGCGGCTCCTTCAGAAGTGCTACCCGACCCCGACCTTTTATTAACGAGAGGGAACACTTGAGGCACAACGAACACCTCTTCAGTGAGATCTGAAAAGCAGAGGAGAAAACCACCACCGCTGCATCTGTTTCTCCACTGAAGGGTTATTTCAATCAGCAAGACCCAATGAGCTTTGCTCATAAAGCACTTGGAAACCTCAGGCAGAAAGTTCTTTGTATTAAATGTCTACATTTGACCAAGGAGAAGCCCGAGCTGTTGAAGTACAGAGGCAGTCCCCACTGACCCCGATAGCACGTGGCGGGGCGGAGGCCGGCAGCAGCAGCCCGAGCCCGCGCACTGGCTGTGGCCCGGCGTCTCCTTAGCTCTTCTGTCACAGAGTCTTCATCCTCAATGGGCTGGCACGTCCTGTGACCACCGATGAGAACGAGTGCTGCTGCCTGCTGCCAGGCTTGTGGTACTCGAAGGGCCCCTTAGAGTTCCTGAGGGACCCAAGCCTTGTGTCACTTGCTGGCACTGTCACCACCCACCTCAGTGGTGGTTCCCAGCGGTGGTTTTAGAAGTAACCAGGTTTCCATTGGAAATGTAGCTCTGCCACTTGCCAGCTGTGCGACAGTGGGGCCGTTTCTCCGCCTCCTCCTTTAGAGCAGAGAGCGCTGCCCACCCCGCGGGGACGCGGTGAGCGCTGCCCAGGGTGGGGTGTCCGGCTGGGCACGCTCCCCGGCACGGAGGAAGCAAGCTTCCCTCCGCAGGAACACTGCCACGGCTTTGGTCCGGTTCAGAACCTGAGCTGACAGTATTGCCAGCCTCGTGCTACTCTGTCTGGGGAACATTTCTCACACGCTTCCTGCTCTACCGCCATTTTTACAAGTGGTTGCTGCTGTGCCATGAGCTCTGTATCAGGTTAACGAGAAGGACAGTAAAGGCTGTGGACTTCTCATCTTCAGTGTGACCTTCCTCAGTCAAGGCCTTCCTGTAGTTGAAAGTATCATTTCAAGAACTTGGATGGAGCCATCCATTCAAGAGTGAGCCAATGACCACGTGTGACCTCAGTGTTACGTATAGAATCTCCTGGTGCCTTCTACAGCCCCTAAAGAGCTGACTTCAGCCCTCGTCACAGCACTCCACCAGGGCTGTGCTCTGACCTTGGTGAGACCTTTCCAAACAGCTGACATGAGAGTTCCACGATGAAACTGCCGGGAAACTCTGGGCAGCCCTGCGGCGCTCAGGGAAGGCTCTGCCCTCAGAGCAGCTGACAACACTGTCGAGTGCCACCTGGGCAGGCTGTGCCTGCGATGTGCACATAAATACATCAGCCAGTTTTGAGCACCGGAAGGGTGTGCGCTGTGCTGGGCGTGCTTGCACAGACAAGTCGTGAGTGCGGTCCACTAAACACCCTGGGCCGGAGCAGCTCCTAAGGGCCAGCCTTCTTCCCTGTTCCTCAGTAAGGACTGTGTGCCAAGTGCCTCCCCAGAGCAGAAGCAGTGCCCATGTGGACGTGACCCTGCGCATCACCACCCTGACGTGAGTCATCCCACTTCTGACACCAAATCAGAGCCCCGGAGAGGCAGTCCTCCTACATGTTAGGTATCTCAGCACCTATGAACCCCTTCACCACATTACACAGCTCACACAAAAATCTCCTACTAACTGGCTAGTTGAAAAAAAAGTATTGCTTTTTATTCACATGTGTGAGCAACACCATTTGACTCCCAATAAGCAATGTTTCTGGTAAACTGTGTTGGAAACCTGAGCTGAAACCTGAGGCCAAAAGTGGCTTCTTCCCTTCCACTCCAAATCTAGACTTTGAGACATTTTGAGAACTCGACTCTCAAGTGTGTTTGCTGAGAGAGATGAAAATACAGCAACCTAAATTGCAAAAAATATACCCAAAGCAAGTAAAATAGACACCACAGTGAAAGACTACATTTACAAAAAGGATAAATAGAACTAGGAAGATAATATAATACAAAAGGTTGATAATGTACTCTGTGTGGAAAAGGAGGAGAAGGAATTCTTGTACACTGCTGCTGGGAATGCAAAATGATGTTTGGAAATAATATTGTGTTTTTATAACCAAATATAATATATAATAACCAAAATAATATTGTGCATTTGTCCTTTGACCAAGAAATTCCACTTACAGAAATCTCTCTCAAAAGGTAAACTGGCAACAAAACAAAAAAGCTGAGTGCACAATGTCATTCAGTATAGAACTATTTGTAATAGCTAAGGACTGGGAACCCCATATGACCACCCAGGGGACAGGTGAACAGACGGCAGTCCATCCACACGAAGGAAATGCTGAAAGCTATGTGCAGAATGAAGTGTACTGCTACATGCTATTGTGAAGTGATCTCCAGGGTATGTTCCCAAGTGAAGGCAGTAAAAGTTGCATAATGTGCTATCAATTTCTTAAGAATATATCAATTTCTTAAAAAATATTTGAATATATTTTAAAAATGAAAGAACAAGCCATAAAAAATTAAAAAATGATTCCCTTCTGGGAAGGGGAGACCTTAGGGTAAGGCGTCATGGATAGATGCTAGTCTTCCTTAAATATGCCCTTTTGTTGTGGGGGGGAGGTATAACTCAGTGGTAGAGCATGTGCTTAGCATGGACAAGGTCCTGGGTTCAATCCCCAGTACCTCCATTAAAATAAATAAAACCTAGTTACTTTTCCCACCACCCAAAATATGCCCTTTTATGAATTTGACTTTGGACACATGGAAACACTTCAAATAATCAAGAAACAAAAGTAATAAAACAAAGGCAGTTTCTAAAAATTTAAAACAAAGAAGCATCTGTGTACTGCACACAGAGACTCATGACACAGCTCAGTGCAGGTCAGTGTGTGGTTGGGAGGAAATCCCTGAGGGGAACCCCGTGAGAGAGTTAGAGGCAGCAGAGCTCGGAGCTCCCGCAGGGCCGGGACAGTGTCTCCCCCCACCTGCCAGATCCGCGTTCAGTACCACACTGTAGACTTCGCTGGCCACATGAGCAGAACACACACAAGGGTCTTGCTGTGGTCATGGGCAATAAGCAGGCATAGTTTCACTGCTGCTCTGGTCCCACGTAGCACAGCTGTATAAAGTTATTTCTGAGTAGCTCAGCTGCATCTAAAAACAAAGCTCAAGACTGTTTACTGGAATACAAAAATACTCAGTGCCCTACAAGGCAAAATTCACAATGCCTGACATTCAGTAAAAGATCACCAGGCACACTAAAAGCAGGAAAATATGACCCACAACAAGGAGAGAAGTCAGTCCATCCAGACTAACCCAGAAACCACACCCATGTCAAAGCTAGCAGACGAGGGCAGAGATGAACAATACAATGTCTGAGATGAAAAATACGCTGGATGGGATTAGACACTGCAGAAGAAAGGATTTGCTAAATGGAAGCCATAGCAATGGAAACTATGCAAAATGAAACAGATGGCGGGGGTGGTGGGGGGAAGGCTTAAAAAAATGACCAGAGCAGCAGTGAGCTGTGGGACAACATCAAGAAGCCTGATATATGTGTCCCAAAAGCAGGGACACACATCCATGCAGACAATATTTTGTTTTTCCTGTGCCCTCTGCATGAATTGGCAATGCAGAGGTGATTCAGAGCTGTGGTCACCACAAAGAGATGCCACCCCTCTAGGGCCCAGATGCACTTCAGGGAAGCAAACTCCAACTGGAGAAATGGGCTCGGGTGCTCCCTCAGACCCTCAGGCCTTCTCTATGGCTTCTCACTCTCAGGCTGAGTCTCAGTGATGTGGATCCCATCCCAAGAACTTGGTCCAACTGACCAAGACAGTGGAGGCCATTCCTATCCCCACTGTCCCCAGGCACTAAGGCAAGAATCTGACAAGTCCCTCACAGGGAAGCCAGAAGTTCAGCCTCGGAATTTCCTCAGTAGCAAATCTCTCTAATGACAGACTTCGTGGGTCCAAAAACCTTAGGAACAACTGCTCTGAGGTGCCTGAGACTTAATCCCAAACCTGGCTCTCCTCATGACAATTCTCTGGGAAATAAAGGGACTCAGAATGGCAGGGCCTAGCATGTAACTATTCACAGGTCTACATTCATAACCACAGCTGTTCTCCAGTGCCAACTGCTAACCATTCATTCAGACAGAGCAGGCCTTCATGGCCTGACTCACGGCCTTGGCCTGGGTGAGTGACAGGCGTGGTCCCTTGGGGACAGTGTGCCACCTACATCCTCACTGCTGCAGGCTGACCTGCCGTCATTCCATAGGGCCTCCAGCTGAGCGTGGAGCCAGGCCTGGAATTGAAACCAGTTGATGGCGGTAAAGAAAGCTCTTCTTAACAGAAAACCAGAAACCCCCTGCCCTGAAGGTAGAGGCTTCTGGAGGCCCATGGAGGCACAAAGGCCAATCCACTCATCCATCCATCCATCCACCCATCTATATACGAATAGCAACATCTCATCAAATGTACGTGGAAATTCCTCAGCCAGTAAGGAGGTCCACACCGATTTCTTGTGATTCTGCAGACATTCCAATGACTCTGAGTGGCGCCACCTAACAACTGCTCAGGGGACTGCTGCCTGGGCCCCTGTAGGGAGTTCCATTTGTGGCTGGTCTCCAGCAGGAGTAAGCAGTGGCCCTGACAGCAAGCCAAGTGCTGGAGGACAGTACATGGTTGGCTTTCACATTCAACAACTTCATGACCCTGTCCCAGAGAACTGGTCCCTCTGTTTGCATGCTAAAACAATGCTCGACAAACGTCCTCACGCACAGCTTCTTTGCCCACAGATGCCCTCAGGTATAAAACATCACTTAACAGGCTAGAGTGTGCCAACACCTCCGGATATTTGGCTTAGGGCTCTCAAAAGGAAGCAACCACCTGTATACTGAGAGGCTATTTTAAGTCATTAACATTTATTGAGCATTTACTCTGTGCCGTGAAATACCCTAAGTGCATTTCATCTATTCGTAATCCCAGCTAACCCTCAGAAAACCCCATGAGGTAGGAACCATTACCTTTTACAGAGGAGAAGTCTCAGGCCAAAGCAGGTCGGGTAACTCGTCCGAGGACACATGCTAGCAATGAGAGGCGAGGACATAGACCCCAGCAGTCGCTGTCCCTGGCCTGGTGCCCTCCCTCCTGACTGCTGTACTGGGTCCACCCTTTCCGGACCCTGCAGGCTCATGGAACCCCAGGGTCTCCTAGCTGAGGGCACGTGGAGAAATCCTGCCCTACAACCATTGCGTGATCCTCCCAACTTCCTCGCAGAGCCTCGCTCTCGAGGGAGGAGATGAAGCGGTTTGCCTGGTACCTGTAACCCTCCACACGAAGCCTTGAGAGGCACCGACAGCCAGGCTGGAAGGCTGGTTCTGAGCCAGGTCCTTATGTAAAGGTGGAGTAAAAGCCACGGAGGAAGCGAATTCGGTGGGGAAACCAGGAGTTCAGTTTTGAACATCCTGAGTTTGAAATGCCTCATGAACACCCACGGGAAGGTGTTGAAGAGCAAGTTGCAGTTCACGTGTTACTGAAAGACTGATGGATGAAGAGATATGAGGAGGGGTCTGCTCCTAAAAGCAGTGTGGGAGAATGGACGGCACTAGGGACAAAACACGGTTTGCCACGAGCTGCTGCCTGTTGAGCTGGCTGATGAGTCCACTGGAATTAACAGTGCTCTTCTGGCTAATTCTGTGTATGTCTGCAAGTTCTGAAAATTATGTTTTTAAAAATTCAGAGGGACACAGCATCTCTTATATAGGATAAAAAATACATAACTTGGATCTACTCATGAGGAAATAGCCAGAAAAATCCAAACTGAGGGACATTCTACACAACAACTGGCCTTCAAAAATGTCAGTATCACGAACGATGGCACGGAACTGAGGGTATGTTCCAGAATAAATGGCACCAAAGAGGTACAACAACTGAACACAGTGTGTGATCCGGGTCTGCATCCTGTGAAGGCCATTATTGGGGCAACTGGTAAAATCTGAATGTGGATTGCTATATTAAATAGTACATCAGTGTGAAATTTCTTAAATTGAATCATTTACTGTGATTATATAAAGGAATGTCCTTGTTCTTCGGAGCTGCACATTTAAATATTCAGACGTGAACAGTCATGGTGAATGAAATTTATTCTCAAATTACACCATGGTAATAATAATTATAATAATTTACATATAGATAGATGTAGAGAGATTATGCAAATGTGGCGAAATGTCAACACCTGGTGAATCGGGGTGAAGGAGACATAGGTGTTTATTGTGTGATCCCTGCAACTTTTCTACAGGCTTGACATTTTTCAAAATAAATTAAAAAAAATTTAACATGATTAACCTGATGTAATTAGAATCCCTATAGCACACCCCTTGCGTTCCCTTCCCTACAGCTCTTTGAATAAAAAGTTACCTTCTTTACTCCCTTAGAGCTGGGCACCAAACACTTGATGTTTCTGCGAGAATGCCTCTCAGACGGACCAGTTTTACACCCAAGATGTTTAGGCCCTGCAGGCCTCCCCAGCTGCCGGAGGTGACGCTAAGGGTCTGCCCTCAGGCCGCCAGCGCCTGCGGGGATTGCCTTGGCTGAATAACACTGTGTCAGAGTCCCTTTCTGGGGTGGCCCGCATCTGGGGCTTGGTCGACCTGGGGTGGTACAGGCCTGGCCCTCTCACCCGCGACCCGGGGGAGCTCTGCAGATCACCCCAGCCTCAGAGCTCTCTGCAGAGCTCCACTGAGGCCTCCACTGAGGCCGTGCCACAGCTGGACAGTCCCTGTGCCCAGTCTGCTTCCTCTGCCCTCCTTTCTGTGATGTTGGCCTAAGGACACTCACTCACGGACCTCCTGCATGGTGATCCCCGTCCCTGAGTCTGCTGCCCCAGAGACCTGGTGCTGGCAATAACATTATGATCATTTTGCAGATGAGAAAACGGAACCTTAGAATGAACTCACTTGCCTGAGCTCAGAAATCTGGTGCAACTGACTCAGACTGCAAATCTGCTGGCCTCCAGCTTCCCCCTTCTCTTTACCCCTTCAAATCCCACCTCTCCATGAAGTCAAGACCTAGTTCCCACTCCCCCTGGAGACATCCCTGACTCCCTTTCCTGACCCTGAAGCTCTCACAAGTCCTATCTGGGGACTTTTCTTAGCCATCACCTCAGATTACATAGCCACTGTGTTGCCGTTTAGCTTCTCAGTTAGAACTTTCCCTAACCTCCCTAGGGACGAATGTCATTCGTAGTTCTTTGCTGTCCGCATGCTGAGGATGTGGCCAGTGCACCCTCACACGGTGAGGGAACGGCCAGATTCCCTCTCTCCGGCTATGCGCTAAGTCTTAGACACCGAGGAAACACACATCCTCAAGAGAGACGCAGCCCTGTAGCCTCCTGCTTCCTTTCTGTCTTTTCCAGAGTGCACAGGGCTTCGCGACAAGGACCATAGGGATGGCGGGTTATTCTGCCAGAGGAGCAATACCACCCACGGGGGAGTGGGCCAAACTGTTTTGATCCACATCAAAAGATGAGTCAGAAAACACTTGGTCAAATTCGGCCAGACAGTAAGGAGGAAAACCGCACACCAGGAATAAGATCGCTGGAACGCATCTTGGTCACTTATTTTGGCAAAATTACTTTCATTTGAATTATTTAAAGCATGTCATCATGTGCTAGGAAATGAGGTGTTGTGTACTTTGCAAAAGAAATGAAGCCTTCAATCAAAAATCTGACAACATCACATTGTTAAGTTTTAAGGGCGAAATAAGTGAGTTGCTTTTCTTCTCTTGGAAGATTCTTGGCAGGGAGGTTGCAAAGCAACATCCTCCCAGCCAGGACAGGTTTGGTGGGGGGGAGTTAAGTCCAAACGCCTTCGCTTCCAGTTCTGGGGACGCTCTGGTTGCCATGGGAACTGTGTTACTAGGTGACCACTCAGAAACAGGCAGGACTTGAAAACAACAGGCATTTAAACACATTATCGGCTCGAGGTCTGGAAATAATTTTCAGCACTTTTTTTTCTCTTGTTTCCAAACAGTAGCCTAGATGATGATGCAAGAACATAAATGCCAATCAAGTGAAAATCATTTTTCCTAGACTTCCTAACTACTCCACCAGCACCAACAGAGGAAGTCGATTTTGGAGAGAAGTTTCTGAGTTGGAATATCTGTAGGAGGGTCCACACACTATATAGGCTATAGGCCCGATCTGACCTGCTATTTATTTCTGTATATCTTGTGAGATAAGAATTCTTTGAACCTTTTTAAATGGTTGACCAAAAAAAAAAAAAGCATAATATTTTGTGATACCTGAAAATTACATGAAATTCAACCTGCAGTTTGAAAATAACATTAAAGCCTAGCCATGCTCACTAACTCACACTGTCCGCGGCAGCTTTTATGTTCCCAGAGCAGAGCTGAGTAACGGGGACAGACACCGTATGGCCCACAGAACCCGAAACAGTCACCAGCAGCCCTTTACAGGGAGTTTCCCCAACTGGAGACGGGAGTCATAGGGAAGGCCTTAGGCTCGGAGGCTGCGTCTCTTCCTTGACCAGCAGTTTGTAGCAGGTGCCGTCTCAGTGCGTCCGTGCTGCTATAACAAAGCGGCACAGACTGGGGGCCTTGTAAACAACAGACTTTTTGGCTCGCAGTTTTGGAGCCTGGGAATTCTGAGATCAAGATGCCAGTGTGGTCCCTCTCCAGTGAGGCCCTCTTCCTGGGTCACAGCCGGGGCCCTCTCACCCGAGAGAAGGGGCTCGGGAGCAGTCCGAAGCCTCTTTTCTGAGACACTAATCCCACTCTGGAGGGCCCCACCCTCACAGTTTAAGCACTTCCTCAAGGCCCTGCCTACTAATACCATCTCCTTTGGGGGTTTGGGTTTCAACACATGAATTTGGGGGAACACCTTCAGATCACAGGGATTCAGGCCTCTCCACTGGGGCTGTGTCCACCCCACTCCCTGCTGCTCCTAGGAAAGCAGAAATGCAATTTTCTTGGGGACCAAAGGATGGCATCACATGACTGATCACCCTCTGCCCGCACCCTCTCACGCTGCATTCTCCCGCGGTCAGGCCCTGGGCTACTCACTCCCGCATGCGTTCCATCTTGGTCCTGGCCACCGCGCTGTTGAAAATTGTTGGTCCTGTGGGTAGGTCTGGAGCTGAGCTGGCGAAGGTCCTTGTGTCTGAAAATCAATGCACAGCCCTTAACTGAGGCCATCAGCACTGCAGCAACGTCAAGGCGACATTCAAGGGCAGTCGGAAAGCAGCAGTGAGCCACCTTTGCTACAAGGTAATGCCACAGTAATTTGAGATAAATTCAATTATGACATGCTTATTAAAGAGATTTATTCCAAATGACAAGGTTATTTATGGCTTTAATTTGCGTGAGGAATTTCAGGACAAAGCCTCTCTCAAAAAGGATGATTTAAACAAACACCACTAGTGACAAGATGGGCTTTTTCCACTCAGGGGAAAAGCAAACCCTCTCGGAGAGCTCCTGCCAGGGTCTTTCAGCAGGGGTGGCAATTGCTTAGATAACCAAGGGTTTTTTTTCTAATAAGCTTAGCTTCCCCTTTATCTTGACCTCACACCTGAGCACTAGCTTTTTTGCAGTGGGAAGCTAGATGCTGACCAGGGGGTAATATGCAGCCTTGAACTTTAGCAGAACAGAGCTGAAGGCCAAGGCTGGGGTCAGGAGGTAAAGAGCCATTAACGAAAGCTGCAGGGTGATGAAATCTGCTGAGAGCATCATAATTTTTACCACGATACCCTGGAGGCTCTCATGAACACACCGGAGCTGACTGGAAAGCAATACGCCCCTGGGGGAGGGGTGGGTCGTTGGAGCTGGGTTTGCATGTGGGCTGTGGGAGGGGCAGCGTCCCCCTGTGCCTTCATCCTCAGACCCCCACACGGTGCATCATCCTGCCAGGAAAAGGCTCAGAGCCCTGAGATCTGTTTACAAATGATGCCCACGGAGCTGCTCTGTCAGGGGAGTTGCCCACGCCATGAACTCCTGCTTTGCCCAGCATCTCCTGTAACACGTGACCGTCTGATTTCAGCACCAAATGAGGAAGTGATCGCCAACCCCATTTTACATCTCAGTACAGCCTTTTCCCTATATTTTTAAATTAAAAAGGTGAAATGCAAATTTCCCTTATTTCTTAGACCAGCCCTTCCTGTGTACACCCCTCGGGGGCACGCATCCCCTTTGGACTTCTGGTTCCTACAGACACCATCTTGACGAATACTATCCTCTTTGTCATGCTCTCTGGTCTGTCCCCAGGCTCCATCCCTAGACGCAGAGTCACTGATACGAACTTTGTAAAGGGCATGTGACACTGAGCTAAGTAAATGGCATACTCCTCCCAGTCCTGCCCCACATGCAGACCCCGGTAGGTGCTGGGTCCCGACAGCCCCCTTGCTCTCACTCGGGAGGTCACCCCTCTGGTGGGAGGTCACACACCCTCAGCCTCGCTGTCACCAGCTGGCGGCTCCATGTCAGCATCCTCCCGCCTCTGAGGTTCATTTCAGATTTGTGTCGGCTGCTTTTTATAAACATCTTTCCTAGAACCTGAAAAGTACTGAAGTAACAACCACATGATGCCAAGCAACATGCAAGCTGGAAAATCAGCTCTGCTAAGAGTGAAAGGAAGGCACTGTTTCCCCATCTCTCCCAGAGAGAGCTGGCCACCCTGAGGGCTTCTGCAAATAAAGGTCAGAACAATTTCTCCTGAGCTGCAGTTTATTTTAATCCGCCTACGATTCCCCTCAGCAAGGCTCTCAGCATCGCTGGCAAGACGCTAAGCCTCAGCCCAGGGCAGAGGATGGGGCAACAGGGCTGGCAAATTGCGATGCTCAGAGTGGTTCCTCTTCCCGTGTTTCTTACTGACCGGCCTTCTCCCTGCCGCCCACCTTCCAACACAAATAGAGGTTGCTTGTGTCAAAGAAAAAGATAACACACTCAGCCACCACGATTAATACCACCTGGGCTAGAGTCACAGCCTTCATCCAGAGGGTCCCTGCGTCCCCACTGATTCTCAAACTCGACTGTGACACCATCCAGCCAGGGATCCCGGCAAAATGCAGACTCTGACAAGTGGGTGTGGGCTAGGCCTGGAGTCTGCATTTCTCCTCCGCTCCCGGGTGACACAGAAATGTGCAGGCCAGCTCTGTGACTTGTGGGTCCAGTGCTAAGTGATAACGCAGGGCCCCTCGTTCAAAAGCAAGAGAAGAGCTGGTGTGTTTTTCTGCATCTCTTGGGGCCTGTCCCCGTGTTTCTTGTTGGGTGTTTTTCCATGTCATCCTCCCTTCAGACTGGGCTAGAAACTCTGGAGGAGACTGGAGACCCTCCCAGGGCCCTAGCCTGCAGGAGTCATGGCCAGGCCCCCGCTGGGAGGAGAAGGCAGCAGCAGTGGGGGAGGGGGGTGTTGGGGAGTGGGTGGTGGTCCGAGGACAGCAGGGAGGCAGCTGAGCCAGGCTTCTAGCCCCTGCCACGTGGTCCACTGTCCCCTCAGATGTCACTCACAAAACACAGAATGCAAATTATAAGGAATTCTATTAAACCCCAAGAGCTGGCTCCCCTGAGCCCGGGGCCCTGGGAGGCTGCACGGCGGGCCTGGCCCCTGGGGCGCTGGTGCCAACGCTCTCCCATCTCAAATGTCTTAGAAAATCAATGAATCCTCCAGCTCTATGTCGATTTTTCAATGTTAACTTTCTCTTTATTAATTTCAACAGCATTTGCAGGCATTTGGAATAGTAGGCACGTGAGAGACACACGCCGCAGGCCAGGCGCACCGAGGGCTTCCAGCAGGGAGCTCCATACCGTCTCCTCCCAGGCTCTCCCAGCCACCAGGTCTGTCCCTCCTGACCTTGGACCTTTGGCCCTCAGTCTGCCCCCTCCAGAACCTTTCTGAAGAATGGCAGACCCTGACTGGGAGCCCAGCTCCGACACACTCCTCACCCTTCGGTTCCCGCTGGCACCCACGGTGGTGGACATGTGCACGGCGGGGGCAGGTTTTAGAAAACGTCTGACCACTCTGTCCTGCTCCTGGGAAGTCCTGAGACACGCGGCCCCTCTGTGGACAGCCCTGCGGTATGTCAGAGGGAGCAGAGGGTCACCCGCAGCCATGTCCTGCTCCCACGCACCCGCTGCCTGGGCTGTGTGGTCCTGAGGAGGGACTGTGCCCCTTTAAAACACAGGCAGGGCGACTGCCATCCAGTGGCCTGAGCGGAGGAGGGGCCACCTGTCACAGCTCCACCCCCACATCGGTGTCAGAACTGAGGACCAGACGTTTTGAAAAGGAGGCGGTGACTGACAAAGTCTTGAGCAACAATCTGCGCATTTGCCCTCCCTCTCCATCATGCCATTTGCACACAGAACAGGCGCCCTGGAGACAACTGGAAACGGATGTCACGACTTGGAGTTTCTGTTGTTTCCTCTGAAAGCAGCAGCACACTCTTCTCTGCTGTGTCGCTCACCCCACGTCTGTCCCCCTAAATTCTGCTCCCTCTGTTCTGCCCCTTCCTCCATCCCGTCTGTCAACTGTCCCCCCACCTTCCATCCTGGCCCCTCCCACCTTCCTGGCCCAGGGCTGTGACTTGTATTTCAGGTCTGGGGTCTGTCACCTTTGTGAAACTTCCTTTTGCACACATTCACCCCAGTTCATCACTAGCAACAGCAACCACAGCAACGGCTGAACCGTGTTTGGTAAATAAGAGCCAGGCCCTGTGCTAAGCCTCTTACCAGCATCACCTCACATCAGAGTCCTGGTAGCAGGTCCATTCCAGTGGGGAAGGAGAGGTCCGAGGCAGTCCGCACGGCTGGACCTAACACAGCTGGCACTGAACCTGGGCTCGGTGCTGGCCGCCCCGGCTCAGACGTCCCAGAGCGAACACCTGCCCCACGTCGACCTCCGTGAGGGGTCCCGGCCAAGGTGCTTCCCGCCAGGTCTTCTGATACTCCCCCTCCGCGCCTCCACCCTTTTCAACTAGTTAGCAACTCCTGACCACAGAGGCTATGTCCTGTTTACCTTTTTCCTGAACTTTTTAATCCATTTTTAAGTGTACAACTCAGTGGCGTTAGTACATGCATGATGGGCAGCTATTACCGTTATCTGTGCCCAGAACTTTCTCACCACTCCAAACAGGAACTCTGTATTACACAGTGACTCCCCGTTGCTCCCCCCACCCCCGGTGACATCTAGTACACTTCCTGTGCCTGTGGGTTTTACTGTTTTAGGTAATTCATACACGTGGCATCAGACAGTATTTTGGGGCTGGCTTACTTCACTGAGCGTCCAAGCTCACCCATGTTGTGGCACGTGTCAGGACCTCCTTTTATGAATGAATGCTATTCCATTGTGCATATGTGTCACTTTTTGTTTACCCATTCGTCTGCTGATGGACATTTGGGTTGCTTCCCCAACGACAGATGAACGGAAGGACAAAACGACTGTTCTGAGTGACGCTGCTGGGGGTATTCTCACAGAGCCCCTTGGTCAGGTTTAGGAAGGTCCTTTGTATTCCCAGTTGTTTTTAGTGGTGTTTTTTTTTTTTTTTTTTTTTTTTTTAATCAAGAAATGGTGTTGGATTTTGCCATTTGCTTTTCTGCATCTATTGGGATGATCGTATAGTTTCTGTCCTTTAGTCTGTGAATATGGTGTGTTGCGTAACTGCTTTTCTGAAGTAAAACTACCCTTGCATTTCTGGGATAAATCTCACTTGGTCATTGTGTATAATCCTTTTTTAAATATTGCTATGTTTGGCATACTAGTATTTCCTTGATGATTTTTGCACATGTATCCATAATGAATATTGGTCCATAATTTATTATTTTTTTTCTTGTGATGTCTTTGGTTTTATTATCAAAGAATGACTTCACAGAATGAGTTAGGAAATGTTCTCTCGTATTCTGGTTTTTCGAAGAGTATGTGAAGAATTGGTATTAATTCTTCTTTGACTGTTCAGTAGAATTCACCAGTGAAGCAATATGGGCCTGGTCTTTTCTTTGTTGGAAGCTTTTAAATGACTAATTTGCCCTACTTGTTATATAGGCCTCTTCAGATTTTCTTTTTCTTCTTGAGTCAGCTTCATCTTTATAGAAATTTGTTCTTTCATCTAAATTATCTAATTTGTTGGCATACCTCTGTTCATGGTAAACCCTTATAATCCTTTTAAAGTTGGTAGCAATGTCTCCCCTTTCAACCCTGATTTCTTAATCTTCTTTCCTATTTTCTTGATCAGTATAACTAATCAACTTATAAAAATCTTTTCAAAGGAACAATTTTTGGTCTCACTGATGTCCTGTATTGTTTTTCTATTCTTTATTTCATTTATTTCCACTCCAGTCTTTATTATTTTCTCCCTTATGCTTGCTTTGGGTTTAAGTTGCTTAAGTTTTCAAGTTTCTTAAGGTAAAGCATGTATTTTTAGATGTCCAATAGGTGGATATTAAAATCAAAGGTCATATCTGGATAAAGAAAATGTGGTATATATACACAATGGAATACTACCCAGCCACAAAAAAGAATGAAATAATGCCATTTGCAGCAACATGGATAGACTAAAAAATTATTACATTAAGTGAAGTAATTCAGAGAAAGATAAACAGCATATGATATCACTCACATGTAGAATCTGAAAAAAAATACAAATCTTATTTACAAACCAAAAATAGACTCACAGACATAGAAAACAAACTATGGTTACCAAGAGGGGAAAGGGAGGTAAGGGACAGATTAGGAGTTTGGGATGAATAGATGCACACTACTATATATAAAATAGATAAACAGGGTCCTACTGTCTAGCACAGGGAGCTATATTCAATTTCTTGTAATAACATATAATGGAAAAGAATCTGAAAAAAGAAGTATGTGTATGTATAACTGAATCACTTTGCTGCACACCTGGAGCCAACGTTGTAAATCAACTGCACTTCAATAAAAACAAAATTTTAAAAATATTTAAAAATAGAGTTATTATTTAAGTAAATATTTTAGGTATCAGAAAAAAAATTAAAAATCCGAGGTCGTATGAATACTAGCTGTGGTCCTTCACCTGTGGAGGGCTTGCGCTCAGCCGGGGAAGGTAGGACGTCTGTGGGGCTGATCCCCAGGACTGCTGAGGACACACACACACAGGTACGCGGACCACAGAGGGGTGTCATGGCGGTCTGTGGGAAAGCTCCAGCCTTCGAGGCCGGGGACCTGCGTTATCGTACTTGCTCTATTCTGACCCGCTGCGGGGCTCTCAGGACACCTCCCTGGGCCGAGTTCCTCAGTTTATACCTCAGTGTCTTCTCCAATTCAAACACTCTAGGGTCTGGTATGTTACATATCTGCCTACTTGAGAAGGTAGCACTTACACTAACGAAGACGAAGAGCAACAATAAACGTTCCGGGCATCACTGGACACCGGCACAATCTTCCCGAAGTCCCTCCCACCTGTGAAGAACAGGCTGCTGAGGCGCTAACACTCACTAGCTCCCCACGGGAGTGTTTTGACAACGAGATGGAAACAACAGGATGTGAAGAGATGTTACACATGTATCCTTACGCTCCTCACAGCGATACGGCCAGGATCCGGTCTGCTTCTGTGGTCCCGGCCAGCAGGCCCTTTGCCCTGACGGAGTGGCAGCTCCATGAGCCTGACATTTCAGCAGCAGAGCGAGATTCTTCTCTCACGTCTCCCAAAATTTCCCTTCACTCTTTTCAGCTGCTGGGCAAACGCCCTCCCTGCTAAACCGCCCGCCGTGCGGGGAAGAAGGTGCTGACGCAGGCCCTGCGGGACGGGTACTCTGGCAGAGACGTCCCCTCAGCTCCTGGACACTGCTGAGCCAGGAATCCCTGCGGACACTGTCCCTGGTGCGCGGTCTCCGCTGTGCACCCTCCGCTTTCCCTCCATTTCCTGCAGAATACTCGGGAATCAGCTCCCTGACAGGCGTCCTCTTTGCCCAAATCACTGCAAAGGCACATCTCCAGCGCCCCATTTCTCTCTCCCTCTAGCTGTTAGGGTGGCACACGATCAAAGATTTGCCCAGGGGTTGGCAAACTTTTTCTGTAGAGGGTCGACTAGTAAACATTTCACACTTTGCAAGCCAAAGAATCTCTGCTGGCAACAATTCAACTGACAACAGCCGCCGGCAGTCGGTAGATGAATGAGCAGGACTGCGTTCCAGTAAAAACTGTATTTACGAAAACTGGCAGTGGGCCAGACTTGGCCTGTGAGCCGTGGTTTACCGCCCCTGCTCTTGGTGGTGCAGAACCATCAGCATTGTAAGCTGGCCCACAGACCCCTTCTGCCAGAGTCCCTCGGCCTGGGGGTGGGGAGACCGAGGCCACGAGGGGCTGCCTGGTGTGGCCCGCATCACCGAGCCAAAAGGGAAGGGCACAGACAGCACGAGGACTGTGGCGTCCTGACTCCCGGATGAGTACTCTTTCTGACCCCCCCACGGAAGTGCCACGTCCACACAAGGATCGTCACGGGCTGGCTGTGAAAATGCAGGAGATAGGCAGACAAAACTCCTCCTCCGAAGGCAGAGGTTTGGGGCGAACAGGACACATGCTGGTTGCGTCTCCGCCCCTCCAGAGGATGCTCCTTGGGGCCCCAGTTACAAGGCCAGCCATGAACCCCAGGAGGGGGGTGAGAGCTGTCCCACTGACTGAGGCTGAGCTGACCCACATCTTTGGGAGGATTCTTCCTTGAGCTTCTCCGGTGATGACTCTGGACCTCAGGGTGCCCATAAAACTGGCTAAGAATCTACAAAGCAGGCTGGTCTCTGTCTTCACAGTGTTACCCCAACACCCAGAGGCGGAGCCACACCACCCGATCTCCCTGCCAGACAGGACTTGCTGCCCAGCTGCCGGGAGTGCTGGTCACAGGCAGCCTCCAGCTGCGGTCCCTGCATAGCTGCCTCCCGTGTGGCCCCCACTTGGTGAGCAATCACGGCCGAGGGAGAAAGCCTGGTCACTGTGGCCATGGCAAACAGTCCCGAGGAGTCCAGACCACCCACGGGGTCGGGCGAGGCTCGTCAGGCCCTCTGCCCCATCCTGCCCCCTTCCCTCCTGGCCACAGGGGCCAAAACTAAGGGCTCTCCCGAATAGGTGTCTTGCCCACGCAGCTCCCTGTCCAGGGCTGCTTCTCAAAGAACCCAAGCCCTGACCACATGAGTACCGGTGGGAGGGGTGGGGGGTGTTGTCTGAGAGCCTTTAACAAGCTGAGTATGTGGTAAGAGTGATGGTAAAAATGACAGTGTAATTCCTATCTGCCCCCCTGCCCCTGGCCCTGCCCGGCCCCGCCCCCCCGCCCCGCTCCACCCCCCACTCCACTCCCAGCTCTTTTGAAGAGCTGTTTCCGTAAGAACAGGGCAGAAGCCTCCACCTAAGGAAGTAGTTGCCCACCCTCCCTGAGGCTGTGTCCCAGCCACAGCCCAGGAGGAGGCGGGGGAGGAAGCAGGCAGGAGGATAGGGAAGAAGATGGTCCAGGAGAACCACCTCCAGGTACGTCCAGCAGGACAAGGGCGCCAGCTGCCTCAGAGGATGGGCTGTGGGTTCTGACTCTGCTATGTTCCGTCAGTTACAAAACTTCCGTGATTCAGTTTCCTCACCTGGACCAAAACCCTGACTTTTGGGGCTATAATGAAGCTTCACTGCAATGATCTACATAAAGGTGCGTGGTTGCTGGGAAAGGCCCCAGGTGCGTTCTCGTGGCCTTCCCTGTGCCCAGGGTACCCACCCCACTGCTCTGCACAGGGCAGCTTCTCAGTACAGAAGACGCACTCACTGCCGTTATCAAAATTAAATAGTTGGAAAAAGAAAAGTGGGTCAGCTTGGAAAAGGAAAACTGCTACTCATAGGGGAGATGATAAATACCAGAAGATAGGAAATAAATAAACTTTCTATTTTTATTACATGGTTATTATTTCACACAGCAAATATGCAACCAAATTTCATGGAAGATGAAAAACAACAGGAGTTCAGGGGTTTGCAAGTGTTCATTTCCTTTTGTGTACACCAGAAGCTCCTCTAAGAATAGCACCTATCAATTAAAAAAAAAAAAAGAGGGTGTGTCTATTTTAGGGCTGACTGCCGCCATCAAATGTGCACAGAGGGTAAGCGGCCTGTGGAGGCCGGGCCCTAACATTTTCAGTTGTGCTTACCTGAGAGAGACAGTAGCCAGAGTCTGGGAGTTTAATTACTCTGGGCTGCCAGCATGGAGAAGCTTAGCTTTAGAAACAAAACCTGCTTTTCTGTAACAACAGACTGGGCTGGCTTCAGAACTGACTAAGGCCCTCAAGTATATCAGCATTAGGGTTAGGGGTTAGGGTTAGGGCCACCGGGGCCCCCACACCCATCAATAGTGGCCTCGGGGATGCTCTGCCAGCCCGTGAGGAGCTGGTGTGCAGGGGAACCGAGGCCCCTGCCAACCTGCTGCTGTGTGAGAGAGCGAGTCGCCGGGAAAGGCATCCTCCAGCGCCCGTCCAGATCTCTGATGACCTCGGTCTTAGCGACATCTGACTCCAACCTTCCCGGAGACCATGGGCTGGCACCCAAGCCGAGCCGCCCCTGGCCTCGGGCCCCACAGCAACCACGAGGGGTAGAGGGACGAACACTGTTCTCAGCCTGCACATCGCGGAGCAGGCTCTGGGCAGTGCAGCCACAGTTTAGGCCCCAAGCTCCTGCAGGGGTCAGAACGTGGAACAAACGTGGAACAATGTTTCTGCACTGACCAGGTGTGAGATCGTTGTCGTGTTGCTGCAAGGTGCCTGTATAAATGCTGTGTTACTAAGTTCTCATAAAGACCTGAGTAATAGGAAGAAGGGCGTGTCCTTTGGGGATGGATGAAGAATCCTAAAAGTCATGTGGGGAAATGCATGTCAGAAGAGGAGAATATCTGAAAAAATAAGAAAATTTGAAGACATCTGTCTGATCAGACATTAAAGCATTGCATAAAGGCAGTGGAATGAGAACCCTCTGGCACTGACCGAGGACTCAGAAGCTAGCTCAGCAGGCCGAAGGAGGAGTCATAAACAAGTAATATTCAGGAGTCATAATATGGAGCAAAAGAATTTAAATTAAGTGGAAAAGAATAAATTTTGCTGGTGTAAACACCTCAAGTGTGAAAAATAAGACAAAAAGTCTAGAAGAAAACTAAGGAGGCTATATATAAAACACTCTTAAAAAAACAAACAAACAGAAAAGCTAGAGTCTATTAAAGTTGTCACATTTGCCTGCATAAAAAAAGTAAGAAATTTCCCCCTCCAAAAATCCCAAAGAAACAATAAACAAAATTAATGACATAAAATAGACTGGAAAAAATCTGCTACACATATGATGGAAAAGGAGGTGGTAATATCTTTCTAATAATTCAGTTTAATCCATTGAACATTAAATCGAGTGTGCTTCTTTTTCCCCACACAAAAAGGATATTAAAGAGCCCAGTGAACGCCCTTTATCGGGAAAAGACTTCATTTGTTTAGGAAAAATAATGACAGGAAGCTACCAAGACAGGTCACGTCCTACCGATGCCAGTGGAAGCGCCCACCACCCCACCAGCCAGCCTGCTCCGGCCCCGGCTTCTGCCTCTGTGCCTCCGCCCATCCTGCCCCTGCAGGGCCCCCGCCTCTCACGCCAGAGCTCCCCTGGTACTAAGGACTGTGTCACATGCTGCCTTCTCCTGGCCCTTGATGACGTCTATCCCCCAGCTAAAAGTGACCCCCACACTCTCTGAACCCTTTTCTCCTTCTGTTCAGTTATTTAGGCCCTTGTCCTGGTCCTGCTCTGAAGTTACAGGCCTTCAATGGCAGGACCCAGACCTAACACGTCGCCGTGCTCCAGCACCTTCCTCGACAAAGTCCATCAAGCTGGATGAGATCACGACGTGTGATAGAGGAACGTGTGGTTGTGGAGTTTCTCCCTTAGCAGGCTCAACTTCATGCCTGGAACCTTCTTCTAGGTAATGGGAACACACTGAACGTTCTTTGCTAGGAGTATACTGCTAAGAACAATCAGTAATACTGTTTTAGGAATCTATGTATGTGACCAAGCCTCTCCCCCACTGCCTTCCCATCACCACACTCATGGCCAGTAGCAGACACACAGCAGGTTCTCTGTGCACTGCCACCAATTCTGAATTTATGGCATCCTTTCAAGTGTTAAGGAACTTATTAAATTTCTGTAAGACATGAACAGAAGGGATAGTGGCAAAGAGCTTTTGTGCATTCACATCAAAATGATCCCAGTGCTTTTGGATCCACAATGTCCCTCCTCTCCTCCAAATACAGTGGTTTCTACGTGTCAGTGACCAAAGGTAAAACACTCTGCGGAAGTCGCTGCAATGATCAGGAGAACTTCTTTTCTGTCGAGGTGGAAGGCACAGCAGTGCAAGGTTAAGTGGCTGCCAGTCATCCCCGCGCTGAACGGCTCAGGGTTTGAAGCGCTTCAGCAAAGGAGGCTTCGAAGGGATTCAGAAGCCCCGACGTCCTCTCTGGTCTAAAGCAGTCCCATTGTTTAGTGGGGATTGAACAGTAATTACCAAGGCTCAGTGGGAGAACTGAATGGAAACAGTTGTCAAAAAGCCAAATAGGTGAGACGTGCCAGCACGCTAAGGGACCCTAGTGGACAGAGAGGTTCTGAAGCATCTCTTGTATTCTTTTTTTTTTTTTACATTTTTTATTGACTTATAATCATTTTACAATGTTGTGTCAAATTCCAGTGTTCAGCACAATTTTTCAGTCATTCATGGACATATACACACTCATTGTCACATTTTTTTCTCTGTGAGTTATCATAACATTTTGTGTATATTTCCGCATCTCTTGTATTCTAATGACTCCTATGATAACCCCCAGCTTGGATCTATGGAGCAAGCCTTGTAAATACAGCATCGGTCTGCAGATGACGGCCCTCTAGAAGTACAGCTAATTTCCCAAACATTATAAAGTGCTAAACTTCTTACGTTGCCCTGGTTCACAATCCATTTCCTAAGAAACAGAGACAGAGTTTTCCTTTCTAAGTCCCATGTAAGGGAAAACAGAGGTCATCTTCTCGGTAGCGAGGGGCCTCAACAGTTACACCATCTGTTGCCTCTGTAACAAGAGCCTGTAACCGGTTCCCCATCTCAAGTCACTTCTCCCTAAGAGCCCTCCTCATTGTTTGGTAAAGGAGATCTTTTCTGATCATGCTTAAAAACCAGTGGTATCCCTGGGCCACAGGATAAAGTCAAACCCTTTAGCCCAGCGCCAAGGCCCTCCGCGGCCGTGGCCCGTGGGTCCAGACGTGCCGACTCTCCTGCACCCCGCACATCCCACAGCACTGACCGCCCGACAGGCCCATGGAGACGCCCAGGCAGTGCCCACTTGTGCGCTGCCATGCTGCCCCGTCCTCTCCTCGACCACTGGGCAGCGCTGCTATCTTTCCTTTCATTCATCCAACGACTGCTGGAAATTACTGTGTGCCTGGCTACGTGTTAAGAGTCTGAGAACTTAACTGAGAAGAAGGGCTCGTCCTGCCCCAAGGCCCCAGGAGAGCACAGCCCTTCTCCTCCACTGACCATGTTCCCAGGCCACGTGGTCCTCCCCACTGTATCCGCATCATCTGCCTCCCGCACTAACCTGGGAGCTGGGCGGGAGTGGACCCTGTTTTCTTTACCGCTGTGACACTGGCTCACCAGATGTGCTTGTGAATGTGTGTCGGGAAGAATGGAGTGGAGAGAAAGGCTGCACGTGTCAACCATGGATGTTTCAGGTTCTGAAGCACCTGCCCTGGGGAAATGGCCACTGCCGACACTCTGAGCTGGCCCCCAGCCCTCATTTCTGGCCTTTCCTGCTCCCTTAAATTTTGTTCTCCTTTCCTCTATTAATTCTTCCTAGGGTCCCTCAGCATCTATTCAAGACTGGGAAATTTGGGGGGGATCTCGGGCTTCATAAAGGAAGTGCCTCCACTTGGAGTGATGTGTCCCCCATGTGCAAAGGAAGCACCTGGGGGTGCTCTCTGCTATTGTTACAAAGCTTTGCACTGGTTTGTCCAGGACCCCACTGGTGGCTGGGACCATGTTCCAGATAGATCTCCACGTCTGAGTCTTCACGAGGTTCCTGAACCCACCTAAATGTCCAGTACAGAGGCTGAGGGTGAGGCAGAAATACAATGCTGGTTCCAGGGAAGCACAGGACAGGGCCAGGTGGCCCTCCACACACTGACATCACCACAAAAAGACAGAAAAGTGGCTATAAGAGGCTATGTGCATTTTAGCTCACAGGCAAGTTGTCTCTCACTGTAAGAAAGAGAATGTAATTTTATACTTTAGTAAAGCGTGAGCTCTGAGCTGGTGGGTGAGCGCGGTGAGCGGCTGTCCCGGAGGGCCTGGACCTGCAGCAGCAGCAGCGTCATTCGGGACTTGTCAGAAATGCGCACCTGCGTCCTCATGGGCCCTCGAGCGTGAGAACCACTGGCCAAGGCTTTAACCTGACCTTGATGCACAGAGGACACTCATGCACTGAACTTGTACTTCAGAAAGCCACCTTCTAACTTGGGGTCTCTCCACGCTCCACCCTCTCCACTCCCCTGGGACACAGGAAGTGGGGATCACTGCCCGTTTGTCACAAAGTAGACGAAGTCTAGGGCGAACCACTGCCAGCACATCCGAGGCCTACAGAGTTACTGCTTTCTTGGTCCAAATAACCAGAAAGGGCATTTGCATCTGCTGTTCTTTCGTCTCTTGTTGAGGGTTGGGAGAAGCTCTTGAAAACATTTGTGGAAGATAACTGACAATCTAGTGGGCAACAGGGTAACAGATTTCCGAGATGCACGTGCTGATGATGACTGTGAACGGAGCGTACGCAGCTGCATCAGAGGCTTCACGTTTAAGGCACAAGACTTAGACGCTGACATAATTAGGTTTACAATGTCCCTTGGACCCTGTTAACGTTCTGACATAAATCAACAACCACCATGACTAATAAGCAGTAACCATTATGACAGCTGGTGAATCTCCCCAAAATGTAGCTAGAGCAAAGCAGACGCTGTCTCCCTGAGCCATCTTGTCCCCCAGACCACCCGAGGGGATTTCTTCATGGCTTCTAGGAATGACAGAGAAGCACTGGGAGCCCTCAAAGTAATAATATTCTCTTCTGCAATAAGGGTCCTGCTGCGAGGACCTCCCCGAACAGGTGTTTCAGAAGCAAGGCCCCTGATGTCAGTGTCCGCCGGTGCCCAACCCTCTGCCCTCCCACAGCATCTTAGGCTCCGCACTTTCCCCAGCTCATCCCTAAATCCTCATCACTCACCTGCTGCTTCTCAGCCTCACTCACGGCTCTCACCGCCCTGCCTCCCGCCCCGCTCCCTGTGTCTTCTGCATGTTTGTATCAGCTGTATTCCCGTCCTGTCACTTTGATGGTGCTCCAGGCAGAGATGAATGTGTATTTTTGTCCTCTGTTCCTAATGCTCATTTTTATAAAATCATGCAGTCTAGAAGCGAATCTAGATATCATCTATCCAATCCAGCATTAATTTTTTTTTTTGCAGTGGAATCGTTTTTAAGAGACAATCTTATGTAGAAGTCTAATTTCTAAAACAGGTAAGAGTGAAACTATTTTGTCTGAAGCTGGGAAAGGAGCAGAGTCTACATCTGATTTCTCTTTAAAATATTTAAAAATACATGTGAAGGGCCTCTTCTGCACCAGACACCATGTTAGACACTCTGGAGAGGCAGAGATGAGGGTGTAGACAGGGCTTCTGTCCCTGTGCTGCTCAGGGCACCCCTGCTCCCTCGCCAGCTCCCGGAGCTCCCCATGGAACCCTGTTTGAAAATCACTGAGCTAGTCTAACTAAGGTCCAGAGAGAGAAGTGCTTGCCCAAAGGACAGCCCTCCTGGCCTGCCAGTTTGAACTTGGGATAAATATACCCCTCAGTGTTACTGATGTGCAGTTAAACAGATCACAGGGTGATAGTGGGGAGGAAAAATCAGAGAGCTGTGTCATGAGTGTGCCTTCTCACACAGAGATGTGGACTAAGCCAGAAAAAGGCTATGTACTGTGCATAAAGCTAACACAACAGTGGTGAACACTGGCACGCCCCAACACTTAATCTTTACTCCTGCCAGGCCCTTGGAAGGGACTGCTTTGGGACACACAATTAAAAAATTTAAAATAAAAATTCACAATCAAATATCAAACAAAAAAAAAAACCTCACCCCTTTTCACCCAGGACCTAGAAGAATGCAGTCGTCCCGCGGTACCCGTGGGGGTTGGTTCCAGGAGCCCCCGCGGACACCAAACCCTGCGGAGCTGAAGCCCCTCCGAGGCAGCGGGCAGTGGTGAACAGAGGGGCCTCCATCCGGGCTCAACCCGCAGAGAGTGAAGCCCGCAGAGAGCAGGCTGGGTCCTCCACTACCCCGTCCGTGTCAGGTGGCAAATTACCGTCCATACTAGATGTTTGGCTTTCTAACCTGGGGCTTGTCAGATTGAAACAAGAAAGAAACTTAGAAATAGGGTTTTATCTTTGAAGCACAGCGATCCCATTTATGGAGCCCGACAACGCGAAAGAAATTTCAGCTTTGTTTTCTAGGCCAAATCTCCTCCAGGAACTGACTGACCTTCAGCTTGAATGAGTGCGATGTTTCCAAAGGACTAGCGAGAGTCCTCTTCCAGGAAGCCCGTGAAACCCTGTCACTGCGCCCTGCTGGGCACATGTGACCCCAGGGGACTGCGGAATTTAATTATCCATCTTTGGAGGGTCACGTGACAACAACCACCACCAATCCTTCTCTGTGTTTCTGGGCCCGCGGGCCAGATGTTCAGCCTCTGTTGGTCTCAGCCTCATCATCTGTCAAAGGAGGAGTTTGGACTAAAACATCTCTAAGACCCTTCCACGCTCTCTCCTCCTTGGCTGTCCCGTTAGAATCGGCAGGTAGATTTCGGAATCTGAAGAGACTTACTCACCGAGAGAGGAGTGGCCCAGGATGTGTTCCAGACACCTGACCAGGGCTTCAGTGTCACTGTCCTGTCGGAACGAGAGAGGTTTACTTCCTCGGAAAGTAGAAGGATATTTAATGACATGGAAAAACGCTCTCGCCATGCTTAGGCAGAACGAAACCTGAAAGAATCCAGCTGCAGAATTATTGTACAGTAGGATCCCATTTTTAAACGAAAAACAGCTCTATCTGTACGTCCGTCTGCATGTGCATGTGTATGTATCTGTTGCTCTGTCTCTGCTGGGAAGAGCACACGTGAAAATGTGAACAGCAGTGTGACTACAAGGTGGGATTACGGGGGGGCCTTTATCTTCCCCTTTGTGTGCTTAAGTTGCTTATGAATTTCTATAATAAATAGTGCTTTTTCCTCATAAAAATGTTATCATTATTTTCATTAAAATAGTAATTGATACTTTCAAGATTATACTTTCCTTTCAGGTTTCTGTGTCTACCAATGAACAGACAGCCTAACCCTCCCCTGGGACCGGACTTAAGAAGGTATTTCTTTCACAGCTTTTAATTAGTGATCTACATCCTACTAGACACACAGAATTTTTTAAAAGTACCTTTTTTTTTGGCGGATTACGTTTTATTTTTTATTTTTTAATTATGACTTTTTAAATTGAAGTATAGTTGATTTACAATGCTTTGTTAGTTTCTGGTGTGTTATAGTGGAGCAGTTATACATGTATATTCTTTTCCACAAATATTCCTTAATTAATCTATTAAAATGCTAGCTACTCTTAGAATGAAGAAAGGGCTCTATTCAATCTGTATTCAGTACAGTCAGAATCAAGTCAACATTTTTTCCAAGAGAGCATCTCTGCCGTTCTTTGGATATCTATGGTCTTCAAGGGGCCGTAACCCTAGGAAATGCTCTGTTTCTTTACTTTAACCCTCAGTAAGAGTCGGCACCCCCATGGGGGTGGAGGTCGGGGTGGGGGAGAATCCCAGAACTGTATTTGATAACAAAATATTATCTTTAATACAAAATAAATATCTGTCCTCTACCCAGGAGGCTAGAAATATCCAAAAAAGCATCATAATGATGGAGGGAAAACAGAAGCTCTTTTCATCTTCAGGCTTGGGGTTCTCTGAGAGGCAGTAATACCTTGTGGCTCACCTGCCCCATTTCACAGCAAGCAGCGCGTTTCACGTTGCAGTAATCATGGATTTGGGAAACATGCACTGCAGTGTAACAAACGCCCCTAAAATGTTACGTAACTGTTGGTCTCCACTTTATAACACCTGGTGGGGTTTGGGCAGCCAGGTTTTGTGCATGTGGTAAAACCCATTTGATTTTCATTTCATTTTCCAGTGCACAGAAGGGGATCCCTGGTCAGTGCTGGTTCGTGAGGCCAAAGCACCAGAGGAAGACCCCCACGCCCAGCCCAGGGGTAGGGAGGCAGGTACCAAGCACAGAAACAGCAGAGGAAAGGCAGGCCCTGCCTTCTCCTACAGCCTTGTGGTCTCCACGCTTAGCAAAGGGGGAGCCTTGAGTCAGAGAGGAACGCGCACAGATACTCTCTGCAGGAAGGAAGGCAGGGCTCACAACCGTGATGCAGGGGCGACACCAGCCAGGCCAGCCTGGATCCCAGCCCAGACCCTCCGCTGACTGTGCTTGTCCGGGCCATGTGGCTTGGCTTCTTCCCAGGTCTTAGTTTCTGCGTCTGTGAATCAGATGATGGTTAAGGAGACTTCCAACTCTAAAACCCTATTCTCCTGGCCAAAGAGCCAGATGAACAGGGAGTGTGGTTAACTGCTTTCAAAGTGGCTATGACAATCACTCCTGCCCTCGTGCTCCGGGGCCATCCCTCCACCATGATGCAGAGGTCTTCCCCGACCCGAGGCACCTGCAGCTTGCTGTGGCCGCGGGGTGCCCAGGAGCAGCACTGTGTGCCTTCTCCAGCTGGGCCTGAGAGGTCGTGTAGCTTCCATTTTCACTCTTGGAAGCCAGCAACTACATAAGAAGCCCAGGCCGTTCTGCTGGAGAGGTCCGTTGGGGTTGTCCCTGGAGCAGGAGAGGCCACGGGAGGAAAACCAGGGCCCCTGGCCCCTAGCCAGCAGCACTGGCAGACACGGGAGCGAGGCCAAGCCAAGCTCTTGGCTAAACACAGCCAAAGGAGTGACTTCATGCAGTATTACATGGAGCAGAACTGTCCCCTCAGCCCCGGCAACTCACAGAATCAGGAGGAACAATAAATACATCATGGTTTTAATCCACTAACTTGGGGGTGTTTTGTTACACAGCAAAAGGTAACTGAGACACTAAACAAACCAAGGTCACTGACCACATATCTGCTTTTACATCCTGGCACCCAGCACAGACACTGGCAGGCGACAAACACTAAATCTTATCTGTGCGTGTCTCCTCCAGCTTCTGTGATTTGCAAGGAGGGAAAACAGAAGGATGGCATGAACTCTGGGTTCTCCCCAAATCAAAGTGCATCGCTCCTGGGAGACTGGAGGAAAAAGCAGGTGACTTCTTAACTCTGCAGCCCGGTCGAGCGGTTAACATCTCCCAGCTGCAGTTTTCCTCATTGTAATGTGATGAGGGTAATGGTCTCCACCTCACATGGGGCTCTTATGAGAAGCAAATGGAATAATAAAAAGCCTTGACGACAGGGTCTGGCTCAGCGGAAGTACCTAGTGAAAGGGTGCAACAGCGGTGCCAACTGGTGCCTGCTGAGGCCCTGCAGGCCCCAAACTTCCAGCCCTTAGGCGTCCGCCTGCTCCTCTTTGGGAGATAAACTCCTGACGGGCGTTTGCCTCAGCAGAATTAACAGCCCTGGGAAATGGCTAGTCTCATGGTGCCCACATCTGCTCCTAATTGGGATCATAAATTCCACCACCCTGCTTGTGTCAGCCCACGTCTCCATCTTACTGAAGTCGTAAATCCGCTCTCCTCCCATGAACCAAAGCCCCCCAGCCCGTTTACAGCCAGTCAGAAATCTGTCCCCTGCCCCTTTGTGCTCACAGCCCTTCCCCAGTAACAGGCCCTGCACACTCACCCTCGCGGCTCACGCAGGCCCCTCTCGTCTGTGTGGCCCACTGTTGCCTGTAGCGGTGAACCTAATAAACTCCTTTCCTATTTCATCCTTTGCCTTTGGTAGATTCTTTTACCACCTGCAGTACTGGCCCTCTATGTGTCCCCCAACAGGCATGCTAGGGCGGGAAGATGACAGACATGAAAGACTGAGAGGTTTACCCACTGCACCGCCCCACGGCAGGGAGAGTCTCCATAACCATCTGAGTTGAGTCAATGCAACAGAAACAGCAAGAGCCAGAGACAGGGCTGCAGAAGGCGCCTGGACGGCTGGGACACATCGATCACATCTTCCTAACACAGACGTTAGGA
Organism: Camelus ferus; assembly: GCF_009834535.1. Classification (NCBI taxonomy): domain Eukaryota; kingdom Metazoa; phylum Chordata; class Mammalia; order Artiodactyla; family Camelidae; genus Camelus; species Camelus ferus. The sequence continues at coordinate 121,016,086 of NC_045696.1, read as the reverse complement.
GCTCTGTCCAGGGGTGTGTTGGGGTGGGGGTGGGGGGGTTGGGGCAGGAATAACTCTAATGCTCTAGAATGACTGAATGAATACTAACTTTGATTAAGGTCTTAATTCATGCCCCTGTTGTGCCAGCTCACGTGTATTAATTCACTTAAACTCTGCCAGGGATGCGATTTTTCTCCCCATTTAACAGCTGACAAAACTGAGGCACAAACAGGTTCCCTAATACAACCAAGTTCACGCAGCTAGGAAGAGGAGCTGCAGGCAGCGCATCTCCAGAGCCTCTGCATCACAGAGATGGAGAGAAGTCAGGGAGCCCGGCCCAGAGCAGCTCACCATGCTGTTGGAGGAACTGGGGTGTAACCTCGAGGAGACCTAAGAGCAGTTCCTTGGGAGATGTGTATAAAATATAAGCAATCCAGAAACAAGATGCAGCTACGGAGGGGGCGGGGCGGGCACTTCATCATCAGCTCCCAGCCCCGGCTGGAAGAGCAGGTCCAGCAGATCGGAGACTCCTGTCTACATGTGGCCTCGGCACGGGGTGGGAGGGGGTGTGGGTGCACTCTCTCACAGAAGCAAGCAACCCCAGTCGTCATCCTGGTGGGCACTTGGGTCCTTTGCCAACGTCCCTGCCTGCCCCTGAAGACCTGTGACCCCAGAGGTCACAGGCAGTGACTGAGCTGAGCCTTCACCCCCAACAGGGGACGAGTCACCTTCTACCTCCAGGCTGCAGATCAGGGCAGCAAAAGTAAAACTGCCAACTAGGCCCATTGAAAACCTTGTAAGATTCTGAAATAATTTCAGACTTACAGTAGAGTTGCAAAAATAGTATGAAAGTTCCCATATGCCTTTCGCCCTGATGTCAAGTTTATGACCTCCCCCATCCACCCCCACATACACCTGAGTCTCTCAGCCCCGGCACTGCTGACGTCTGGGCCGGGTGTGGGAAGACTGCTGAGCAGCATCTCTGGCCTCAGCCCCCTGGATGCCAGCAGACCACCCATCACCCCTTCCTTTGACCCTGAAATCTGAAAGCCAGACGTGTCACCAGACACTGTCAAAGGTCCATGAGGGGCCAAGCCTCCCCTGGCTGGGACCCGCTGATGCACAAACGTCTCTGTCTCTATGTCCACATTTCCTCTGCTGATCAAATCTAGGGTACTGTGAGGATCAAAATAAGTGATACTAATGGGTTATGAGCCATAGCATACAACAAGATGCCAACTGTACCTTTTAACATTTAAATGAAATTCTGTCTGTTTTGACGAAGAGACCACTTATAACAAAGATCAGGTTCTGCATTAGGTAACAATTCGGGAACGGAGCTAAAGAGCTTGTTTTACTGCATTACAACTTAACCCAGCACCCAGCTCACTCCTAGTGTCCCAGAAATAGGCATGTAATGAACATAAATGCCCTCAACAGATACACACTCACCCCGTGAGAAAAGCGGAGGAAACGGAAATGAACTCCACACCTTTCTGAAGATGTTTCCTGGCTCGGCACCACGTTTGCGCTCAGGTCAAGGATGACACCTTTCAGGAGCGGAGTTCCTCTCCCAGCCCCCTTTCCCCACCCTTCAGATCACAGCTGAAATGTCCTCTTCCAGAAACCCTCCCTGACCCCCTCCCCCTAGGTCTCCCCAGGCCCCCACCTCCTCAATCACCTCAGTTTCTTCCTTTTCTACTCACTCTCATCTGTTTGTGTACTGGATTGTTGAAGCCATCCATCCACCCATCCATCCATCCATTCATTCATTCATTTATTCCACAAATCCTACTCAGCGTCTGCTCTATGGGAAACACTAGTCAAGGTGCTGGGAATGCAGCAGTGAAAAAAAAAAATACAATCAGACTCTCTGCCCTAGTAGCTGCATTCTAGTAGGGGAGACAGACCGTAGATGAAGGAGCAGATGAGCAGTGGCAAGTCACATGGTGACGGGACTGCGGAGAAAAACAAAGTGGGCAGGGGACTGAGAATGCTTGGGCCAGCAGGTGCTGTCTTCTATGAATGAGTCAGATTCCTCCCCAGTAAAGTGACAGGAGCAGAGACTCAAAGGTTCAGAAGAAGCCAGTCACTGGTGTGTCTGGAGATGGGGATTCCAGGCTCCCACAGGCAGGAACACGCCTGGTGTGTCCCAGGAGCAGGAAGAAGGCTGGCCGGATGGAGTAGGGCGGGCAAGGGCAGGTCTCATTGTGGAGGAGGGAGGGGCGTGTCCATTGGTGGTAGGGGGCCTTTTATTCTGGGTGAGCTGGGCTGGGGAAAGGCACTGGAGGCCAGTGAGAAATGACTGCAGTAATCCACTGGGGAGGTGACAGTGGCTCTGGCAGTAGGAGAAGTGCTAAGTGGTGATCTTACTCCAAACATGCTTCAAAGGTCAAGCCAGTAGGCTTTGCTTACAGACTGGATGTAGGACTGGAGTGAAAGGATGTGGAGTAGGGGCTGACTCAGGAGGGGCGTGGCCTTGGCCTGATGCTGCAGTGACTCAGAAGGGGCCAAGAGGGGGGCAACCAGCTCCCTGCACAACCTTCCTGCAGCCCCGTGGCTGCCGCAGACCCACTGCTTCACTTAATGCTTGCAAGGACCCTTCGATGCAAGTGTATGTGGTGGTGTGTATCCCGGTTGAAGTCAGTCAAACTAGACTTTAACTGGCTGGAATTCAAACAAGGGAGAAGGTGAGGGTGGGGGAAGGAAGGGGGTGGAGTCAGGGGTCCCAGGCAGTTCTGTCCCACAGCTGAGTCAAAAAGCGAACGCCCCGGACTGAGAGCTGCACCTCAGCTCCTGTGTGTGCCTCTTAGATTGTGAGCCTCTTGGTGCTTTGCCTGATTGCCCCAAACTGATAAGGTTCAAAATTACGTGTTTCCCATACAGCCCACTTCCCAAGCAAGCGAAACGTTTCATTTGATGCTCAGAAAAGCAGCAGCTCGTTTTGTCTGTAAGTGACTACTGTATGAAGCATGGACTTTAAAACTCAGGGCCCTTGAAAGATGACACTGTTATATCCTAACTGCACAGGAGGAGCCTGGGGCTCAGTGAGGTGCAGCAACTTCTCCAAGTTCACACAGCTTGTCCGCAGCCGGGCTGGACAGTCTGAGTCCATTTGTAGCCACTGCCTTACAGTCTTCTGCACAGCAGTTATAACCCCCCTTCTCTGCGATGACCGGAAAAACGCACTGTACTCAGTTGTCCAAGGGGACAGCAGAGGGGCCACCGCATTATCCGGTCCTCTGGTGAGACCTGTTCTACTGAACAGAATTCCTGAGCTGTGTACAAGGCAAGGCCTGCACCAGTTCTAGGAAAAGTGCTGCGTTATGAAGACTAAAATTAAAAAGAGCCTGCCTCCCACATCTGTTATGGGTACACATTTCTCTCCTCCTCCCAGTTTTTAAAAAAATTTTTAGAAGGTGCCAGAACTCCTGAGTCCAAATAGCAGGACTGATTTACCTATGTTGCATCATCAGACCTAATTAATTTGACTCTGTGCGTGGGCAGAAACGCTTTCTGCCTTGAGCCATCAGTTTTCAGCAGCAGCAGCCCTGCAGGTGAATCATTCCCCCAACCACATCCCAGCCCGCGTCCCAGGCTGGGCAGCCACCCGCGTCCTGGGCTGGACAGCCGCCCACCTCGGTGAAGTGTAGCTGTGCTCAGCGTGATGTATCAGTCCTTCCACAAGCCCGGTGTGAGTGGCTGGGAGGCCTGACCTTGATGTGACAGTCCCCCCACCCACGGGGCTGCTGCAGGTTGTACAGGGAGCTGGTTGCCCCCCTCGCAGCCCCTTCCGAGTCACTGCAGCGTCACGCCAAGGCCACGCCCCTCCTGGGCAGCTCCCCATGCTGCAAACATGGTGGGTGTACCAGAACCAGGCCATCTCCACCCCACTGGGGCTCCTCTAATGGGCAGTCTTTGCCCGGGGCTCCCCCTGGTGCAGCCAAGGCTTTCCCACAAAGCCCTGCAGGCTGATTCCCTCACCTAACCCTCCTTTCTTCCCTCCCACCCATCCCCTCAAAGATGCAGGCCAGCATCACAACTGTGTAACCCCGGAAGACCCTACTGTCATCCGTGACCATACGGTATTTCTAACTGCTTAACTGTATAATAGTTTAAATGGCTTTTCTCCTGCTCTTGGTGATCAGGGTTGGGCTGGAGGGGAGGGAGTTCGGGGGGTCCACCCAACCCCCACATGGTGCTGTGTGCGGGGATCATGCCCAGTGCCCTGCCTTTGCCCCCAGCACCTTAGAAATGGCAGTTGGGCTTCTGTTTTCTATATCTTGTTGTTCATAACTCACCCCAAATATACACGCAGGCAGTTATTTTTAGTCCCTTGTTTCTTTGTATTCTGTTGTTTGAGGTGCAGGTCCCACTGCAGCAAGAGGTCCTAGGCCTCATTGTGCCTAAACAGTTAGAAGCATTTACCAACCTGACTTTAAACTGTGCAAGTTTTTCTAGAGCACTTTTCCACAGATCCCCTTCCTAAACACATTTATTCCAGGCACAAGAATATTAGAATGAGTTCCAAAGCGAGAGGTGAACTTCATACCCAGCAGAAGGAAGGGGGCTGCTGCCCCTACAGAAACAACTGCAACAATCTGTCACCCTGTATGCGATCTCTATGTCAGCCAGCTCCACCCCTGAACCCCTGACCTTTTACTATAAAGCCCCCGGCCTTCTCTCCCCAGCAGGCTCACAGTCTTGGAGGCAGTACCCCACTGTGACCTCCTTTGCCTGGCAAAGAAATACAGCTGCCTTTTCTACTTCATCCAAAACTCTATCCTTGAGTCTCAATTTGGTAGTCAGGGCATGGACACTGAGTTTTGGCAACAGTTGGAGGCTCTCCCTGCCTATGTCATAGGCATTTCTCTTTCATTCCTGATTCCATCTTGTCATCTGCTTCCCAGAGGACCTAAACTGACACAGCTTAGAAAATACTGGGCACAGAACAAAGGTGTGGAAATGTTATCTGCTATTGTTATAATAATTATGATTTGATTAAATGAATGGCTCCACTAACAGAAGACACTGCCAGAGGCACCTATTCCCAAGAGAATCTGATTCAAGAGTCCTCAGGGTAGTCTTAGGCCTGGCCTCCCCTGAAATTATTTCTCTGCCCCTGTGGCACCATTCCAAGATCATTATTGCTTTTTTCTAATACTTTCCTGTGCAGAGAAAATTTCATAATCATTGGAGGATTTGGTGAAAATATATTGAAAACTTCAGAATTTGCTGGGGAAACAGGTTCTCTACAGCTCTTCATCTTAACAAGGACAAACCCCACAGACCTATGAGCCTTCTCTAAACAAGTGTCAATGAAAGACGCATTCACCACACGGCAGAGCCTCTCCTGAGGTGTCCTGTCTTAATGGTACATGCCTCGTATGTGCGACACTGGTGCCCACAGACACTGATTAGTCGGGGAGAGGGAAATGATGGTCAAGGCAGCAAGGGACAGATAAGGGTCTACAAAAACACCTGCAGTCCACGACCCTAAAACGTGTCCACCAGAGTACACGAACGCTTTTCAGTGACAGGGCCCCAGATACTGTTGAGAACCCTGTTGTGATGACAGCTATGAAGCCCATTCTCCTGAGACCTGAGAGGCTGGTTCCAATTCAGTGACCACAGCCCTCATAGAGGAGCGATCAGCAGTGTGACAAGGGCTGGAGACAAAGGGGCAGGCACACTCTGCCTATCGAAGCGGAGAAACAAGCAGGTGATTCACAGAAGGGCGGTGGAGAGGAGAGGCTGCTGCTGGCAAGACCGTCACAGGCGGGACTCCGCAATCAATGCCAGGGAAGCCCACGGCTGGGTTTGTTTGTAAGCTCTCCTTCCATTGAAATAGAAACCATGTGACTTTTGCACCACCCGAAGGAAGAGGGAATCAGCTCTGCCCCGATGACCCACGGAACAGCCGTGGGTATGACGGTCGCTAAGTAGGCCTTGGGCGCTCAGGTCAAGGGCAGGACTGGGGGCAGGGGAGAAGAGGTGAAGCCCAGAGGTGAGTGCAGCTGTCACCCAGTTCACAAAGCCAGCAGGGGCTGGGCCTCCACACGGGCTCTGTAACTGTAATCTGTGCCGTGCTAACAAAATAGTCTACAAAGAGAAGGGGAAGCACCCATCACAACCCCACACCTCCACCTTTGGGGAGGGGGAGATTGTATCGATTTACTAGGAAGACAAAGGGGGCTGGAACTACCTGTCTCGACACTCCCCTCCTGACTCTGTTACGCTAGGTCCCTTCTGGGGGGAGGCACCTTCCGCACTCGAAGAAACTGGGCTTGGAAATGTGAGCGACTGGGCCTGAGGCAGGGTTCTGGCCCTTCCCCAGTGCACGGCTGTGGGCAGGCTACTTCTCTCTCGGAAACTCGGCTTCCTCATCTGGAAAACAGTGATGGGGATAACCGCTCAACAGGGTTTTGTGAGACAAAACACCAACACGTATGTGAGAGGCCTCAGCACCTTGCCCTCACAGTGACTCAAAATCAATCACGATCCATCACATCACAGGCTGCAAGGCACAGTCCGGAGAGCAAAACTGCTGCCAATGTTCATAGTTGCCCTAGTGAGTAAGAAGGGATGTTCCTTATGCTGCAGTGGTAAAATCTCACTTCAGCACCGAAGGGTTTTGAAAGTATTATAAGAAGGCCAAAGGATGGCTATATAGCTTTACCATAATAACAGCTAATATCTCATTACTAATTACTTTATTAAATACTGGGCACTATTCTCAGGACTTTATATTGATTACTTCATTCAATCCCCAAAAGTATTCTGTGAGGTAGGAACCATTATCCTCCTATTTTACAGTTTAGAAAACTGAAGCACAGTGGGATTTAGTAGCTTGCACAAGGTCCCACAGCCTGCCAGGGACAAGGGCTAGACTCATGCAGGTGGCTTGATTTCCAACCCTATGTTCTTTTTTTTTTTTCCTTCCCCACACCGAGAACTTTCATGTGGTTTATTTTAATCCTAAAGAAACTCTAAATTTAACACAATTCAAAGGGGGGAAAAGTAAACCAGGAAGGAAAAATAAACCACACAAAAAACATGGAGTAGGCCTAGAGAGAGAACCTGAAACGTCCATAGGTCCCAGTCACATTTACCAGCTCGGAGGAAAATCACTACTTGGCTCACATCCCTATTTCCTCTTGCTCTCTGGTGAACCTTTTAAACTTTGTTGCTGTTTTTTTTTCACACTGTGTAATCACTGATTTTTTTTTTTTTAGTATCTTAAATTTAATGAAATGTGGTTTATAGCTTGGCTATTCAGCAAAGTATCTTCAGTCAGACAGAGCCCAGGCAAGATAAACATGGTCATGGAACATTTAGAGGGTATAGATTTTTAAGATCTTCAAGATGATATATAACTCAAAAAACTTGACAGAAGTACTAACTTATGCCTTACAAATCTTTTTTTTCTTTTCATCAAAGTAAGATCCTTTGAAATACACTGCTGGGGATGGGTAATATAGTAGAAAAATCACAAAAAATAATTTATGAGATTATCTAAAATTAAGGATCAACTGAGTTGTGACGCCAATATATTCCAGAGAATGGCTGCCTACTAGGGAGAAATTGATACTGTTAGAGTTTTTCCTTTATCAAATATTTTTTTATTTTACATTTTTTTATTGAGTAATAGTTATTTTACAATGTTGTGTCAAATTCTAGTGTAGAGCACAATTTTTCAGTCATACATGAACATACATATATTCATTGTCACATTTTTTTTCCTCTATGAGCTACCACAAGATCTTGTATATATTTCCCTGTGCTATACAGTATAATCTTGTTTATCTATTCTGCATTTTAAAATCTCAGTCTGTCCCTTCCCACCCCCCGCCCCCTTGGCAACCACAAGTTTGTATTCTATGTCTGTGAGTCTGTTTCTGTTTTGTATTTATGTTTTGTTTTGTTTTGTTTTGTTTTGCTTTCAGATTTCTCATATAAACAATCTCATATGGTATTTTTCTTTCTCTTTCTGGCTTACTTCACTTGGAATGACATTCTCCAGGAACATACATGTTGCTGCAAATGGCGTTACGTTGTCAGTTTTTGTGGCTGAATAGTATTCCATCGTATAAATATACCACTTCTTCTTTATTCAGTCATCTGTTGATGGACATCTAGGCTGTTTCCATGTCTTGGCTATTGTAAATAGTGCTGCTATGAACATTGGGGTGCAGGTGTCATCCTGAAGTAGGGTTCCTTCTGGATATATGCCCAGGAGTGGGATTGCTGGGTCATATGGTAAGTCTATTCCTAGTCTTTTGAGGAATCTCCATACTGTTTTCCACAGTGGTTTTCCTTGCTTCCCTCTCCCACTCTTAATGATTTAGATGTCTTCTTTTACAATTTTGTGTTTATTCTTTTCGTAATTCATGGCAGTTATCTCCTTTCCAGTTATGAGTTTATCATTTTTGTAGCATCCTGCTTCTTTTCTATTTAGAGTAGACCTGTCAATATTTCTTTTAGCATGGGTTTAGTGTGGCTAAACTCTTTTAGTTTTTGCTTGTCTGTGAAGTTCTTTATCTCTCATCCTATTCTAAAGGATAGCCTTGCTGGATAGAGTATCCTAGGCTGCATCTTTTTTTCATTCAGGACTTTGAATATATCTTGCTACTCCCTTCTGGCCTGTAGTGCTTGTGTAGAGAAATCAGCTGAGAGCCTTATGGGGGGTCCCCTTGTAACTCACTCTTTGTTTTTCTCTTGCTGCCTTTAGGATTATTTCTTTATCCTTGACTCTGGTCATCTTGATTGTGATATGTCTTAGTGTGGGTCTGTTTGGGTTCTTCCTTTTTGGGACCCTCTGAGCCTCCTGTACTTCGATATCTGATTCCTTTAGTTTTGGGAAGTTTTCAGTCATGATTTCTTCCAATACTTTTTCAATCATCTTTGCTCTTTCTTCCCCTTCTGGAACCCCTATTATGCATAGATTGGCATGCTTTATATTATCCCTTAGGTCCCTTATATTGTTTTCATTGTTTTTTATTTGTTTTTCTCTCAGCTGTTCTGATTGGGTGCTTTCTGTTGTCCTGTTTTCTAGGTCACTTACTCATTCCTCTGTATTATGTAATCACTGATTTTTACCAGTGTGGACACCCCACCTGGACAGTGACTTTAAGCTTTGGTTATAATCCATCAGTACAGGCTTTGGTTGCTCAGTTCAGTCCTGCTTTGGCCATTGACAGCTCTTTCCGTGGGTGGCTGTGCTTTCCTCTGACGAAATTCCATCTTGTGGGTTTCTTTCTTCTTGGTACACATCTTCCTATGTGCTTGTTGACCATTTGTATGTCTTGTCTGGAGAGGGGGCTGTTCAAGTCCCTCTCCATTTGAAAAACTAGGTTGTCTTTTTGTTGATATTTGTGAAAGTTCTTTTTTAAATTGAAGTATAGTTGACTTACAATGTTGTGTTAACTTCTGGTGTACAGCACAATGATTCATTTATATATATATGCATATAACTTTTCATATTCTTTTTCATTATAGGTTACTATAAGATATTGGATATAGTTCCCTGTGCTATACAGTAGGCTCTTGTTATCTATTTTATATATAGTAGTTAGTATCTGCAAATCCCAACTCCCAATTTATCCCTTCCTACCCCCTTCCCGGCCTGGTAACCATAAGTTTGTGTTCTATGTCTGTGGTTCTTTTTCTGTTTTGTGCATAAGTTCATTTGTGTCTTTTTTTTTTTTTTAAAGATTCCACATATGGGTGATATCATATGGTATTTGTCTTTCTCTTTCTGGCTTACTTCACTTAGAGTGATGATCTCCAGGTCTATCCATGTTGCTGCAAATGGCATTATTTCATTCTTTTTTATGGCTGAGTAGTATTTCACTGTATAAATATACCACAACTTCTTTATCTAGTCATCTGCTGATGGACATTTAGGTTGTTTCCATGTCTTGGCTGTTGTTAGTAGTGTTGCTATGAACATTGGGGTGCATGAATCTCTTTGAATTAGAGTTCCCTCCAGATATATGCCCAGTAGTGGGATTGCTGGATCATATAGTAAGCCTATTGTTAGTTTTTCAAGGAATCTCCGTACTGTTTTCCACAATGGCTGCACCAAACTACATTCCCACCAGCAGTGTAGGAGGGTTCCCTTTTCTCCACACCCTCTCCAGCATTTGTCATTTGTGGACTTCTGAATGATGGCCATTCTGACTGGTGTGAGGTGATACCTCATTGTAGTTTTGATTTGCATTTCTCTGATAATTAGTGATAGCAAGCATTTTTTCATGTGCCAATTTGCCATCTGTATATCTTTATTGGAGAAATGCTTGTTTAGGTCTTCTGCCCATTTTTGGGCTATTTGGTTTTTTGTTACTGAGCTGTATGAGCTATTGATATATCCAGAAATTAAGCCCCTGTCAGTTGCATACAAACCTATGTTTTAACAAGTACCACAAAGACAGAACTTCTGGAGTGGCCAGCAAAGTTCTATTTTAAGACCTGGGAGGTGTTTGCCATATATTTTACTCATTTGGTTTTCTGAAGTCAGGTTTATTTTATTTAAAAAATTTTAAAGTAATGTCCATGTTTTGGACAAAAGTGGAGTATGCATTTTGTATATTGTGTGTTTTGCAACCGTAGGCAGAGAATGAAGGCTCTGTAATATTGCAGTAATATTTGTCTCAGTTGGCTAGGACAGCAGCACAGAAGCAAATGGAAGTGGTATTTTCAGTGTGTGGTGGGAGGTGTTGCCGTTCACCAGAGCCCACTGGAGAAACGAGGAAATGGTGTAAGGAAAGGGCTTTATTTTGGCATGCTCAGTCACCCCTGCCTTGACTCTGCATTTGTCTCAATATTTGTTTGTTGCCCTCTTCATGTGCTTCTCTCTTGGTTTCTCTCTCTCATGCTTTCTCTTTCTTTCATCCCTTTCTGCTCAGCCCCATATCCACACCCAGCTATTCCTTTCTCCCTGCCTCTCTCTCCTTTTCTTATGGAGAATTTGAGAACATTTCTTATCTGTTTTATTCACTGAATATTATGATGCACTACTTAGTCTTCATTAAAGATGACTGAGTGGATTGTGTACAACCTTCAGTGAATCCTCCTGAATTAAGCCTCCATTGACATAAGCACCCCTTGATTGACTTTTATCTTACAAGCATAATGGTTCCCAGTTAGTAAAATGCTACTGTGCCTTACGGAAGTTTAGGACTGGGAAGATGATCAGGTTATGGCCTAAGAAGGAAATCAGATACCTGAACATAAGTTGTCCAAAGCCATCTGCTTCATCCTCACATAACTCTTGCTGTTCCCTCTTCTGCAGATGCCCAACAGCGAAATCACGTGCAGGGCTTCTTCTCAGCCTGTGGTCCAGGATTACAGAATCCACGGCTGCAGCACTGTATGTAAGGGGGGGCCTCAGAGGCTTGGAGGAGCCAGAAAGACTGTCTCCTAAGCCCAGGATCTTTGGGCCTCACCCCCCATGTTAATTTGTGCATTGGGACATGACTCACATATCTGATTACCAGGCAGAAAGAATATTTTAAAAATCTCCTCTTCTCTTCTAAAGAGACATTTGCAATGATTATTTGGCAGCTGTACGTGGGGTGCTCCTCAGTGTGCAGACAGTGTAATATGTGTCATCCTCTTACCTAATAAGTACTGGGTGCTCCAGCCCTTCGTTCATCAACATGGTCCAGACCAGAATCTCAGAATTCCAGAGGACCCTGCCTGCCCCTGGGCCTTGGAAATCCAGACTCATCATGTGGAGCCTGGATAACAACCCTTTTCCCCATGCCCTACCTGGGTTCTAAGACTTCCCTGACCCTCTGGGAAGGCACAGGCTGATCCACACCTCAGACAGCACCACCACTTCTGCCGGGAGTGGCACGTACCTGTTGGTTTGTCCTGTACGCAGGCTGGGGTTCCTCATCCTTGACCTCTTCCTCCCCCTGCCGAGAACACTGTATTTTCTTCCTCTTCCTCACTTTCTTCAGAACAGGAGTCAAAGGCATCAGCGTAATACTCTTCGGCCACAAGTGGGTCTTCTGGGATCTCTGAAATAAAGAATAAACAAGAACCAGGTCCCACCAGTCATGAAAACTATCATGAGTCTAGAAGTCCTCCATGTTCTCCCAGAGATGTGTGTCTTGTTTGCACTGACAAAGGTCTCATGGAGTGTGGAGCTGGATCTCTGGTTTCTGAACGCATCTAGTTGAATGGAATAAAGACTCAGCAAACTCAGTAAACCAGTGGAGGAAAGGGGGGATGACTCTATTTGAAACCACATTTTGAAAGTGGAAGAATTAAACCATTAAACAAGAAGAAATGTCTTCTTTCAAAGTCTTTACACTCAAAGGCATGAATCCTCATTACAAATGAGGGGGTTTGGGAGCACAAGCAGGGTAGGATGCCTTGGCTGCAGGACCCTCTTTCATACCCACATGAAGTTTTTGCAGACACAGTTATGTCAGCACTATTCCCGGGTTTTTTTTTTTTTTTTTTTTTAAAGAAAATATTACTGGGGAGAACAGGCAAATACATAGTAACAGCATTTTGGCAAACTGAGGAAAACGCTGTCATTCTCTAACAGGCTACGGAGGCTTTGGAGATGTAGTTCACTCTGGGGCCCTCTTTACTCACATCAATACACAGCATTTATTTAAAGAAACAAACAAACAAAAGGAAAAGGCCACCAAGTTAAGCTGATGCCAAGAAGTGGCTACCTAAGTTACCTGATGCAATATTATTAGTAACGAAAAATATAACTGGTGCTTGTAATTGTCTTCAACCAACAAAGGCCAAGGATGGATCACAAAAAAGCACAGTGATATCCCTTCCAGTTTGCAGACGGGGGCCTCGGAGCAGAGAAAGCTTCTGGAGGAGGGGAGGAAATTACATAATGACGCCCACCTCCTTAAAACCGTGGACATTTTAGGCTTTGCACCATACTCTGACTTATAAACAAAATTATTCTTCTAAATTATAACACAGAGCACTGTTGTTCATCCCATTGTTGCTACTTTATGTCTAGTGGGGAAAATACGGAATTTGGGGTCAGAGAAGGGAAGTCTGAATCTAGCTCTGCCACTTGTTCGATGAGAAACTCAGGTGAGGGCTTTGAACTTGCTGAGCTCTAACTTCTCCAGTGAAGCTGACCTAAGGAGAGCCTAACAGGGTAGCCAAGGAGATTCAATCGTGTGATTCTTACAAAAGCATCCGTATGCAGGGAAACTTTATACAAATGTTCACTCAGTTTCCACATCTGTAAAAATGGACTTTTCATTCAAGGAATCCAGAATCCCTTGAAAAATGAAATATTTAGTGGATGTAGAAATCCCCTGCTATCTGTAACACAAGAGGAAGTGCCATGGCATCAAAACTGGTCAGTTCAAAAGACACAATCACACATACTCACACCTGCCCTTGCCAATCCCTTGAGAGGGGCTCACTGGGGATCTCGCAGTTTCTCCTGGTGACTCCAATCCAGCCTGCTTTCCCTTCAGATCAGCTAATTTCAGTTGAGCACCAGATAGAATATATTACTTGTATACGGGGGCCATGTTTTATGAAAATCTTTATTTGACTCCCACTCAGTGTGACAAAAGGATCGCGGCAAGAGAAGCATGTAAAAGCCGAAGTCTGCCCAGAGGACACTCAGGTCTTCAGTTTTGCCCTCAAGTAGGGGCGCGTGCTTGCTGAGTGCTGGGTGGATGGAGCCACCTGCCTTCCTGCCTCTCCTGCCTCCCCTGCGACTCTCCCTGAGTCTCTCCAGGTTCTTGACAGTCAGTCATTCATTGACTCTCTCGTATTTCCTCCCTCTTTCTCTCTACACCCCACCTTCAGGCAAGAATATCTGCTTTCAAATTTGACTATGACAGAGTAAGAAATATCATTTCCACTGTTGCCCAGTCCACAGAAATGTGCTTGCATTTGTGTACATATATAAGTATCTTTGTAGTTGAAACAAAAGTTTCATGCGTCGAGATTTGCCCATCCTATGTATGACACGCTCTGGTATTTTGCATTCTATTTTTTTTAAAACCGAGTTGCCACTTGCTATACTGATTTCTTAGCTCCCAATAAGAAAAACACTGGTTTAGAATGCTGGCTTTGGCATCAAAAAGACCTGCATTTAAATCAAGACTCTTAACATCAGCTTCAAAACATGAGGTGTTATTTAAACTTTCTGCATGTCAGTTTTCTCATCTATAAAATGGGGATGACAGTACCAATCCCACAGGACTGCTGTGACCATTACAGAGTACAAAGGATGCTGAGTGCTGTGCACGTGGTATGTACCCAACAAATGTGAGTTACTGACATTTAACATAGTGTAGTTTTGCCTGTCTGTAATGCTCAACATCAGGAAGATAATAAATATTAGACAATCACAAATAGACACCAGGTTAACATTTCTAATGGTATTTTAAATAGAATTGCTTCTCAAAAATCCACGTAGTACCCAACTCAAATGGGTGATGAGGAATGGCTCCTCCCTCTGCTCCCCTGCTGCCAGGCTGAGGGACCATGGGCACCTCCCACCCTCTTCTCTGCCCACCCACCTTGCAGTCCACTGGCTCCACCCAGGCCCTCTCCAGCAGCCCTGAGGGACCCTTGACACTAGGGGTTAACACACTTGTTGTGCAAAGGCTGGAGAGAAAAACGGTGGGTCTGGAGGTTCTACAGTCCCCATCACAACTACCCAACTCTGTAGTCTTAAAGCAGACACAGATGATATATAAACAAAGAAGTGTGGCTGTGTTCCGATAAAACTTCATTTACAAAAGCAGGCAGGGGGCCAGATCACACCAACGCTCTACCCCACAAGCTTTTCTCTTGCTAAATATTGAGTCCCACCTCCCGTAACATGCTCTCTGTGCCCAGCCTTGGTCTCTTTACCAAGGACCCCTCCTGGGAAGGAGCGAAGTGGCCAGGAAAGCGCCATCCTGCCCCACGTGCCTAAGTCAGGAGACAGGCTGGGCGAACCCCTTCCCAGTGTTTCCTAAGCCAGCACCACAGACTTGGTGCAGCTCAGAGATGGGCGCATTGTCAGAGGGCAAAGTCTAAAGAAATGTAAGTCTGCTCAAGCTGTGTTTGTCAAACCCTGCGGTTTTTGGAGCCTGGCCCAATTTGAGGCCTTGTTAGGCTACGGCTCCTTTCTCCTGTCATGGAAGAGAAATGGTCTGTGACAAATAGCTTTAATTTCCTCACACCCTGAAGCCGGCCGTGCAGCAGACGCCCCGAAGCGGCACGCCAGATCCCCCCTTGCTGGGCGGCAGTGACAGAGCGTGATCATGCAGGAACCCAGCAGTGGCTGCCTGAGCTCGGACACAGCTGTTGCAAATCCACATTGGGGAAAAAGAGAAGCAATTACACTGTCCCAGGAAAAGGATGCTCTCGGTCAGACCCGTCAGCTGGGATCCTGATAAGGCCCTTCCTCTAAGACTCCAGTGAGCATCAGGGTCACCTGCAGGGCTTGTTAAAACACAGATGGCTGGGCCCACCCAGAGCTGCTCACCCAGCAGGTCTGGGGTGAAGCCCGAGAGTGCATTTCTAACACGTTCCCAGGGGATGCTGGTGCTGCTTGGCTGCGGCCACAATTTGAACATCACTGCTTCAGGATGTGACTAGTTCGAATAAAAGTACCATCATATACTTACCACACAGAAGCACTGAAATAAAACATATATGACAACATTTCTATGTTACAGACAAAAAAATGAAGACATAAACTTTAGAAGAGCTCAAACTGTTGTGCCAGGCATTGCTTCAACTACTGACAATCTCTGTGGAGTTACAGGGGACTGTTTCCATTTTACTGACGGGGAAGATCAAAACCCTGAGTCAGCAGGCCAAGGTCACCGCACTTCACAGTTTGCAAAAGCACATTCGTATCCATTATTCCATTTGATCATTGCAACAATTGTTCAAGTTAGACCAGGACAATTTTTTAAATCTTATTTTCTAGATGATGAAAGCGAGACTCAGACAGGCTAACAACCAGCCACAGGCACACAGCTGTATGCATGGCAGGCAGACACCAGCCTAGAATGTAAATTATTCTATCTTTTTCCCACTGAATTTGTGCTCTTTTAAGGTTAGCTAGCAATTTTCATCTTTGCTGGTCAAACCATGTCATAGATAAAAATTGTGATTATCTTCTCCATCACTCTGAGAGATAGGCAAAAGGGACATACTTTTGACTGATTAAGATAGAAAACTTGAAGCTTAGTCATCCTGGTAAAGTATCTGAGGGGAGCTGGGAATACTGAATGCCGGGGCCCTCACACTCAGCCCAGCTGTCTCTAGCCTGTCTCTGATGTGCTCAAGCTGGAGGTAGCACCAGCATTACCTGGAGGCCTTGTTAAAACTGACTCCCGTGGCCCCCGAGCCCACCATTGCAGATTCAACTTTAGATTAAACTTTTAAAAGAATCAGGAAATGCACTGAATTTTTTTAAAAGAGCCAATAAAATAAGAACTTTGCCTAAAGGCAAAACCAAATTTCCCTTAAAGGAATTCAGTTATGTGGAAGGAATTTCTCAGCCAATGCACCCACTATCACCCTAAATGGTTCGAACCATCCATCTGCCTTGAGCAAATGCATGGAAGGAGCTGAGCAGAACAGTTTTCAAAGGGTGGTTCCCAGAAAAGCAGTCACAGTGTCACTTGGGATCTTATTAAAAATGCAAATTCTCAGGGCTCACAGACCTACTGAATCAGAAACTGGGGTGAGGGTCCAGCAATGCACATTTAACAAGCCCTCTGGGGGTGGGGTCCTGATGTATGTTAAGTCTGAGAACCACTACCTTAGCCCAGTGTGGACAGGAAGTTCCTGGCGGGCAGGAGCCATGCCTGTCCTGTTCACCATGGTATCCCCAAGCTGTTTGGAGCAGGCACTCAACTCCCTGTTGAATAAATGAATGCCCACATCTCTAAGAGATCAGGACTCGCAAACTACCACAGGCACATCATGCCAAGAACCTCCTCGTCTTTATTTCTGGGAGGGGTGGGGGAAGAGGGGGAGATGAGGATCTTTTTCCCTGAGAACCCCCTTTCCCCCCAACATATGCTTTGAACTTAAATCTCAGATAGAGTCATAACTTCGAACAGGAACATTTGCCTTCCTCACACTGCTGTCTCCAGCTACATCCCACAGGCCTGCCAAGTTCAAGGACTCGGTTCAGATTACCCAGTGTGACTGTGGCCTTGTCCAGGTGCCCAGACTCTGCTCCAGTGGCAAGACCACCCTGCCGCCCTCTGCATATCTAATAAAGTGTCCGAAAGGACCCAGGTTTGGAGACCATATGACCTGTGACTTGAGAAATCCAACGGACTCACTCACACTTTTCTGCCTCTTCTCCAAGGAGTCAGCAATATCCACAAGATACTTTTTTAAATGGCTCTCGCTCCATCCACCCTATGGGAGAAAGACTCTTCACGAAGACAGGGTACGCTTCATTGTGGCTGCGGTGGGGCGGGCAGGGATAAGGTGGGACCTCCAGCAGGCAGCTGCCCAGAAATGCCTCTTTTATTTCCTCTGTCCTGGGTTTCTGAAGGGGGCAATGGCTTTCTTACGCTGAGCCATAAAGCACCAAAGGCCATAACAAACAAGCCACTTCATCGTTAGGCTTTGATGTGGCCTCTCCCGAGTCCACGGTCCCCCAGTGCAAGCTGGGGGTGGCAGCGCTCAGAATAACAACAGTTGTCACCACACTGCCAAGGCAGGTGTCAGAATTCCTTATTTTCCTAAAAGCGGCATTTGTGCGTGTGAAAAATGTTGCCTAATTTTTTTTAAAATAAGAAACATTTAAAATAAAGACATCTTCTCATATGTAGGGCAAACCTGTGATTAATGTGCTACAGCACTCTCCGAACAACAGGGTAAAAGACAACGCCGTGAGGTGCAGTGTCCAGGCTGAGCTGCCTCAGTTTCCCCAGGGAGCCCCACCTTGTGTAAGGCAGAGACAAACAGGTTAAAAGACAGAAGCCCAAGTTAACTGGTGACGTCCGCTGCTTCTGAGAGAGCCTGCCTCCCTCCAGCAGGGCGATCCAGAGTAGTGACTAAGAGGATCAGCTGCAGAGTCTGCCAAAGGTTCAAATCTGGCCTCTATTGCTTCTTGGCTGTGTGACCTTGGGCAGGCCACTTCACCTCTCTGGTCACAGGTTTCCAATTTGTTAGTGGGTGTAGTGAAAGCTATTGACATCCCACCCAAAGCTCCTTACCAAACACAGCCCAAAATATAACTGGCACACTCATCCCCCAGCTGCTGGGGGTGCTGGTCTGCAAGGTTTGCCACAACGGAATGCCACAGCCCGGGGTGCTTAAACAACGGAAATTTATTTTCTCACAGTCCTTGAGGCTAGACGTCCAAGATCAAGGTGCTGGCAGGTCTGGCCTCTCCTTGGCTTGTAAGTGGTTGGCCCTCTGTGCACTGGTGTCTCTCTGTGTCCTGATCTCCTCTTTTTATAAGGACACCCGTTGTACTGGGTTAGGGCCCCACCCTAATAGCCCCAATTTAACTTCATCATCTCCTTAAAGACCCTATCTTCAAATATAGTCCCATTTTGAGGCACTGAGGGTTGGCACTTCAACATATAAATTTTAGGGGAACGGGGTCGGGAGGGTAGAGCTCAGTGGTAGACCCTCCCCATGTCAGTCTCCCCCATCAACGGCTCCCCCACTGCCGATAAAACTGAGTATGGCACCGTCAGCTTGGCACCCCAGGCCTTTGGTCATCTGGCTACAACCCACTTCCCCAGACCTGCCCTCTCCTGCAGATGAGCTGATGGCTCTCAGTCACAGGTGTGCACCGACAGGGGCTCTGACTGCGTGCCTGGGCTGGGTCCAGGCAGCATTACTTTTCTGATGCTTCCCAGATGGTTCCCACGTGCACCTTTACATCAGGACCAGGGCTTCTGCAACCTGGCTCTACACTTCCCCCTGTGCCTGCTCTTGCTGTCCAACTTCTGTGCTTTAGAGAGTCTTCCTCCTAAAACTGCCTTGCCCGGTATGGTAGCCATTACATACGTGCGGCTATTAAAATTAAAATTAATTAAAATGACCAGTTCTGTCACTCAGTCACATTGGCCATATCTCAAGTGCTTGAAAGCCTCCTGTGACAGGATTATGGAACATTTCCATCCTTGCAGAAAGCCCCCCAGGCAGCACTGTTCTAGAGGGCCCTCCCTCTGTATACCCAGCCATGCTGGGCTGCAGCCTCCAGTTTGAATTTGGCCAGATCTCTTTGAAGCTCTGGGATGTGGGTCCCTTCACCACTCTGCCCCTCCCCTGGCCACACACCCCCACCCTGTGAAAAGGAAGGAGGAACCACCTGCCCCAGAGGCCCTCCACTCACAGTCCTGGACTCGGCAGGGAGGGGCAGTGACTCCATCCCACTGTAACCTTGACCTCATCTGCACGACCCCCAGAGCCACATTAAAGGACCTATCAAACCAAACCGTCTCATCTGGAAGATGCCTCTTTCCACCTTATTATACACAGTGTCCCCAAGTGGAGCTTAAATAGCCCCCACCATTCGCCCAGAGAAGGGCAGCTCGTGGACCCCCAGACCCCCATGACAGGCAGTGTCTTTCCCCACAGAGCAGGGATTACGTTCGCCTTATTAACTGTATCACTTGCTGTAAGTGGAACTAAACCTCAAACACAAACAGCACGTTTATATTCTTGGGGCAGGAGTGCAGCAATTACTTGATTCTATATCTTTTTAATTCTTTCTTCTCCCACACGATAAGCTATAGGTTAGTACCAATACTGTGACCTTTTCGAAAATAAATTCTCAAAACTAAGACTAAAATTAGCATGTTGATTAGCTTTGCCTCCAGCATCACACATGAGGCTGTGAAAAGAAGTAATTTTCTTAGGCAAAATGCATATTCATGACCCTTTCTGTATGGAGGGCTAAATTAAGTACAGCACAGTGCCTTTATATTTGTGTATGTATATAGGACAGCAGGTTCTGCTGTACATTTTTTTTCGAGTGACATCACTCTATTTGATCAAGTGCACCAAAAGGGCTCCCCGCTTCACACACACACACACACACACACACAAAAGAAATAAGCTCTATGATCCACTTGGAAGTAGGTCTCCCTCAAGCTCCGAAGTCTATGTTTTTATTCTGGGTGTCAAGCTGTTTCTCCCTTCGGCAAAACTATAACATTTCTCAGAAACTTTATTTTCTGGTTTGAAATGCAAAAGCCAAAATAACTAGGTAAAGTTTGTCTTTTTCCCACTAGATTCAGAGAAATGAATACAGGCCAGGAAATCCACTGTCTCCAAGGGGAAAGATAGGGAGACTGAACAGAGGCCCAGGAAAGGCTGGTTCCTATGGCTGGATGCCGTTTGTGGCAGAAAGCATTGAGTTCTGTAACCTTAGGCAACGGGCTTAAGTTCCCTGGGTCTTAGGTGTCTCATCTGTAAAATGCAGATACTAATAACTCAAAGCAGGAGCCTGAACTAGCTGATTTCAGGTTGTTTTCCTGCTCTAAGGGTTACAAATGTATGACATGGAGTAACAGACTAGACCAGTGTGTACAGGAATTGTGCAGGGCACCTGATGAAGCCTGGACTCCGATTGGTGGGTCTGGAGTGACTCACGCAGGAACCTGATGAAGCCTGGACTCTAATTGGTGGGTCTGTGTGCTGAGGGCCACCAAGTGTTTGTCCAGAAGATTATAGCTAAGACTTTACCAAGCTGAAGATTTTAAGATGCTGTCAAAACGAAGCCTCTGCCTTTTCTCCAATTTTCCCTTGGCTGTATTTCCTCCTTAACAGAGGCTGGGGCACTTCTGAACGCATCTAGCAATTTGCTTGTTGACAGAGAGGACACCATGTGAGTCAAACATGATTTCCTCTCCAATGAAATCCTGGAGTTGTAATTTCTCTTTTCTACCTCCTTTCTCTTGGAAAATATTTGTTTCCCATTGACAGCACCCTCTGTTAACTGTCCAGCTGGAGGCAGTCAGGAAACTGCCAATCCTGGGCTATATCTGGAGAAAACTCTAATTCAAAAAGATACATATACCCCAATGTTCACAGCAGTACTATTTACAACAGCCAAGACATGGAAGCAGCCTAAATGTCCATCGACAGATGACTGGATAAAGAAGCTGTGGTATATTTATACAATGGGATACTACTCAGCTAAAGAAAAAAATAAAATAATGCCATTTGCAGCAAGATAGATGGACCTGGATGGTATTATACTCTGTGAAATAAGTCAGACAGAGAAAGACAAATATTATACAATCATTTAAGTATGGAATCTAAAAAAGATATAAACTTATTTACAAAACAGAAAGAGACTCACAGACATAAAAAACAAACTTATGGTTACCAACGATGAGAGGAGGGAGGGATAAATAGGAGTTTGGGACTAATGGATACACACTACTATATATAAAATAAACAACAAAGTCCTTCTGTACAGCACAGGGAACTATCCTCAATATCTTATAATAACCTGCAATGAAAACTAACCTGAAAAAGAATATACATAACTGAATCACTATGCTGTACACCAGAAACTAACACAACATTGTCAATCAACTCTATTTCAATTGAAAAAAAAAAAGTCATCTGGGGCGATAGTCATGGGCAGGCTTAATGGAGACGGGAATATCTAACCCTAAGCTCCCACGTGGCTCCTGGCAGGAGACCCCATCCCTGCACACGGACCTCTCCCCAGGGCAGCCTGGGTGTCCCCACAACATGGCAGCTGGCTTCCCCCAGAGGGCACAGCCCAAAGAGCAAGGCAGAGCTGCACTATCTTCTATCTTTTGCTACCTGGCTGTGGATGACACACTCTCCAATTTGCACACCATTGTCTAGGCAACACAGGTTGGTCCTATTCCATAAGGGAGGGGACCATACGGGGGCATGATAACCAGGAAGCAAGAATCTTGTCTTGGAGGCTGGCCATGAAAAGTTACCTAGAAGTTCAGCCTTTCTTTCGTTTTTTGAGGAAAATATTCATTCTTATCTTCATGTATAAATAGCTGGGTTGTCATATTGAGGTTACAGACTTAATCAGTGACAGGCTTTACACCGCAACATTCTCCTAATACCCAAGTTGGTGATACCTGTACCTTTAAAAGACTAAATAGAAAAACACACATGTAACAAGATTTGGCTCATCATTAGGACAAATATGGACTTAAATAGTCAGATCCTACTGAAATTTCAAACTGTCCTCCAAATGGTTGAAATCATATCTAGGGGAGAAAGTATGTAATTATTTTCAGCATCACAGCATGTTGCTAGAATTCTAAGGAATTCACATAACTTATGGGGAGAAAAATACCACAAAACTAACATGCGCTGTAACTTACACGAAAGTGAGCAAGAACCGACTAAACAAAGAAATGTCCAGAATGAGGGTCTCTGATCAGGGACATTGAATGAAATCTGTCTTAGTCAGACTTTTCCAGGGAAATAGAACCAATAGGATGTGTGTGTGTGCGCACGCGCACGCGTATCAGTGACTACACACACACACGCAGACACGTACACAGAGAGAAAGAGACAGAGACAGAGAGAGACAGAGAGGCAGATTCATTTTAAGTAACTGGCTCTCACAGTTATGGCATGGCAAATCCAAAACCTGCAGGACAGGCTCTCAGGCTGGAGATGTACGAGAGAGTTAATACTGCAGTCTTGAGTGTAAGGCTGTCTAGAGACGGTTCCATCTTCCTCAGGAGACTTCAGTCTGCTCTCCTAAGGCCTTCAGCTGACTGCATGATGCTCACCCGCATTGTGGAGGGTAATCTGCTTTCCTCAAAGCCCACTGACTTGATGTTAATCACATCTAAAAAACACCTCAGCCAATATCTAGACTGGTGTCGGACCAAACACCTGGGCACACAGCCTTGCCAAGTTGACACATAAAATTAACCATCACAGGATCTAACAGGAGGGCTCTTTTCCAACCTGGATTCTGACAGAGGGTGACTGAAGTTGACAAAGAGAACTCAGATCTTCCCCTCAGGTTACAGAAGTCCCAAACAGTAGAACTCCAGGCCACTTCCAGTACTGAGGGACACCTCAGCACTTAAAGGTTGACTTGCGGACCAGTTACTTAGAGAGAAACCAGAATCTCCTGCCACCTTGGTCTCTCAGTGTTCATGGTGAGCAGTCTACAGCCCTCTGGTGGACTTCTCTCTGCCATCATTTGCAGAAAATCCTGTCATCATCACTTCGTTTGGAGTTTTCAAAGCTCTCTAGTGAGCCTGACTGACTGGGTTAGAACACCGATGCCCACCATGAACGGCCCCAGGGGAACGGGCCTCCCTGCAGAGTGAGGCCTGTGCAAGGCGCCCTCCCGGGGGTGTGATCCTCTCTGCTGTACCAGGATCGCACGGAAAGTAGGTGCCCACACAAAAGGCACTTTTAAGGGATTCCTTAAAACCAGTTTCCTTATCAGTTACTGGTGCAGTGAGTCGAATGGTCATCGTGTGACAAACACAGAAGACCAATAAAAATCACAGGAATGAATTTTTAGAAAAGCTTAATTCAGCAAAAACTGATGAGAAAAACTCCAGCAGATCTCTTACAATAGTCAGGAATTACTTCCAACTTTTTAAAAAACCAGGTGGTTTCCTGAGAAACAGACTCTGAGACAAGGATTTCTGACAAGGTTATTTGTTAGGAAGGGCTCCCAGGAGAGCCTGGCAGGGTGGGAGGTGGGTCACGGAGGGGCAGGAGCCCTGCGAGGGGGCAGCAGTGAGCAGAGTCCCTTAAGGGGTAACTTGGCTCAACCCCCCGGAGCTAGAGACAACTGGCAGAGACACTGGAGTGTGCACACTCTTGCACACAGTAGCCGTAAAAAGGCTGCCTCCAGGTGTGTATCCATAGGCACTTCCAGCTCTCCTCAGGTATAGGCTCGGGGAGCTGCCAGAAAGCTCTACCCCATCCAGGGCTTTGGGGAAGACAAACAGACTGGAGAAATTAAAACCTCAAGCATAAATCGTGTTTAAGAGTGAAATTTATACTCACGTGTTGTAGGATTTCCTGAGCCATTAACATGACGTTGGTGTGCCACAATTATACAAGATGCCAGCCAGAAAAAATAGAAACGACTCTGGAGGGACACTTCTACAACCTGACATTCAGTGTTTGCTCTGGGAAAAATCCCCGCTGAAGATAAGCTCTCAATCCAAAATTACTTGCACACTCTAAACAATGTTACAACGAGCATATGACTTTGCAAACCCGTAGGGGTATTTCTGGAGGATAAACAACTACAAGTAAAATTCCGGGTCAAGGATATGAGCATTCCAATCAGGGAGACCACTTCTCCCAGATCCGTGCCTGGTTTGCTCTCTCATTTCATTCAAGTCCCTACTAAGATGTTACTTCCTGAACCAAACCATAAATATGCAATATAGTGAATAAATACAAAGCAAAGACTTGTGAACTACTATCTAGGTCATGAAATTTAGAATTAACCAGTGCCCCAGAAATGCCACCCACATTCATATATTCCATATCCCTTCCTGGTTAAAACACTGCCCTTCACCCTAGAAATAACCTTCTTTTTTTAAAAAAGAATGTTTATGGTAATAACTGCCTTGCTTTCTTTACAGTTTCTAAACTTTATATAATTCCTAAATGATACAGTTTGATTTATCTGGTTTTGATGGTTATGTAAAAATAATTACACTTCAGGGATTCTTTGGGGTTTTGTTCCTTTTAGTTATATTATATTTACAAGATTTATCTGTATTGTTACAAACAGCTGAATCTGTTTATTTTCATTGCCTTATAGCATCCCATCGTATAAATATAAAACAATTTGTTATACTATTATTAAACATTCACACTTTCTAGTTTGGGGCTGTTTGTTACAGCATTCTTGTGTATGTATCCTGTTGTACACACGCATGTATGTTTAGAAGGAACACACCCAGGAATGAAACTGCTGAGCCACAGGCTGTGCATATTCTCATTTTTATTAGATGATGCAAGAGCTAGTTTTCAAAGACGAAGCACCAATCTACATTCCCAATCATAGAAATGTAACTTGTCCTTGCAGTTTCATATCCCTGACAACACTTTGTATTGTCAAACTTTAAAATTTTTGTCCATCTGAGTGGTATGTAGTGGTATCCCAGAGGATTTAATTTTCATTTCCTGAGTTAATCCTGTAATGTCTCTGATCTTTCTTTCCATTCAGTAATTTCTGCTTCAACTGTGTCTGACCTGCTATTAAATCCATTCAATGAGTTCTTAATCTCAATGTATAGTATTTTTCACTTCTATAAATTCTATTTGGTTCTTTTTTCCAATAGGCTATATGGAAATACAGTATATATTATAATTTCTTATTTACTGTAAATATATTCAAGCTTTTAGTTGTTGCTTATTTATTTAAACATAGGAAGAATCATTATTTTATAGTCTATGCCAGATAACTCCAGTATGTCAAGTCTCTGGGAGTACATGTATGTCTAGTCTAGTGAACACCTGTTGGTATTACCCAGCCTGCATTATCAGAAGTAGAACTCCATTGTGTTTTATAATTATATCTCATTTCTACTAAAAAAATTTATTTTCTAACTTCTAGAGTTCTATTTACATTCTATGATGTACATTTTTTAAACATCTAGATGTATCCTCAACATCTAGAACAGTACTTCACACAATTTTCTAAATTGTTGAATAAAAATATTAATTCTTTTGAAGATGTTATAAAGTATTTCTTCAAAACTATCATGACATGTTATGAACAATGTATCAAAAAATCCTTTTCTCCCCCCACACCTTTGTTAACATTGCATATTCTCAATCTTGTAAATCTTTGCCTGTTTTATGAAGTGACATTATAGTTTTAATTTTTATTTATTTAATAATTATTTAAGTGGAATCCTTCTTATTAGCCATTTGTGGCAGGTCTTCATGAAATTATTTGGTAATTTTGCTTGCTCATTTTCTTTTTTTAAATTGAACTATAATTGATTTACAATATTGTGTTAGTTTTAAACATACAGCAAAATGATTCAATTATATATATAATTTTGAGATTACTTTCCATTACAGGTTATTACAAGATATTGAATATTGTTCCCTGTGTTATAAAGTAAATCCTTGTTGCTTATCTATTTTAGGTAGAGTAGTTTGTGTCTGTTAATCCATACTCCTAATTCATCCCTCACCCCCATTTTCTCCTTTGGTAATCATAAGTTTGTTTTCTATGTCTGAGTCTCTTTCTGTTTTATATATAGATTCATTTGTATTATTTTTTAGATTCCACATATAAGTGATGTAAC